>NW_028093985.1:32934783-33270145 GCF_014824575.4 Sturnira hondurensis | reverse complement strand
CTGTCAGCCCTCCACCACTGGGTTTGCCCCCTGGGGCCTGTGTGGTCCGTCTCACTGCACGCGAATGTGCGACCTTGGTCAGTCTGTTCCGCACCCCGACTAGTTCTGGGCTGCCTGCGCTCCTAGATCTGCCCTGGCTGACCCAGCTCCGCTGCTGGCTCCACCTCTTACCGTCCTCGTTGAACCGTTCGTAGCTGTCGGACTTCCGTATAATTCGGTTTTCTGGCCTCTGGGTGTGTGGTAGTTCACCAAAACTTTTGTTGTATCCAAACTTGGTTGTGGGAGAAGGCACAGTGTTTCCACCTATGCCTCCATATTGGCGGAAGTCCCAAAAAATTTAATTTGATTTAAATTTTTGGTTGGTTGAAGGGTTGTCCCGTGCTTCAATAGGCCATAGGTTCGATTCCTGGTCAGGGCACATACCTAAGTTGCGGGTTCAATCGCTGGTCAGGGCCATACGGGAGGCAACTGATGTTTCTCTCTCATATCAATGTTTTCTCTCTCTGTCTCTCTAAGTTTCTGGGGTTTTGTTGGTAGTGGTAGTTTGGTTTTTTGTTGGTGGTGGGTTTTTTTCCACTTCTGTGTCTGATCCTCAGTGACCACCTTTTCATTCCTAATGTTGACTTGGCCCCTTTTCATTATCCATTCTTCTTTCATAAACATCCTCTCCTTCCATTAAAACTCTTCCGTTAGGTCTTTGTTTTAAACATTTGTTTTCTAGTTTTTCACTTGTTATCTCTGATTCTCGTAAATGCCGATTCTGCCTCAACGTGATTCTATTTTCTCTCTACATCGGGGGAGGATGTTGGTGGCAGCTCATCTTCAGGGACGCGGGTGTCTTCCCAGGGGGCCTGGCTGGCGGATGTCCCTACCTGGTGGCTCTGTGCTTAGGTTTGTGGGCACCTGTGGGTTTGAGAGGTTTGGGATTCGTTTTTGTTACAGTTTTAGCTTAGGATTCCTGTCCCACGTCTCCACACGACACAGGTCTGAGGTTCTGATTCAAGGGGCTTTTCTCTCCCTTCCCACCCAGAGCCCGGGTGATGATGCGCTTCCTCACCAAGTCTCTAGGGAAGAAATCTCCTCCAGTCATATTCTACTCAGCACTCTGAGAGTCCCTGCCAGCGTCAGTGTCCCATCCGGCCCTGCCTGGCACAGGTGCCAAAGGCCCAGGCCCGGGGCCTCCCTGTGGGTTCCAGCCTCTGCTGGCCAGCTCAGCAGCTCCCTCACCTTCCCCGCGGGCACCCTTCCCTCTTGGCATTCTGGTGCCCATCTTTCTGCCTTTCAAGCTTCCCTGTGTGTGTCCGTCCTGGACGACGTCGGTACGTCGGCCACCTTAGCGCAGGTTGCAGTGCTTCCAGAGCCTTCAGAGTCCTGCTGCTTTTGCAGAAGATTAGAAGGGCTCTGTGTCTGGAAACCTTTTGTTCAGTTTTATGTCTCATCTTTAGAAGGTTTGGCATCCTTTGGGTAGTCACTGAGCATGTTGCCTTGTCCACGTCTAATGCTCCTGGGACACCAAGGGCAAGAACACCCAACCCCGGAGCTGGGTTGCCCAGGGTAGCACACTGGGCCTGGGGCTTATAACCTCAGATGAGGGTGACTCGGGGGTGACTAGAATCAGTAGCCATAGCGAACCCCTCTCAGAGCAGCAGCTCAGCATCATGAAGATGCCTCTTAAGTGAGATCATCAAGATGGCTGGGGAGACTGACCCAGGGGTCAGGTGTGGGGGCTCCCCCTCTACTAGCGGCAGAGGGGTGAGTATCACTCACAGGCTCACGTTAAAAAGGGATGTGGGGTGGGGCGGGGGGGGGGCGTGGTGGCTGAGAGCCTGGGCTCCGAGCCAGGTGGCCTGGGTTCAAACTCTGGCTCCACAGCTCACCCAGTAATTGTGAGCAGATGGACTCCCCCCTGCACGCCTCATTCTCCCATCCACGAATGGAGAGACTCGCAGTATCTGCTTGAGGTGGGGCAGGTTAAATGACTCACTTTGTATGAACGTCCTGCTGGTCAGGTTGTTACCAGGCCCCTGGTCCCAGCAGGGCACTGTCTGATTTCGAGTCACTACGGGTCTCCACAAAAACCTCTACTCTAAATTCTCTAAGACACTCTGAGAAGTTGCCGGTCAGTCGGTCACCTATAAAGGACTCTGCTTGTATTGATTTCACTGGGCCCCCCAAAGTAGATAAGAGCTGGGACATGATGTCGTTGCTGTGGGTGCCCCCTTACTGTCTGACTCGGGTCCTGAGCACTGAGGCCACCATCGTGGGCCACTAGACATGTGCATTAGTGCCATGGAAGATGGAAAGGAAGTGGGATTGGAAGGGACCTAGTAAGACCAACCTTGTGGGGGCGACCTTCCCTTATAACCTCTTTGACAGATGGCGCTCAGCCTCCGCACACTGGAAACCTGGTTTCCAACAATGCACTTGTGCCCTTTGTGGGGTGAGGGGATTCCAGTTATTAGGAAGTTTCTCCTTGTTGTAAACCCAAGTCTGCTTGCCTGTATCTTCTATACATTAACCTCAGTTCTGGTTTGTAGCACGACACAGCGCAGGGCTTTGTCCCCACGTCAGTCCTGCACTCGTGTGGAGACAGCTGTCACGCCTCCTCCCATCATCCCACCCCCGGCTGCAATGGGATAGCTGTGCTGCAGGTCCCCGGTTACAGCCCAGACCCCTTCCACTTGCCTGCCTTCCCACACCCAGCCAGGGCCTTACACGCTGAGCCTCCTATGCTCTGTCTCCATAGGAGGAGATGGCTGAGCTGAAGGCCCAGCTCTACCTACTGGAGAAAGAGAAGAAGGCCCTGGAGCTAAAGCTGAGCACCCGGGAGGCCCAGGAGCAGGCCTACCTGGTGCACATCGAGCACCTGAAGTCCGAGGTGGAGGAGCACAAGGAGCAGCGCATGCGGTCCCTCAGCTCCACCAGCAGCGGCGGCAAAGACAAGCCTGGCAAGGTAGGGCCAAAGGGGCTCGGGGCTCAGGCCTCACTCCCTGCCCAGGCCCCACCACTCACTGCTCTGTGCCTCCCCTCCCTTATTTGCGTAGGAGCTGCAGGCCACACTAGTTACCTAAAGGAAGGTGGCATTTGAGTGTAAAGAAACCAAACCCACACTTACAAACTCTGACTCCGTGTCATGGGGAGATCATTTCCACACACTGCTGTCCTCCCGGACAAGCGTCTGTGCCGTGGTCCCACAGTCCGACGCTGGTGCCACCTGCTGTGTCTGTCCCCCTCCACACAGTGGCCATCATGTGAGGGCCACTTCTGTGCTCATCACACCGAACCCCGAGGAAGGCATCGTTACCCCATTTGCATGAGGAAAATGAGGTTCAGAAGAAGTGAAAAGTCTCAGAGTTACTCGATAGCAGAATTGGGGCTTAGCCTCAGTTTGGCTAACAGGCCCTGCACCCCTTGTTCTCTTGCCTCCTTGACTTCTTTTGGCAAATGCTGTCAGCAAGGTGAGGCAGGAAGCCACCTGAGGCAGAGGAAGAGGAGGAAGGCAGGCCCTGGATTTCACAGCAGATATCTTGGAGAGTGGGCTGTCAGGCGATGTCGTCTTGCAAACACACACTCCCATTAGCCCCCAAGCCTTTTTTTCTAGAATTGAAGCTCATTCCGTCACATTGCATTTCAGCATTATTTCAAATACTGTTAGAGGAAAAAAGCTTTGGACCTAAAGAATTATATTTCCTATCCCAGGACACTGAAATTCTAGGCAGTGGGTTTTCTGTTCCTGAAATGGTAGCTTCTCTGGATGCCAGTTTGTTCCAGGCCTAAGACTTGTGGGCACATGCTGGTCTAATGAGCGTCCTCTCGCAGCCCAAATGCTGGGTGTCTCCAGGAGAGCCTTGCATGTGGGAAAGAAGCCACTTGCTGATGCCATGTGGCATTGAACTGTCACTCCTAAATAGCTAAGCCCTTGGAAGCATGCTTTATTTTACAAAGGGCCGCAGCTGCACCGTAGCTGCACCGTAGCTGCACCTTGCCCACTTCTCACTGACCAGGAGCCCAGGGCATCCATACGGGGGCACCCAGCGGTGCAGCGCTCCTGAGACTCCGGCTGCTTCTCAGTCAGTTATCTGTTTATTTGATAAATGGGATGTGGTCCCATTGGGGCGCTGGGGGCAATTCCAGGTTTGCACTCCTGTGGGGGACACTGACGAGCAAACAGAAGGTCATGACACAGTGACACGTCCTGAGCTCAAGGACTGATTCCAAGTGTGATGGGAGGCCACAGGCCACACTCAGAACCCAGACTTGGAGACGCGAGCCAGGTTTCTGGAGCTGAGACCCAGTGGAGAGTGGGAGCTGGCCAGATGAACGGGCCGCGGGGGAACCTAGGGGGGCGGGGGGGACAGCTCTAGGCAGATGGCACACCCCAGAGGGAAGAGGAATGGATGCAGTGGTTAGGGAGGTCAGCTGGCTGTTCTCTCCTGGGGACAGTGAGGGAACCGCTAGAGCTTTTTAAAAGTACCTTGGGTTGTTCAGGTAATGAAATTAGAGTAACCTGATTCTTTTGTCTTTCAAATACTGGAACGATTTACTATTTCAGTAGCCTCTCCCTTCTGAGCTATTCATTTTTCTGGTTTGTTGGTAGATGAAGCAAACTGTCCAGAGCCAGGGTTGGAAAACTGTGAAGCGTCACATAGTCAGTATTTGGGGGCTTTCCAGGCATCCGGACTCTGCTGCAGCTTCACTTGGCTGCGCAGATAGATCGGCGGGTGAGGGCAGAGAGGGTGCCGGCGGGGAGGGCGGGCAGCGTGCTAACAGCGCTTCGCGTACGGACGCCGAAACTTGAATTTCGTATAATTTCTACACATCACAAAATAGTCTGTGTGTATATTTTTCATGATTTTAAAAACAGAAAATCCTTAGCTTCTAGGCCTTATAAAAACAGGCGGCAGGCCAGATCTGGGTCTAGAACACCCACCTTACTCTGGAGGCCGGGCGTCCTGCTTGTTTGAAAACTTCCCTCCAGCCAACAAGCTGGAACCCGAATCTCATCCAAGTTGCATTAGCTTTTTTGCACTTGTCCCTGCCAGCCATGCTTGGTGAGAGGCACAGGTGGGACAAGGCTGTCCCTGTCTCTAGGGAGTCAGGAAACGTCCTGCCCTCACAGGGGGGCAGGTGCACAGAGGGGAGGCCCTTGGGATCTCAGCGTCCACACGCTGGAGGGCGGGGCCGGGGCCAGAAGGCAGAGAGGAAGGAGGGAGAGCCAGGCCGCAGAGGGGCGGGTGTTCAGATGACGGTGGTGTGGCTGCGGATGCCCTGGTGTGGGGACATCTCTGTGTCAGTCAACGGGCTGCGGGACACTCAGTGCCCCCCTGTGGCCTGGACTGGGAGCACTAGATTCATACTTCTGTGCAGCTCTCATCTCGTTGCCACCTAACTTTGTTTACATTCAGTAAACAAATGTATCAACTGCAACAGATCACCAGCTTTTTTGTCTGAGGCCTAGGGTGTGGTAGCTGCTCAGTGAATGTCTTTGGAGCAAAAATCATCAGATGCACCTCCCCCCCGCCACTCTCCTGGGCGGCATGGAGGTTGCCCTCAGCTGGGGCGCTCGGGTGGGTGATCACAGCTGGTGCGCAGGGGTCCAGCCCCCACGCCCCTCTGCTGTAAAGCAGGATCCGGTCTGATGGTGTCAGCGTTGCTGTGTAATATTATAGCGGGGGGAGGGGGTGCATTTCTGTTTTCCTCCGCCTTCTAGAGGCTACACTGTACCTAAATGTAGATGAGACTGGCTTTCTCCCGAGGAGGAGTGGGGCTGGGGCTGAGGATCCTCTGTCTCCCACTCATCTGTTACAACTTATGAGAGGCTGCCTCACGGTGAAGGGCCCTGCTCCACAGCCGGCCGACCCAGGTTTGATCCTCGTTCCACCGGGTCCTAGCGGATGACTTGGGGCAAAGTCACTTCTGTGCCTTAGTTTTCTCCTTGGCCAAACGGGGATCACAATAGCAGCTGCCTTGGAGTACGGTCATGCCCGTTAAATGGGAGGGCGTGTGTGACCACCCAGGCCAGTGCCTGGCACACAGGGAGTGCTCACAGCTCCTGGGGAGCGGGCATCGCCCGTGGGCCAGCCTGCCGAGGGCTGGGACCCCGGGCAGTGCCGCAGCTGTCAGCCCCGCTTGGCTCCGGGTCTGACTCTCCTGTCTGCCATCCCAGGACTGTGCTGACGCTGCCTCCCCAGCTCTATCCCTGGCTGAACTGAGGACCACGCACAGCGACAGTGAGCTGGCTGCAGAGTTCGCCAACGCCATCCGTCGGTAAGCACCCTGCCCAGGACCCAGACACGCAATCTGTTCTGGGAGCGACGGCTTCATTCTCAGTTCTCTTGCTGCTTGCGCGGTACTCCTGGGTCACTTGGGCCTGCCCGGGAAGGGGCTTCAGTTGCATCCATTGTGTCTGGCATACATGCTGAGTTTAGTATTTTGGTGGTGAAATCTCTCATCTCTTTCATGATGGGTTCTCCTCTTGTCCAGTCCGGCCCTGTTGGCACCAGACCTTTCAGAAGGGGAGCAGTGGGAGAGTGCAGAGGCGGTCATTTTGTGGGCAGACAGAAAACGTCCCTTTCTTTGCCTTTTTGTTGTGTTGCACTGATCGGACCCTTCAGGACAATGTTTAGTGGTGACGATCAAACCGGGCATCTTGACCTTGTCTTGGCGTCAGTGGAAACACTTCCGTCGGCATCGCCAGCCCTTCCCAGTCAGGAAGCCTCGTGTATGCATTCGGTTCTGGGCACTTCCCTCTATTGTTTGTGTTTCTTCCGCTCTCTTCTTCCTCTTCTCCAAGGAGAAACAGGTGCTGACCCATCTGGGTCTGCTCCCCACACCCCCGCCTGCCATACTCTCGCCCTCTGTCTGGAGAAGCGCCATCGTTCCAGTAGAAACGAAATGCAAGCCATGTGTGTAATTCTGGGCTTCTAGCAGTCAGATTAAAAAGTCAAAAGAAGCAGGTGAAATCCACGTTAATAGGTGTTTCATTACCCAGTGTATCCAAAACGTTATCTCAACATCTAATCAATATTTTTAAAAGCTACGTTAATGAAATTAATAGTAGTGGTCACACCAGGTTTTCAAAATCTGGGACGCATTCCGCACGGACGCCACATGGCCAATCCGAGCAGCCGGCGCTTCGGGGCTCGGGCTCGGGTGGCTGTGGCCGCCCTGCAGGGACGGGCAGCTCTAAGGTTCTTCAGCCCAGTTGTCCAGCTCACTAATTTATGTTTTTAGTCCTCACCCGAGAATGTGTTCATTGGTTTTTTCTTTTTTAGAGAGGGAAAGGAAAGGAGAGACAGAAACATCAACATAATAAAGATTGATCAGTTGCCTCGTATACACACCTCCGCCTAGGATCAAACCTGCAACCTGGGTATGTGCCCTGACCTGGGATCAAACCTGTAGCCCTTGGCTGTAGGGCTGACACTCCAGCCAGCTGGACCACCTGGCCGGGGCACTGATTTTTTCTTTAGTTGTATCCATTGTGGTGTTTGACTTAGAGCTGAGTTTTTTATTTTGGTAATTAGATCTGTCATATCTTTAGTGGTATGATATCCTCTTACTCTCTCTGAGGATATTTATTATACGACTGATTCTAAAACGTTATTTTGTCTGCTGTGTTGACTCTGTGTCCACACATCAAACTCTTCAGAACCGAGTTTTGTGACTTCCCCAGTGTGGCTCACACGCTCCCCTTCTGGGCTTCCTCTGCTCCTGGCCCACGCCCGCTCCTGGGGCTGCAGACCTGGCCCAAGCATCTGGTCCCCTGCTGTCCTGGGGCCAGCAGCTCACCCTGAGCCCCTCTGATGCCCTTTCCTCTCATAGCTCCACTTTTCTGTTTGCATTCTGAGTTGTGGTTTCCTTTCTCGGGAAGAAGAAAAACCTTGGCTTTTTCTGTGAGTGCCCATCGTTTCTGGTATACAGGGAACACTCCTTGCTTTCTAACACATTCAGGGGTTTTGAAAAACACACTTCCCGCCCTGGCCAGGTGGTTCAGTTGGAGCGTCGTCCCGTACACCAAAAGGTTGTGGATTTGATTCCCAGTCAAGGCACATACCTAGGTTGTGGGTTCGATCCCCAGTCGAGGTGTGAATGGAAGGCAACCAGTCTGTTTCTCTCTCATATCAATGTTTCCATCTCCTTCTCTCTCTGGGCACCCCCACCTTCCTCTCTGTCTAAAGTCAATAAATATGTATCTTCACATGAGGATAAAAAGCACATTTCCCATTTTTGGGATTTGGGGTATGTGGGGAAGGCTACAGCACGTGCCCAGTCTGCCCTCCAGATCCAGCCAGCTGCTTAGTTTGGGTGCAGCCTCCAGGCTGACAGTGGATGGAAGACTGCCTTGCAGGAACTTCATTGCCTTCCTCACTTCCTGTCACTTTTGCTCTTTGCTTCCAACTTGTAACAGCTCTGCTTTACACCGCCTGTGCCTCTGGTCACATGGTTAAATTATAATTGCTTGGCTTGAGGTGGGAAGAGAGCGGCGTCTCCGGAAGATGCCGTCCATGAATCCCAATGACCCGGCAGTGCCAGGAGCAGGGGGTACAGGCCCACACCCACCTCCCACTGGGAAGCATTGGGGTGGCGTGTCTGTACCCTAAGCCCCAGCGTTTCTTTGATTCCCCAGGCCTCAGAGGCCTTTGCTGGCACAGGGAGGGTGCAGGTTCTGCTGACTCAACACAGAGAGATTTCATTTGCTCTGTCCATTACAGTGGATTTCCAATAAGCAGCCTTGAGTTGGTTAGCATGGATTTCTAATCAAGAGCCAGATATATGGATCCCAGAAAGAACCCACAGGGCTACAGGAAAAAGGGCAACACATAATTCCCCTGGAAGAATCATTTCATGAGGGTATGTAATATAAACACCTGAGGGCTGGGAATGTTTTTATTTTAAAAAACCAAGTGGAAACTAACACCTTTGGAGATACTAAATCACCACTGAGCTAGTTGAAGTCAATTGGGGGAAACTGCCCTGCATTGTCAGAAATATTTCTTCCTTAGAAAATGAATCTGTGGGCCCAGGCGGCCAGACTCAAGACAGCAGGTCCAGAGCAGGGAGGGCAAGAGGCTACACCGTGGTCTTTTCTTACAGAGAACCAGCCAGCCCTGAGGAAGGTACCTGTGGCCTTTCAGTCTCTGGTTCTAAGGTTCCTGCCCTCTCACTGCTTCTTCTCCCAGCCCCGCTGTTCGGGATGCAGCCTGGCTGCTTGTAAACGTGCGTTTGCCACCGCCTTCCCTTCTGTGCTCATTTCAGTCCCTCCACCTCCAGGAACATTCATTGTGTTTTACTGGCTCCCATTTGCCATCAAACCGCATCTGAAGACCCAGTTTCCAGTCCTGCACATGAAGCTCTCCTTAGCCGGGGGCCTTGTTTGGCTCTCCTCCCCACAGGCTGCATGCTGCAAAACCTTCTTCATCTCGGGTCCCTCTGCTGCTCTGGGTCCTGGTAAAATTAAACTGGATGATCTTTATAGCAAAGAAGTGAAGTGTGACTGTGCAGTTAGAGAGAGAGTGTTCAGAAATGACTCTTCTTTGTACTTGGAAGTGGGAGATGCCGCCTGCCCTGGAGACCTCAGCACAGCTGGGAGGGGCAGACCGTTCATCTCTGTCATATTCTTGGGCACAGGCGGTGGTCTCCACGTGAGGGGGTAGGAAAGGCACAGCAAGGCTGAGTGGTTTTCCAGTGGTTTCTCACAGAGCAAGTCAGTGGGAAATTGGGGGGCTTCCACCTTCTTTGGACCCCACTTGCTGCCAAAGATTTGCCTACAGATGAGGGTGACCCAAGCCCGCTCATGTGGGCTCACCTGGACAATATAACAATTAAGTAACTTTATCCTCAAAAAGGACTTAGGAGATTGCTGTTTCACATTACCTGGCTTTCTGAAAAATAACTAGTGATAGACTCATGTTTACAATGAAGGAAATAAGTAGGGTCATATGATATAGTCACTGTAGAGACTTTTTTTCCCCAAAAAATTACATATAAATTACAATGAATAATTTGGAGGAAATGCCAAGGTACAATGATGTTACAACTCTGAGCCATTTGTTCAGATGGGTGGGCTTCTCGGAGGAGATGACCTTTTCAGGTAAGATGAGGAGGAAAAGTAGCTGGTTGGGAATATATACCCCAAGCAAAGAGAAGAGCTTAGTGTGTGCTGATGGGATTCCAGGATGCTGGAGGGTGAGGGGGGCAATGCCAAAACCTGGGTAGGCAGGGGGCAGGTGGAGCAGGTAGAGGCCCAGGTAGGACCACTGGTTTTATTCCAGCTGCAGGTGGAAGGCACTGAAGGGCGGTAACATGATCCAACTTGTGACAGTAAAAACTTCTGAGATTCTGTGAAACTTAACTAGAGGAGGGAGAGGTGCCGCCGACACCATGGGGAGGTGAGGAGTGACCGCCCTGCAGGTGCTGGCAGAAGTGGGCTTTGGTGGGCACGGTTCGCTCTTGAACTGCTGTGGAGGTCCAGGGGAAGGGACGAGTGATGAGGGCCAATGGCGTTGCCCCTTGCTGACAAGGGAGGAGGGACGGATTTGGGAGACCATCTCAGAAGGCCGGCCTCAGACACGTCAAGTTGAAGATGCCTAAGCAGAGATGTCAGGTAAACCCAGAGATCCCAGACAAGGCCTGGAGATAAAGATTGGGGCTTTTAACATGTTATTTAGAAAAATGGGGATGGAGAGAATCAAGTGAAGAAAGTGAACTGCAGAAAGTGGTCCAGGCCCAAGTCCTGGTGCTCCGAGTATGTAGGGTCAGAGCAGAGACCAGGTCTGTGAGGCCCCACCTGCCTTCCTGGGCTCTGTCCTTCAAGAGAGCCGGCCAGGCCTGGGCAGTGTGCTCTGGTCTCTCAGGGTTCTGGGGACTAGGGAAGCCCTTGGTTTGGGGGTATAGGGCACTGGGAGTTCCATATTCTCCATTGTCTACAGGGTGGCTCGGAGGGGTATCGATGGACTTGGGGTGGAGGATAACGGTATTGCTCTGGACAATTTTTTTGTTGTAAATTTATTGAGTTCATGATAATTTTTAATTCTTGTCACAATATTTTTTCCCTTTGCATTATTAATCAACTTTAGAAAGAAAAGAGACTCAAAACAGTAACAAAATGTAGGAGAAATGGCTCTCCTATTTTTAGCCAGAGGGAAAGGATCCTTCCCAGTCTCCTAACCTGCCCCAGCTGACAAGGTGGAGGGTGGCGAGGGAGGGAGCTGGCACCCAAGAAACTGTTCCTACTTCTGGCAGGAAATGGTGACACCTTCAGGCACCTGGAAGAAATGCAGCCAAATTTCGGGGTGGCTGCTGGGGCCCAGGAGAAAGCCCCATCCTTAGCCAGTGGGATGCACTCTGCCGGAGGGATAGTTCCTGAAGAATGAGCAGTGATGTGACTTGGGCTAGTTGTCAGGTTTCACTTTAAAAGAGTTTCCCCTTTCAGCCTCACTCACAAAAGCAGGTCAGGATTTTTGTGTCGCAGTTCCTTTATTACTGTTTGGAAAGCCTGACTTGCACTAACAGTAGCTGGAGGCGGAAACATGAAAGATGCAGATATTTGAAAAGCCAGGAAGGGGAGAACCAGCCTCTGAACCATTGGCAGAGTCCTCACCTAGGTCACTCTCCCAGGCCCTCCTGTTGGAAGCATAGACCTCACAGTTTACAAAAGCAGGGTAAGTTTAAAATTTTCACGCAGTTCTTCATAAATTATTTATAAAAACTTTGATTTGGATATTTTGAGTATGTCAGCTATTTCCCACTATTGGCTTCTAGTGGGTAGAGGCCAGGGGTGCTGCTAAACGTCTTCCAATGCATCAGACAGCCCCACAGCAAAGAATTTTTGGCCAAAATGTCAATAGTACCAAGAAACTTTGCAAACCACTTTTGACACGTCTGATCAGTCACAGCACCTTCTTCACATACTGCACAAACCTTTTTTTTGCATTTCAGTTGCATTTTTACCTTTCTTGAAATAATAAAGCATGTGCCAAAAATACTGCATATTTTCTCCCATCTTCAATATTAACGTGGCTGCACAAAAATTTTCCAATTTTAATGTTTTTTTAATGCACACTGATATGACAGCTGTCACAATACAATCTAACAAAATTGTTTTAAGTGACATTAAAGACAACTAAGTGCTACCAGAGCCAAACGTAGGGAAAAAAACTAAAGGAACTTTTTGGCCAACCTAATAGAAAATGAAAGCTGCCTGTCATCCCTCTTCTGTGAGTTAACTTTTGCTGAGTGGTGTTTAGTCTTCCGGTCTGTTGTCAGTTCACTAGACTTTTTGTTTTTGCAAAAACAGCATCGAAGAGAACTCACCCTTTCCACTTGACAGTTCATCGGACACCGTGCCAGGTGCATTTGACCTGCACCTGTTAAGTGGCAGAGTGGTGGGGAGACCCTACCCTGGTTGTGTCCCACTCTGAGCTGTTAGACCCAAAGCTGCAGTGAATGCACCTGTAATCTCATCTATCTTTCGGCATCTGCACTATTTCTAAAGAAAAATTCCTAGAAATGAAGTTGCTTAGTCAAGGGGCATGTTCATTTTGTCAGATACTGCCAAATTGCCTTCCAACACAATCATGCTAATTTGCACTCCTCATAACGAGGAATTTCTTCCATAAATTCTGGTTCCTTAGTATGGTCCAAGGAACAAATACTCTGACTTATTCCAAAACTGTGTTAACCACTGTCACTGAGCAGCCGTCACCCAGGCATGGTGCTCAGCACGGGGGACACGTCAGGGCAAAACCAACCAAGATTCTTGTGACCCTGGAGCCTGTGTGCCTCTGGGGAGTCTGCTGAGCTCGAATGCACGAAGCAGATGAGGGAAGATCCGCGATGATGCCTGTGATATGATTTAGTGCTGCTGCGCACAGGGAGGCGGGGTGGTCATAATGTCCCCCTGCCCTGGGTCTTGTGGGAATCAGAGGGAGGCAATCAGCTGAACAGACACCAGAAACCTCCCATAACTGACCCCTTGTCAGTTAACTTGGGTTACTGCTGTAGCAGTAAAGAGTCCACAGAATGTGAAACACTGTGGGGTGGGGGTGGGGGAAGTCAAATTAAAGTGCCCATATAATTTCAGTACTTTAAAGGGAAACAAGGACCTTTAAAAAGAGAATACTGTCAATTCTACTTCCTCTACCTTTTTGTGCTTGTTTTGCAAGGTAGGACCATGTTGATTTCAGTAAGCAGGGATTTGTCCAAGGCAGACTGCCCTTGGACAAGAGCAGAGGCTTTGTGCATGAATCCCTGAGTGGTTCAGGAGATGCTGGGGACACCTGGAGGAGAAGGGTGTGGGGCTGCGACAAGGTTCTGTGGTCGAGCTGCACTGGCTGAGGAGCATCTGGCATGCCCGCAGAGGGACTCCAGGTCAGCTGGGTTTCTCCATCTGGGAGACATCCCGCCTGTCTTGTTCCTTTGTGACTTATACCTTAGATTTCTAAAGCCCTTAGCATTGAAGGAAGCTGACTCAGATCGGCCTTAGGGGTGCAGAGGTGAGGCCTCCTGGCACCACTCCGGGAAAGGGAGCTCCTGTGCCCTTGCCTGCCTTTGACTTGGCAAGGTGCACACTTCCCAGGTAGCAGCCACCTCCATCATTGCCCTGAGTCACCCACGGCACGCTGTCTGTCTCTCCTTGATACAGAGAAAAGAAGTTAAAGGCCAGGGTTCAAGAGTTGGTGAGTGCCTTGGAACGACTGACCAAGAGCAGTGAAATCCGACACCAGCAATCAGCAGAGTTTGTTAATGACCTAAAGAGAGCCAACAGGTAAAAAACCCCTTTTGTGTATAGGGCCAGTGGTACTTTGTGGGTTCAGAACTCCTTTATACGCATAAAAAACTGAGGACCTCAAAGAGCTTTGTTCTTATCACTATCTATTGACACCATTTTAGAAACGAAATTTTTAAAAATTTTCCTTAATTTGTTGAATAAAAAACTTAACTACATGTAATATAAATGACCTTTATTTTTTTTTAATATACCTTATTTTTCCAAAAGTGGCACTGTTTTTACAATTTTGCACATTTCTATAATGTCTGGCTTTTTAAAAAAATTGTTTTATTCAGTGTCTGGTTTAATAGAAGACAGCCTGGATTCTCACAATTGCTTCTACTGGCAAATACACTGTTCTGAAACAGATTAAGACTGTAGGTAGAAAATACAGGACCTCACAGGCCTCCCCTGAAGGGGCTTTCAGGCACCTCAGGGGTTCATCTTCGGGCCAGTCTTGAAGAATCTGAATGCACATGGAAGGTGTGTGTGTAGTGGGGGGGGGCGGGGGAGGTGCCATATGGGACCAGAGAGGGTGTCAGGACTTGCCTAGCCCTGGGCTCATCCCTGCCCCGCCTTGAGGGGACAGCTCAGAGGCCTAGATTCTGTATCAGGCTGGCATCAGCTTCTGATAGCCTGTGTGCTCAGAGTCCCACTGGTCCAAAGAATGAAGGGAAATGGCCACAGCCCCTCCGCCCTCATCCTCAGTGAGGTCACTCAGACTAAAGTGCGAGAGAAACTCCTTCCCATATCTTACACTTGACCATCTGTTGCAGGCAGCCAAGGAATGACAGATACAGTATCCGTATTTAAATGACGTATTTCTGGAATCCAGCTGCCTTTCTGCTGGTTTTGCATGTGGCTAGTTTGGATGGTTGGTTTAAACCTTCCTAATGTGTCAGTGACAAGCCCCTGGCAGTCAGCTGAGCAGTCATGGTTAAGCTCAGAGATGAAGGGCTGTGAGAGCTGAAACACTAACCATTTGACCTCAGGTCCCTACTGAGGAGGCTGAGTGACGTTCTCCAGAATGGTGCTTGCTGGAACTGGCTGCCCATTGGACAGGCCGGTGTGTCTCAGTGCTGCCTTAGGGGAAGCTTCTCATTTCCTTGTCTCCCCACAGCAACCTGGTGGCCGCCTACGAGAAAGCAAAGAAGAAGCATCAAAACAAACTCAAGAAGCTGGAGTCTCAGATGATGGCCATGGTGGAGAGACACGAGACCCAAGTGAGGATGCTCAAGCAGAGAATAGCTCTGCTGGAGGAGGAGAACTCGAGGCCACACACCAATGAAACTTCACTTTAATCGGCACTCAGGCCCCAAAGTTCTGCCCGTGAAAGCTCAACTGTAGTGGGTTGCGGAAAAGAGAAGGGCCTGGGGACAGAGTACCTGTTGGGAGAATTAAGGAAGGTTGGCGGGTAGGTCAGTGCCTGGACAGTAGTGCCACGGACTAGCCCTCGGGGATGAGCGTTCCCGGTGACGTCATGTGGACTGTGTCCCGCAGACTCACGGACAGCATGTAAATACCTGCTGTGTGCGTGCTCAGCAGGCCTGGCTTCTGCTTTCAGCGCTGGCAGTGTCCCAGGCGTTTGATAGGATTTCCCACTCTTTGCCTCAGTTTGGTAGATAGTGACCTTATCTCTGGTGTCCCCGATCTCTCCTCCGACCTCCTTCGGAGGGAAAACTCTGACACACACGGGTGTGTATATGTCTTGGTATCTAGATTTATTCACTGTAAGGCGGCTTTGGTGTTTAAGTCCCACCTACTGACTCTGAGACACAAGCTGTCACACAGCAGATGGTACATAGGTGTCAGAGTCCTAGATAGGAAGTTACAGGGCGAGCAAGCCCCGGGCTGTGCCTGAACAGCTGTGTATAGGGGAATGAGACTGCCTTCAGCTCCCACTGTGGAGGCAGGGCCCAGGAGGGTGCTCTCCTAATTTTGGGACGGCCCCACCTGATGGGGCCTTATCAACAGCCAAGGCTAGGAGCTGGGCTGATGGCATGTATTGGAACTAAATTTTTATCTGGAATTTCTTCAAGGACAGAGGAGGATTTTTAATGCTTCCTCACCCCTGGGCACTCTATAATTGCTGTTTGCATGAACCAGAGTTCACCCACAGGAGTACAGATACAGCTCTGGAAATGCCTCTGTTTCTCTAAGGGCAAGAGACAGGACACCGAGTAGTTACTATTTTGCAGGCTGATCCCATCTGTTGAAGAGATTGCTACTGAACCACCGGTTCAAGGCTTCACTCCCGTTGTGATGAAGGGCAGGGGGTGAGGAAATGGTCCTCCTCGCGGCTTCCTTCCTTTTCTCCCCCAGACTTGGTGATCATTAGCATATGGTGCTTAAACAGGTTAAATTTCAAGCAAAATGCTGACAGGACTGGGTAGGACCAAAGTACCTGAATTCTTTCAGGAAGGGCTTCCATCTCACACTCATTATTCCTCTTCCACTGTTTCAGTCTTGCTTTGGTAGTTGCCCTCCACTCAGACATCTTAAAGGACCACTTGCCATTTACTCTGTGGCACCTGAAGATCCACCCAAGTGCCCTATGAGAAATATGTCCCAGTGCAGTGCCACAGTTCACAAGGTTTTGCTTATGGCCAGGTCATTGCATCAGCGTCCCCTTGTCCACAGCTAAACATCGGCTTTCAGAGCGCATGAATCCTGTTCCTCAGCCTTCTGCACTCTGGCGGAGGACACTGGAGCTACGGCCTTGGAGGGCAGAGTCTCAACCCCAAAGCAGTCAACTTTCTCAGGTAGGCAGTGAGGCTGCCAGATCTTCAGTCGCCTGGTGTCAGTCTGCAGGAGCCAGCCCCTGGGTGCTCTGCTCACTGTGTCTGTTATGAATCAGTCAGTCAGAGTTGGTTCTTGTTTGTGATTTCTTAAAATCAATTTTTACTCTTTGGGTAAAACTTCGTTTTGTCAGAAGGAAAATGTTTTGGTTGAAAAGTATGTCCAAAAATGGTTTAACAGGAAAAATCAGTTTTCCCAGCTTGCCTAGGGAAACGTCCTCCTACAAGCTAACTGGGACGTGCGTGCAAGGTGGGAATGCAGCCTTGGCTTTCTCTTGCCAGTGGAAAGTGTAGCAGACACAGGAATCAAAGCCTGTCTGTCGCCCTACCATGCTTGCCCCAAGTTAGAACTGAGAGCCCACCCTTGTAGGGTCCTGGAGCCTCTCCAGACCAAGGCTCCACTCTTCCAATTAGGAGCCCCTGTATTACTGAAGCTGCTGGCCTCATTTTCAGTTTATACATCAACATAGTACTTCTTAAATATGTGGTGATTGGGTAAAAACTATTTCCCCAGTAACACTGTTACTTTTCTAAATGTGCAGAATAAAAAAGCTATTATTAAATAGTTGATTTCCTTTCCTTGTATTTTTCAAAGACTCCCTAAGATAAAATCCTTGCTGAAGGCAAACAGGCACTGGGCTATGCCGACTGCAGAGCCCACTGAAACTGCCTTGTTGGATGCCTGCAGGTGCTGGGTAATCTTCCTTTTTTGCAACCTGAACTGTTCCCTTTCTGAATACAAGATGGTTTTAATCAACATCTCTGTCAGGGGTAAAACAATGTTCTTAACTGTAACTTGTATGAGGTTTAAAAAATCTTCAGACCTTTATTATTTTTGACTTCCTACCCCTTTTAGGCAGTTAACCTTTTGAGTTCAGTCTTTGGCCCTTAGAGCAATGGGCATGAGGAGAAAGGGCCCACCTCACAGTTCTCTTGCAGTGTATCTCATACCACTGAACTGAGGCAAAAATCAGAAGAGTCTTCTGTCACCGGCGTGCCATCAGTGTGGACCTCGCCACTGCATCTATCTGATGCTCTGCCAAGTCCCACAGCTACCAAAACCGACACCGACTCCTAAAAGTGGTAAGGTGTTATTTGAGACTCACCAAAACCTACTCATGATAAACATCTACGTCATTGGACAGTTGACACTTAACCATGCCCTGACCCCAGGGGTATACTAGATGTCTCATTGTTGCCATCTGCTGGCATGGCATGCCAGGTGTCTGAAGTTAACATCATGCTGCCTGAAACTGGAAATGTTAGGTCTACAAAAAATGAAGTGCCAGTTAAAGATAACTGCTTAATTCTCCTTTGAGATGCATGTACTTCTTACTAATCTTTCCTCTGAGCCTGCAGCAATACTTTACAGGAACCTTAGGGAACTCGGAATCAGAGCTTTGTTATTCTACTTTTCCAGAAATTAGAGCCTCTAAGGCTTTTTCTTAAAAAATCATTAAGATGTGGCTAGTAAGGATTTTAATGCTCTTACGTATCTAGTATCTGACAGTCTCCTAGTCCCTAGCTCTGCATAGATCAGCGGTCCCCAACCTTTTCTGCACCTGGAAGACAACTTTTCCATGAAAGGGCAGGGGCACTGAGCTCAGGTGGTAATGCCAGTGAAGTTTCACTGGCTCACCAGCCACGTCTGGTTGGGGACTCCTGATGCAGACTACATTTCAAATGGAAAAATGCTCCCCAGTCACCTGATCTGAGCAGGACTGCCTGTGTCAGTAGTGTGAATTAAGAACCTCTGTAGCTGCCTGTTTCCCTCTAAAGTTGTTTTCCCATGGCCCATAAAAATGATCATGCCATTAATTCTATCACTCATTATCTTAAACATCTCAAGAGTTTAGGGTGCCATACTTGTGTTTTAAGTGAACTGACAAGAAAGACATCAAGACTACCAAAAAAAAGCCCACCTTTTACAAATGACTTCTGAAAGTCATAAGGTTCCAAAAAGTTTTAAGTTATTTGGAAATACATAAAACTTGGAGTATGTCTCATCCATGAAACTATTTAAAGTGAAAAATTTCATCATTTTCACTAAGTTTACAGCTGTACCTATTTCTAGATGCAGCACGCAGAGCTACAGTTAATTCTAGAGGCCAAAGGGGGAAAGAGTTATCTGATTGAATGTTTGCATTGACTTTAATTAGGGCATAGTCACAGATAGCATTGCCAAGGGTGTTTTATTACGGGGTGGGAGACATATGTACATTTTTGTTTTCCTATAGTAGGTGACACTGAAATCATATAGCAATTATTTTCTATTTACCCAAAAGCATGTCCTATTTGACAAGTAATACAATCACCACTTTTCACTGAGGTTTCCAGACTCCCTAGTGCTTAGAGGCTGGGCCCTACTTTGTAAAAGACACAAAACTAGTTACAAAACAAATTATGCCTTTGCTGCACACACAGTTCTCCCTGGTTTATTCAAATCCTATTCTAGTTCACTGAAACCTCATGTGTATACAGGCCAGCTTGAAGTTAGCCTTGAACCTGTGTCCTCCTGCAGGTCCTTTTGTTTCACACACTCACTTTCTCACGGACGACATTTGTATTCACTAATATATGCCACAGGCTATCAAGCACAAACTTTTTAGAACTAGAATCAGAATTACCAATTAATGTGATGCTGGCTGCTACCACGGCATCACCGAGCTATTAAAAAATACACATGTGGAAAAGGGTGTAAGTTGGAATAGCAGCTGTTCATGAATTTTTGTGTAAAGGAATCTAGTTTCACATACAATTTACATTTTTGGTTAAGAGTTATACTGGACACATTCCCTATTGCTCACATCTGAGATTTTGTATGTGGCCAAGACTAGAATCGTTCTGTCCCAGCAATAGCAAACAGTATCGGATAATCATATCCTTGACCAGTGGCACCCGATTTTTCCAGAGTCAAGGCAGATACAAATCACTCATCCACTAATCATCTGAAATACTAGCTCAACAGAACAACCAAGCTACATACAAAACTCCTCCATTCACACTGATTACCTGCTCACTTGTTCCTGCTCTACATTCACTTTTGCACTTTTTGCAAATCAAATCCGTGTGGAAATGTTCTGTTTGTAGAACTCCTAGTATTCACTTATAGTGCTCCTGTCAGGACTGCTGAGGGAGTAGGAGCCCCTAGTAACCTGCTTCTGTATGAAGACTGAACCCAGTGCACATTTCTGGTGTTTTAGACACTGTCGACTTATTTACCCTGCATGAGATTTAAGTTTCCCATTATTTGACAATGTGCTATTCTACACCACTTGAATGTACTGTCAGTTATTAACGCACACGTGACTAAGTTTGCACCTGTCAGTACTGTTCCACTGTCTGTACTGAAAGTCTCCTTTAAAGTTGCCACTTAGCGCCTGTACTATAACCTTGTAATGTTCTAGATTCTTTACTGTATGCTTTAAATGTTTCCAGATGCCTTTAGTTTTAGCCGCTGTAAAATAGTTACTTTGTGTTATTTGATATAGAATTGTTTTTTAAAATCTCCATTTATTTATACAAAGACATTTATAATATTTTACAAACATTCTTATATTCTGAATAAATATTTCTAATTCCAAGATGTACTTTACCTGTGTTCACTAAAGGGTAAGACTGCCCTCCTGTAATGCTATGTGTATACCTAATGTAAATATCAAACCTGTGATGTCCCACATTAGATCACCAGTTCTAGGCAAAACAGAGGCTAGAAGCCAGACTAGATAAGGTCAGCACAGTCAAAGAAACCACATTTATCACCAATTTTTATTTGGCTGCCTTTTCAAGTTTGGTATGAATGGGAAGTTATTAAAGAATAGTTTTCCTTTTTAAATTACTGAAATGGAATACAGTTGTCCCTCGCTATATTGTGGTTCACTTATTGTGGCTTCACTGTATGGTGGGTTTTTTAAAACCCGCAAAAAAGTGAAGCCGGAATAAGTGAACCATGATATAGAGCAAGGGATGACTATATACTCCACCGGTGAGTACCCATATAGAATTTTATATGTTGTTAAAATCACATAGGTTTAAGAGTATGTAAGAGTGGGAAGGGTTTATAAAGCCTTAAAATATACATAAATAATAAAATAAATACAACACCACTACTTCGCGATTTTCACCTGTCTCTGGAAGGTAACTCTCACTATAGGTGAGGAATCACTATATAATCAAGAATTTGAAATACAAGCAAGTCATACGTGACTATAAAAAGTATGGTAAACAGCCTTGCAACATGTCACTTCTCACTATCAAAGCAATGTACCTTTGACAGTAAGAGTACAATATACCTTGATCACTTTAATATCACAAAATTCAGGTCTCTAGTAGAGAAGAATGTATTTCTTTCTTCTTGAAATCCAAGAACACTAAAAACCTGATTCTAGTAAGAATTGCTGGATTTTATGTATCTAACTCATAGTAAAATCTTCCTTTAAAGCAACAACCAAGCTGTAATTGTTTGAGGTGGAAAATACATACCAGTTCTTTCATTTTTGAAGAGACATTCTACATCTTATTATTTCTTCCTACATATAAGCATACCTGTATCCTATACTTGTCATTTGTTATTGGTCCAAAGAGATGCAACCATAATATGAGCAACTTGGAACCTATAACAACAAGTGACAGCAGAAAACAAGTTAAGGTAGTAAGTAAAACTGCCCAAGCAGCAAAATTTATTGATATTGCACTACAGTCTAAATTTAACATGATAATGTTTTTACAGAAAGCCAGTATTTGAACAATCAACAGAAAAGAAAATTTTTTAAATACAATGGTAACCTTCCATCATTCAAATTGTATGTTGCAATTTCTAAATTGGTGTTACATCAAACAGCTTTCAAAAAGAACATCATAACCATTAAGACACAGGAATTTGTTTTCTCAGCTTGCACTTCTAGAAAACTTTGGAAGTGCAAAGTAATCCCACAAACATTAACTCCCAATTAATAAACACGAGTCACTCCTTTTTTATGACAGCCACACCCAATTTAAATTAAAAATCCGTCATTTACACTGAGGGAAAGATAAAAAGCCAGAATGTAATAAACCCGCTCTAAAGGCAGCAGCTGCTGTTCCTACAGGGTGACCCTGGCAGGTATTTGGGGGCTCCTTTTCTGCTCCCCCTGAATGTTTGACAATTAACCAAAACAAGCACCAAGAACTTCATTACTATATATACACAGAATCACTCTCAGTGTAAAGTTTACTTACACAGTCTTTCTCCAAACAGTAAAATTCCCTAAGGTAAAATAATAAAATGCTTCTATAATTTAAGGCAAAAATTAAATGTTAAATCATTTCACTTAACAGTGACAGTAATCACATTTAGTCTGAAGTCCAGTTTTCTCAATTGAGTATCATTCTTAGTGAAACCATTTCAGTTTTTTTCTACCAGCTTTTTAAATATCTTCGTTTTTCAGACTAACACTATTCCCAAGAAAACCATTTTTAAGACCACACATCTTCCACGAGCATTACCTAGTCCCCACAGCATAAAAGACATCTGTTCGTATCTTGCTTTGGAAATAAACAGGGTATAAAATGGAATCAATTCTTTCTCCCTTCCCATCCAAACTAAATAGTTTGCCTTTATTCTGCTTAGACAAAAGACTTATAACATTTCCTTTAAATTATCTAATACATGAATTATAATTCCACTTGATTACCCATTTTATTCTGAAATAAGATTGGAATTTTCATTAAAGTTAACAAGTAAAATTAAATATCTGAATTGTATGAGTCAGTACCTACCAAAGACAGTTTTATAAGGTATTAAGCCAATAGGCAAACTTCAGAAACAGTTGTAAGAAAAAAAATGTGTATGTATATATATATATATATACACAAATATATGTATGTAAAATAGTTCATGATTTTATTTTCCTACCCTATTTGTTACTGAAGGAAAAGATTTGTAATATAAAATGGAGGTCAGGTTTAACTGTCTCCTGTCCTAATTCTGAAGTAAAAAAGCAAAATCAAAGAGTTATTTGGACACTTGCATTTGAAACTAAAAGATACTTGGACAAGATCGGAACATGAACCTAAAATGAACAGCAAGGCAGCAGTGCCCCACGACAGTAGTGAGAGGCTCAGGGGAACGCCTGCAGGTAGGTGTCTTACGTGCTTTTGGGTCGGCGCACACCGTAGGTAAATACACAAAGGGCGTAAGTCCACTGCCACTCTGTCCCCAAAGTACTAGCACAACCCACCAACCAAACTGCTAAGGAATAGTTACTGCCTTTATTTCTTTCACTGTCGAAAACTTCTGCATTTATTTGCTGTCATCCATAGTCTGTTCCTAAATATCACAAAAGCATAAGCCAAGATACCATTTTACAAAGAACTAGCTAACTAAAAGCTTGGAAATGACTAACAATGTAGACTTGTGCCCCACATGTTTCACACCATAGGTTGTAGCTACAGATTGCTTTAGATAGCTCAGATTCAATGAATTAAAAACTAATTGTTATATTCTCCCTTAAGAAGATCACAGTCTAAGAATATTAACTAAGACTGAGGGCCAGAAGAACACTGCCCATCTCACCCTAGAAATGCAGTTCTCTTTGTTCCCAATACACTGAGTGACGGAAAATAGCACAGGTGTTTGTTTACAGTCCTCCAATGTGCTTATGGCCCAAGGGTCATCGAAATCAACTCAAAGGCAAGATATGATCACTGCTTGCAAATTTCAGAGGCAGATGCACCATGGGTATGGAGCACTAATAAAAAAAGAGAAGAAAAAAAGCTTCTACAACACAGACAATACGAGAAGGGAGTAGAGAACAGGGAGAGGGACTCAATCGCTTCCTCTTGGCTAGTCCCACCAAGAAAAAAGATTAAGAAACAGGTCAAGTGGTACAACTGAGAGAAGCCAATAACCTCCCCACCACAAAACTGCAAGAATCCTCCCATCAAAAATAACAAATATATGTTCAGGGTCTTATTCTTCCAGCAGTGGACTAAAAAACTAAAGTCTAATAAGAGGAGTGTCTGTGCGGAACAGAGTTAACAAAAGCACCTGATTGCTGTATTGAGTCCCTTTCCCCAGCACTACACAGTTAATGCAAAGCACCTTGCCAAAGTTAAGTTCCTTTTAGATTTTGCTTTTCAAACTGCTACCACAGCTAGACCATCTCCCTGCAACCCACAGAAGACCCAAGACAAATGTAATCTAATTAGTCATTTCATTAATCTGGGGACCCAGATTAAAGATTCAATTATGACTATTTCTCAAGATAGACTTCCACACACTTTGTATTTAAGTTTTTTTAAATTTATATTTCTTTGTACAATATTTTATGTTAATCTCTGAGCAACTAAACTCACAGAAGCCAGCCCTTCAAGAATCCACTCCCATGCATGAGAGGTAGCTTTACTGTTCCCTAGCTATATATAGACTACTTCATATTTCAAGAGTAAATGCTACTGTTTGTCACAGGCAACCAGATGGAAAAGAACAGATCACCATTCAGGGCAAAGGAGCAGCTACCACATGAAGCGACTGGCTCTGTGCACTCTGGGTGCTGT
Source organism: Sturnira hondurensis (assembly GCF_014824575.4). Lineage (NCBI taxonomy): Eukaryota > Metazoa > Chordata > Mammalia > Chiroptera > Phyllostomidae > Sturnira > Sturnira hondurensis. The sequence continues at coordinate 33,246,040 of NW_028093985.1, read as the reverse complement.
TCCTATAAGGAAGACATGCACTCCAGTGTGGCTGCAGTGGCCAAGTATCAGCACAGGAAATATGAGACTCTCAAACGCTGATCTTTAAAGTGAGAACATTTACTTCAGATTCACTGGATTGCTTGGCAACCATACTTGGGAGAACATACCTGGTAATCGCCACTTTGCCTGGACTAGGCAATGCTCACATTTGTAGCCTAGGACATCATAGAGCACTCACTGATCTTCTACAATTTCTTCCTTATGCTCTCCTTGCCCAGCAACTATACCTATCTTCTCCCTTCCGGCCACTTTTACTTTAAATAATAACCTACCATGTTTCTTGAAACTGCAATCCAGATCTCTGCTCTGGAAGAAAGCACGGACAGAGCCTTCCTGGCCGTCTGCAACCTGCCGTCTTTATCACACAGGAGTTCAGACTCCAGGAGTAACTCAATTCTAGGGAAAAAGCATGCTGAGCAAACCCATCATAATCTCACTTTTAGAATTTTTGGCAGCTATACAAATGCACTTTTAAAGTCTCAGGACAGAATACAAAATAAGGAACTCTAGCTAGGCTCTCCCAAGCCATCATGAATATAGTTTAACAAAGCTGTTGTTTTACTGACACCTGTTTACCTAGAAACAGGTACTTAATGGTAAAGGATATTAACACCTTCAGACAAAATAAGAGTTTGTCTTGTTTAGCTTTAATCTAACATTACAGCAATAAATAAGCCTCTTTTCCAGGCTAGAAAATCATCCAAGTCAAAATTACTAGGTAACAATTACTTTTCTTCAATTACAAAAATGTTAATGAATATAGCCTTAAAATTATGATTAACATGCAAAGAAAATACTGTCTCAGAATAAATGAGACAATAGATGGCAATCAAAACAAAATTTCTGAAGGCGGCAGAAGGAAGTCCAAAGGTACAAAAATATAGAAAGCTAAGAGATGTAAGAAAAGTAACTTGGCAAACTTTTGTAATTGACTTCGCTCCTTACTTTTCAAGTTAACTAATTACTGGAGGACCCCCCCCCCCCGCAAAAAAAAAAGTTAAATGAGAGGAATAGGTAATGAAATGTTTTGAGTATACACATGCACGCGGAGCTGAACATTTCTAAAGACCACTACAGTATGTTAAGTTTTATAGAAGAGTTTAATCCTGAAAGAAGGATGCTACTCACTTAGAGTTGTTCTTTTTAGTTGGTACTACAGTAGTCCCCACTTACCCACAGAAATGCTTTCCAAGATCCCCAGTGGGTGCCTGAAACCACGGATAGCACCAAACCCTCTATCACTGTTTCTTCCTAGATATACATATCCTTTCACTTAAAGGAGGCACATCTAAGTTGCCAACATCACTACTCTTGTTCTTTGGGGCCATCATTACGCAACATTAGGGTTAAACACTGTGATACCACGAGTCAAGCTGATAACCCAGACAGGTGCTAAGTGGCTAGTGGGCAGGAAGTATGTACAACGGGAATCCAATGCTCCACGGGACGATGCAGGGCCCTGGGCAGAGGGAGCAGCACAGCGTAAGGTTTCATCACATGACTCAGAACAAGGTACAATTTAAAATTTATTAATTAACTCTGGAAATTTCCATTTATTATTTTCAGACCACAGCTGCTTGTGGGTACAACCACAGAAAGCAAAGCCGTGGATAAGTGAGGACTAGTGAACAAATTACTAAAAGACAAAGTACCAACCCAATCTTATAGCATAAAATTAATTTTGCTAAATTTCACTATATGTCATTATCTGTACTAATTTAATAGAAAAATAAGGATATCCAAAGCTCAAAGCAGCAACCACAATTCCTTTGACAGCACAGACTTGCCTTTATATATTAAAATGAGATCCAACTTAATTTTCAAACATCTTCAAATTTCTTCCATGCTCTTAAGAGTTCTATTAGGTTCTCAGACATCTTCAAACACTCATGTCTCAGAAAAGCATCACTGTTTAAATTCCTAAAGCCATTCTCTTGTTATTTCTTAATGAAAACTTGTGAAAGCATGTAAACCATACCCTTATCTTTTGGATTACTATGGTTAAGTACAAAAAACAATTCATTTAACATCTTACGAAACATTACAGTCATATATAAAAGCACCTACAAAATTTAAAAAAATAAAAGATTCACAGTGCACTGAACCTTGGAACATATAAGGTTGGAACATAAGAACATTTAAAAAGTGGATTTAGAGACCTATTTCTCTCTCAAAGACATAAACGTAATGAAGCCAACACAGCTACTGTTCTCATCTAGCTTAGAATGCAGCACACAGGAGAGTAAATTATTGCATATTCAGCACACTTCTTCATCACTTGATTTCTTCAAACCATGCTAAATTTTCTCCAAGGAGAAATCCAGTTCTGTGCTAAGCATGGTCTTTCTCAAGGAAACATGAACAACGAGACACTAACACACGGGTCCAAGGGAGTAAGTATAGCAGGTATACATAAAACAGACACATCCAACTCAAACATTTTCTGCATAGTTTAGTCACATCATACACATTTACTTTACTCACATAACTTTTGTTTATCTCAAACTCTCAAGATAGATAAAAGCCTCAAGTTATCAAAATCCCTCCCAACAATAACCTTATTTTGTGCCACAGTGCATTAGTGGAGGCAGCACAACAGCAATATCATTGAACTATGGCTAAACCACTGTAAATGAAAAGAAAATGTGTTGGTTCTTGAAAAGGTTCTACACTATTAGAGGACATACTTTCGATAACTAATCTCTTTCGCTTTAATAGAGAGCTGAAAAATCCAACTCTAGGCACCGGAAAGAATGACCATAGTATAGTACTCAAAAAAAAAAAAAAAACCCCAACATACAAAATTACTAAAAATAAATGGTTTCCAGACGACAGTAAATGAGTGAAAATGATTTACCTGCCAGGCAAATGAAGTTTCACTCCCTTACCAATTTAACAGGTATCTGGAACGCTGGGACCAACTATAAATATGGCTCAAGGAGACCCAAGCAAAGCAGCTGTATTTCTGGAAAGAAGAGTAAGAACTTCCAAACACAATCATAGAATGCATTTTTTAAAAAGTCACAAAAGGATTCACAAGTTTGTCACATTAAAAGATGCAGGATTGTAAATTACCTAATTCTAAACACAATGTTGCAATTGTGAATTCCCCTGCTTAGCACCAAGAGGGTGACACTTTCATTAATAAATAGAATTTCTCCTTTAAAAATCAAGCCATTTAAAAGCTAAAGCAAAGTAATACAAAGTGAATTCCTTAGAATAGTATTTCTTTTGAAAGCCCCACGGGTTACATAGAACCCCTATTAAATAGGCTATCTATACAGAATAAAGATTTCTACAATAAAATTTACAAGCAGAGATATATTTTGTGGATACCACATGTAAAAAACGATTTTTAGACCCACGTGACAGATGCACACACACACACACATATGCTCACACCAATCTCCCCCACCCCCGACGAATACCTTCACTGAGGTCACAAGAAGCCCAGACTAAAGCCCCATTGAAGCCCTGGTGATTGTCCTTGATTATAGATGAAATCCTCCTTAAAAAGGGCACTGCCATCCTTATTTAGATTTAAGAATCCTGAAAAAGCAAAATACATTCCTAGGAGTTACGTGTGTTACTTCTATGTTCTAACTCCCACCCCCAGAGAGATGCTTTATTTGTACTCGGGGAAACTGCACACTCCTTTCATTCTCACTCCCCACCCAGGGGCTGCAGCATGCTCACAGAAGTCAGTCTCTGCTACTACTGCAGACTGGAACCGAATGTAACATCAGTTTCCATAGACCAACACTGAGATGCAACATAAAACCTAATAATGTCAGATTCCATATGTATTTACACAACCGTAATATAGAATATACCTTCTCAAAAACAAAACCACTATATAATTCTAAGGGCTGGCGGCAGGATGGCGAAGACATGACCGAGGCAGCTGTTGCATCGTGGCCTCCGTGTTCTCTGCTACCCTCACAAGTTTACCGACTGCATGTAGCGCAACACAAAGGTAGAGTAGCAACTCCACAACCAACCAGCTCTGTCCCGCTCCAGGCTGAGGACTTTGTCCTTGAATGAGTGCTAAGGGTTCATTTTGAACATGAACATTATATAGCAGATGCTGGCTCTAAGTAAAACCTTTCAGTGAAACTTCAAGCAGAGGAGGATTAGAGAACCTAGGTGGTTAAAAGCTAAGAAATATGCTAAATGCCACCAGAGAAGATGACCTGCAATCTTGACTTCTATGACATTTCAACTCTTATGTTCATTTAATAAATTATGTATTGTTTCTTTTAAAACTTCAAAATAAGGAAACTATCACTGTAATCTCTAAAATGAGTAGATAGACCATTCCCATTAACTTGATAACTCAAACATTATTTTCTTGATCAGAATATAAAATAAAAATTACAATCACAGGAAAAAAATGCCCTCATAAAAGCAACTTAAATTCATTAGCCAAACACTGAAAATGTACATTTGTATAAAAAGGTTATAAAACTGCATTTACAGTCCAAATTCATGTTTCTTTCTACTCTCTTCTGCACAGAGAATAATCTCTTCAGAAACATCATTGCCTCCTTGCATTTCTTTAAAACACCTGAGAAAGGTAAGGCTCCGAGAGAGACACCCACTCAAATGTGACAGGTCTCTGCTCTTGGACTTCCACAACACATGTGCTGCTATCAAAGGTCCAAGATTTTCATTATAGCATTATGGTCAAACTTGAAACTCAAAAAGGCTCTGGATGAAAAGGGGACCTTGCAATGTCCATTACATGCCACAGTCTGTCCCTCAGCATGTTCTAGCAACTGGTCTTCACCAGAGCAAGGTAAGTCATATGCAGCATCTGTGTAAAAAAACAAAAGAAATAAGCTCAGTAACTGAATAAGAAATAAAATACAGACCTTCACCTTTTGGTATAAAGGAATTCATCCTATATAGTATATTTTTATCTCCAACACTCTAAATCTAACCTAGGTTAAACCACCAAGATATTTTCCTTCCCTAAACTCAACTGGATTTCTGTTATTGCAGATTTCCACACAAATATTCAAAATCTTATTTTAAGACCCCTAATATTTACTTGTTTTCAAAATGAACATACCTTTATTTACCTACAATATATATTCTATGCCAAAATGGGAGCTTCTTGAGAGAAATCAGAATGTAAGCATTGTAAGATTAAAATTACAATGTAAGATTTGTAAAGATTCCATTTCTAGAAAAATAAAGCAAAAGCCTCATTTGGAGCTCACCAATCTTCAGGGAATATATCAACCTAAAGAAAAATACAACTTTTCAAAACCACAGTACAACAAAGCAGTAACTAATCAGGTTTGGGTGCTTTTGTTTATTTTGTTTTTTTAAGTAGAACAGGGACCTCACTGGGAAAGTGTGTTTGGAATACACACCATGAGGCTGAGGCAAAAAGTCTGAAGTGAGGTTTCCCAGGACAAGATCCCTCTTACACTTCCTTCTTAAAACAACTCAAATGTTATATTATCTATATCATGACCAACTAAGCTGGGTATACAAAGTTACAGTGTGCCTTCTTCAATGTTCCTGAACACGGACTTTTTAAAGATCTTGTGTACTAACTTATTCCTGAACTTACATTAATTAAATCACCATGTTACATAAACTGACCATGTCCCTACCAGCCAAGATGTCCAGAAAAATCTCAGTAAAAGTATTTCTACCCCCATGACTTACCTGAACTAAAATGATAATTTCGGCTTCTTCATAGTTAACCTTAACTTTCCAAAGTAGGATTAATACATCTTTTTAAAAATAGCTTTTATCCTGCTTAAATCACAGATAGCCCTCAAAAAATATTATAATGCTTTTTCATTTCTTAGACTTTTTCACATGAAAGCCTTAAATTAGATGGTGAATAAGTATATAACCACTGCACAGGTAATTTAATAAAATTCAAAATGCCACCCAAGAAAAAACAGTCTGTTGTACATTAAATCAGTATTTCCAAAGACCTTTCTCCACTCTTCAGCATTACTTTCCAAATCAGATCACACACCTACTCTTCATAACTGAAGATGCAGAAGTTCCAAATGTTATTTTAATAAGAGCTATCCTTAGTACCACTTTAAAAAGTTAATCACCAACTTCCAGCCAAGATGGAGGCGTAGATAGATATGCTTTCCATCCTCGCACAACCAGAAGGACAACAACAAATTTAAAAACAAAAAACACCCAGAACTGCCAGAAAACCAAGCTGTATGGAAGTATGACAACCAAAGAATTGAAGAAAAGGTCATCCGGACCAGCAGGAAGGGTGGAGGGGCAGCACGGAGGCAGACTAGGCAGGCAAGGCAGCAACGGGCAGACCAGACAGTCCCGTTCACATGCAGATAAGCCCGGAGACCAACTAGGGAGCAAGGCAAACAACACAACCCAGGGTTCCAACACCCCAAACAAATTGAAGCCTCAATTTGGGGCTGAGGCAGCAGGAGAACTTCCAGCCACAAAGGAGAATTCATTGGAGAGACTCACTGGGACCTAGATAGAATGTATACAAGCCCACCCACCCGAGAACCAGCACCACAATGGTCCATTTTACTTATCCGTAGCAGGGAAAGTGATTGAAAGCAAGTAAGAGCCCAACAAGTGGCATTGTTCACTCTCTGACCCCTCCCCGGCATATAGCACCACAATGCAGATAATTGGGTTGCCCCATTCTGATGAATACCCAAGGCTCCACCCCTTACAACGTAACAGGTACACCAACACAAAGAAATATGGTCCAAATGAAGGAACAGATCAAAACTTCAGAAGAACAACTGAGCAACGAGGAGATAGCTAACCTATCGGATGCAGAGTTCAAAACACTGGTGATCAGGATGCTCACAGAAATAATTGCATATGAATGCAAAATTGAGAAAGAAGTAAAAGCTATGCAAAGTGAAAGAAAAATATATAGGGAGCCAACAGTGAAAGGAAGGAAACCGGGACTCAAATCAATGGTTCAGAATAAGGAAAAAATAAGCATTCGACAAGAACAGAAAGAAGAAACAAGAATTAAAAAAACTGAAGATAGTACAACAAGCCTCTAGGACATCTCCAAACATACCAACACCCAAATCACAGGGATGCCGGACAGACAAGAGGAAGAGCAAGAAATTGGAAACTTGCCTGAAAAAGTAATGAAAGAAAACTTCTCCAATCTGGCAAAGGAAACAGACTTCCAGGGCATTCAGAAAACCCAGTCAGACAGTCATAAAGAAATTTGCCCCAAGGAAGCACATATCAAGGCAAATCATAATTATATTACCCAAGATTAATGATAAGGAGAGAATCTAAAAATCAGCAAGAGAAAAGGAGATAGTTACCTACAAAGGAGTTCCCATCAAACTGTCAGCTGATTTCTCAAAAGAGACCTCACAGGCAAGAAGGAGCTGGAAAGAAGTATTCCAGGTCATGAAAGGCAAGGACCTACATCTAAAATTACTCTTGTCCAGCGAAGCTATCACTTAGAATGGAAGGGCAGATAAAGTGCTTCCCAGATAAGGTCAAGTTAAAGGAGATCATCATCACCAAGCCCTTATTATATGAAATGTTAAAGGGATTTATCTAAGAAAAAGATCAAAACTATGAACACTACAATGACAACAAACTCAGAACTATAACAACGGAACCTTTAAAAAGCAAAAACAAATGAAGCAAACAACCAGAACAGGAACAGAATCACAGAAATGAAGATCACATGGAGGGTTATCAGTGAGGAGGGTGAGAGGGGAGAATGGGGAAAAAGACACAGGGAATAAGAAGCATTGATTGGTAGGTACAAAATAGGCAGGAGGAGGTTAAGAATAATAATAATAAATGGAGAAGCCACAGAACTTATATGTATGACACACGGACATGAACTAAGGGGGGGGGAATGCTGGTGGGAGGCAGGCAGCAAGGTAGAGGAGGATAAAAACAATGGGAAAACTAATAGCATAACCACTAAAATACCCTTTAAAACTTTTTTAAAAAGACTTGCGGCAGCCCTGGCTGGTGTAGCTCAGTGGATTGAGCGCGGGCCTGCAAACCAGAGGATCGTGGTTCAATTCCCAGTCAGGGCACATGCCTGGGTTGTAGTCCAGTTCCCTGCAGGCCAACTCCCAGCAGGGGACGCACAAAAGGCAACCATACATTGATGTTTCTCTCCCTCTCTCCTTCCCCTCTAAAGATAAATAAACTTAAAAATAAAAAAAAAAAGACTTGTGGCCAAGATGGATGGGGCCCAGGAAGCAAAGCCTAAAAGCACCAATTGAAAAAACCTGCAGGGGTTGAGGTGCTGGAACAGACTCCCAGCTTCACAGGAGAGTTCATTGGAGAGACCCACAGGGTCCTGGAGAGACCCACAGGGTCCTAGAGAGACCCACAGGGTCCTAGAACATACACAAGCCCACCCACCAGGGAACCAGAAGGAGAAGGGCCCAATTTGCTTGGGAAGCAAAAGAGGGGACTGAAATCCGAGAGACAAAAGAGGAAGCACCACTGTTCCTCCTCTGACCCCACCCCCTCTGACCCCACCCTCACATATAGCATCACAACCCAGTGACTGGGTTGACTGGGTTGCCTCACCCCTGTGAACAACTAAGGCTCCACCCCTCATACATAACAGGTGCAACAAGACAAAAACATTATGGCTCAAGCAGAACAGCTCAAAGCCCCAGAGCCAATACTTCTAAGGAAACAAAAGATAGCCAACCTACCAAATGCACAGCTCAAACCACTGGTGATCAGGATGCTCACAGAACTGGTTGATTCTGGCCACAAATTAGATGAAAAAATAAAAGCTAAACTAAATGAAACGAAGGAAAATGCTCAGGGAACCAATAGTGATGGGAAGAAAACTGGGACTCAAATCAATAGAGTGGACCAGAAGGAAGAAACAACCAAACAGGTGGCGTGCAGTGGGACGAAACGCGCGGGCCCCGGTGACGGTGGCAGCTGGGGCTGAAGCCGGCAGACGAGACCGCCATTGCTCCTCTTTGACCCCGCTCCCACATACAGCATCACAACCCAGTGATGAGTTGCCCTGCTCTGGTGAAAACCTAGGGCTCTGATCCTGATACATAACAGGCACAAACAGTCCAAAAGATGGCTCAAGAAGAACTCAAAGCCCCAGAGGCCCAGAACCAATAACTCTAAGCGACCAGGAAATAGCCAGCCTCTCAGATGCACAGTTCAAAACACTGGTCATCAGGATGCTCACAGAACTGGTTGATTATAGTCACAAATTAGAGGAACATATGAAGGCTAAACTAATTGAAATGAAGGGAAATGCACAGGAAACCAACAGAGATGGAAAGGAAACTAGGACTCAAATCAATGGAATGGACCAGAAGGAAGAACAAAACACCCCACCAGAAAAGAATGAAGAAATGAGAATTCAAAACAATGAGGAGAGGCTTAGGAACCTCCAGGACATCTTTAAACGTTCCAACATCCGGATTATAGGGGTACCAGAAGGGGGAAAGAAACAGCCACGAGTGGAAAACTTATTTGAACAAATAATAAAGGAGAACTTCCCCAGTCTGGCAAAGGAAATAGACTTCCAGGAAATCCAGGAAGCTCAGAGAGTGCCAAAGAAGTTGGACCCAAGAAGGAACACACCAAGGCACATCATAATTACATTAGCCAAGACTAAAATGAAGGAGAGAATCCTAGAAGCAGCAAGAGATAAGGGGACAGTCACCTACAAAGGATTATCCCATCAGACTGTCAGCAGATTTCTCAAGAGACCTTACAGGCAAGAAGGGGCTGGAAAGAAGTATTCCAAGTCATGAAATCCAAAGACCTACAGCCAAGATTGCTTTATCCAGCAAAGTTTTCATTTAGAATGGAAAGGCAGATAAAGTGCTTCTCAGATAAGATCAAATTAAAGGAGATCATCATCACCAAGCCTTTATTATATGAAAGGTTAAAGGGACTTATCTAAGAAAACGAAAATAAAAAATATGAACAGTGGAAGGGCAGCAAACTCACAGTTATTAACAACCACACCTAAAACAAAAGCAAACTAGGTGGACAGCTAGATCAGGAACAGAGCCACAAAAATGGAGATCACATAAGGGGTTAGCAACAGGGGAGTGGGAGGAGGAGAAGGGGACAGAAGGTATAGAGATTAACTAAGGAGAAATTAAGTAAGAGATTAAGAGATTAAGTGGGGAGAAAATAGACAGGGGGAGGGCAAGAGTAGTGTGGGAAATGTAGAAGCTAAAGAACTTATGACACATGGACATGAACTAAAGGGGGGAATGTAGGGAGAGGGAGTGTTTATGGTGGAGGATGGAGGGGAATAAAGGGAATGGGACAATTGTAATGGCATAATCAATAAAATATATTTTAAAAATGTTTAAGTTAATCACCACCTCCAGAAAGGAGGAATGCACCCTTCTGAAGTCAGCGTACCTCTTACATATATTCTGTATGTCACACAGAATGAGGTCTCCTTACCTTTAAAATACTTGGCTCTACTTCCCTTCTAACCCTGAGCAATTATTTATCTGGTAACATTCACGCACAGCACCCAGGCCTGACATTTACAAAATAAATAGCACATTGAAAGGGCAAATAATTTCATCTTGAGCATTAAAATACTCAGTTTCATATTTAGAGAACTTGACCACAAATATGAACTCTACAGAAATGTGCAACTCTTTCTGCTTATTATATTGTATCACACACTCCAGTAAAATCAAGGCTAGGCCAAAACAAAAATCCCGTGAGTCAGAGATTTTCAAAAGAAAATGACTTGCCTGTTTCAAAATTATCCTGAAGTTTTCGTGGATGAAGTTTCTTTTCACATTTCTATAAAAGAAAAAACAGACAATATACCATTTCCAGTTATCTCACTTATTAGAAATAAGGATACTACTTATAAAATGTAATGTATTATGAACATATTTCCCTTTCAATAAATACAAATCTATACCATCATTTTTAATAACTACATGGTAGTCTACTGCACAGATCTACAATGCTGCATTTAATATTATCTTCTTGGATGAGTATTTATTTATATAGTTTCTATTATTAAAAAGAGTAATGGGATAAATATTCTTTTAAGTGTTATCAATACACTCAACAATACACAACTGGATATTGTGTCGTCGCTGCCAATCGGACAGGAAAAATATAATAAGTGAAGGACAAGTAGTCTAACAGTTTAAACTACTAACAGTAGTCTAGAAATATAGTAAGTGAAGGACTGATGTCTAACAGTCTTTAACTCAGTAAGCCCCAAGTTATATAAAGCACCTTAGGAATTCAGGTAAAATATTTTTGCTAAAGACTTAAAATTACTATTATCACCCACTGTAAAAGAAAAATAGATAAGGCTACAACAAACAATTTAACATACAAATAATAGGACTTAACAGAAAACATAAACAAGACCTTTAGTTATGAATTACTTTCTGGAGCACAGACTAAAAGAATGGAAGTAAATGCTTTAAAATGCTCAGTTATTTTTACAGAATACTGACTATATTTCATTTTTTAAATTACACCAACTTAAAGGAAAAAATGCATTGTAATATCCTTTCAAACTTTTAACTTCATTAATATAATATAGACTCTATTTAGAATGTAAACAGAATATCCAAGGACTTCCTCTATAAAGTAGGTTTGACTTCACGCTGTTTTCATAGTATTAAAATTAATTTAAATAACCACATAAAGAGCAAGTATGGCATGGGTCACTCAATGTTAACAAACCTGTAATTGAAAGTAGCCAAAAAAATTTCAGTGGGCAAACTGCACAGTTTCACCCCATAACAGTCTTTCAACTGAACATGCCTTGGAAATGCCCTTGCCTCACTGTTAAAAAGAGCAAACTCCCTGCTTAGCTTGAGACTGGAACTCTTACCATCAAGGAATTCTGCTGCTTGGCTGGCTGGCTGTGGACCCCATTTGTTCTTTTCTTTTGATTAGGTGAGTCTTGATACTGTTTTCTGCCATTTCCCCTCATACTTTGATTCTGTGTTTGCAATAAGGAAAAATAAAATGTAAACCTACAGTATAATGCAAAAGGAAAAAAGTACACCCCTATGAATTTGCTAAGCTAGTTGAATCAGTTTGACAAAGCACCTCCCCCACAAAGAAACCTTACTGAAACATTGGGGAACCACACCACATCAGTATTTGTTCAGTGTTTCACAAAGCAAGGGCCCTAGGAATCTTTCCACACCTCTTACCATATCCCATTTCTGCTTAGAGATTTTGTTTTAATACATGAGTTAAAAAACCATGGGAGGAGGAGAGGAACAAGAATGAAAACCTTACACGACTGTCAAAGCAAAGGTCTCTGGGAGGGAATGCTGAGGCACACTGGCCACAGTTCTTAGAATAGGAAATACACAGCATATGCAGTCAACTGTTACCATATCACCCTCTTTAAGTTATTAATAAATACTAAGTAATAATACTTAAATTAGTAAATATTTAAATGAATATTCTCACTTTATAAAGTAAAGAAGACTGGTGTTTCAAAAATTTGGGCCATTATTTCTAAGTTGAGACCTAAAGCTTAAACACACAGTAGCTAACATCTTCGTGTTATACTGCTTTAACACGAGTTAATTTTCAAATATTAATTGGCCCTTAGCGATGTTGAAAAACCAGGTCTTTAAGAAGCTTGGCTAAAACAATGTATATAAAATAACTATTATTATTTAAAATATATAAAAGATACATTCATTTACTTACATTTTATCTACCTACAGAAAAAAGTAATTACTAAAAAAGCTTGAAAACAGTAAGCTAACTAAAGAATGGTAGGAAAACATGGGTTGTAGAGACTCATGTTACCACACAATTGTAATTCAATTCCACTCTGCTCTTGCTGGTATTTGCTTTTTATTAGAAGTGCTTCAATACAAATAGAATTTACCACTTTAACCACTTCTGAGTGTACAATTCAGTGGCAATAAATACAGGTAAATGTTGTGCAAATACCACCAGTATCCATCTCCAGAAGTTTTTCACCATCCATCTTTTGGGTATTATGGATGATCATGCTATTATGAGCACTGGTATACAAGTTATCTTCTGAGTTCCTCCTCAGCTAGGAGGGGCTAATAACTCAGTTTAGGATTCATCAGTCTGTTTTTAGTTCTTGTGAGTATATGCCTAGGAGTGGAATTACTAGGCCATATGGTAATTCTGTATTTTTTTTTAAATTAATTCTAGAGAGAGGGGAAGAGAGAAAGAGAGAGAAAGAAAAATCAACTGATTGCCTTCTGTACATGCCCCAAATGGGGACCAAATCCACAGGTATGTGCTCTGACCAACAATCGAACCTGCAACCTTTTAGTTTGCAGAACATCCAATTAGGTCACACCAGCAAGGGCTTTATGTTTAACTTTTTAAGGAACCACCAAACTGTTTTCCATGGCAGCTGTACCACTTTACACTCCCAGCAGCAATGCATAAGGGTTCCAATTTCTCTACACCCTTTGTCAACTTGTTATTTTCCATTATTTCTTATACCCACCCTAATGGGTATGAAGTGGCTTCTCATTGTGGTTTTAATTTGCATTTCTCTGCTCACAAATGATGTTGGGCATCTTTTCATATACTTACTGGCCATTTGTATTTTTTTTTTTTGGAGAAGTATCTATTCAAGTTGTTTGCCCATTTTTTAATTGGTTTTTTTTTTTTTTTTGCTATTCAGTATAGGAGTTCTTTATGTATTTTGGATATTAACCTATCAGATAAATGATTTGTAAATACATTTTCCAACTCTTTTGATGGTGTCCTCTGATGCACAAAAGCTTTTAATTTTGATAAATCCAGTATATTTTTAGAAGACTGACAATAAAAAATGGCACCAAAATGAACGGCTAAAATAACAAAGACATATAATACCAAGCATTAGTAAGGGTACAGCACAACTGGAATTCTCATACACAGGGTCCAGCAGAAGTAAAGCCTGCTGGAGTGTGTATGGTAGGGTAATAATATGAGTGTAAGAGTTTATAGTTTTAATTTGAACATTTCACCTAAAATTTCATATGGTGTGCTTGAGTGTGATGTTGTTATATTACAGAACTACATGCTTATGATTTTGATAAAAGGTGTTGTAATAAAAAAGGGGTGTTGTTTGTGCTCAACCCTGTATTTTGCTGGGGGTATAAATTACTTGAGAATATTTATCTGCAGTATATACTCAAGAACATAGCCCATATTCAGTGATCCAATCATTCTGTCAGTTATATATACCCCCCCAAAATGTGTATGTTCATCACAAGACATGTACATTAATATTCATAACAGTATTATTTATAAAAGCCCTTAACTAAAACTAACCAAATACCCATGGAGAATAGGACAGAGGACTCCAGCCAACACGGTAGAGGAGGTAAACACTGTGTCCTCCCATGAGCACATCAAAACTTCTGGGACGTCATGGAGAACCACCAGAAGACTGGCTGCACAGAATTCCCGTAACTAAGGATATAAAGAAGAAACCACACCAAGACCAGTAAGTGGGGAGGAAATGCAGATCAGGCAGGTCCCACATCCACGGTATGGTGATTCAAAAAACACAAGAGCTATCTCGGCTGTGGGGATCCCCCAAGAAGTAAGAAGGCCAAGCCCCACACAGAGCTCCCCAACCTGGGTCACCATTGTAAGGAAGAAAAGCCTCCATAGCACTTGGCCATGAAAAGCAACAGGGATAGTGTCTGAGAAACACAACAAGCTGCTAGAGACTGAGGCACTGCAGATCCTACAAGTCTGATCACAGACTCACTCACTCACACTAATTCACTTGCTCTAAGCTTGGGCACAAGGGCAGCAGCTTGACAAGTGCCAGGGACAAAAAGGGAGGATATAAATTGACTAGCTTCAGGATGATGGATAGAAAGGCAAACAGCTCTTTCCATGATGAAGGGCTGGCAGATGCCAAATCTGAGCTCTCCATTAAGGGGTTAACACTGTTCCCTCCACCCCCATGACTTCAAGGTCCTGCCCCTGTGATTCTGAAACCCCATGCTACCCAACTCATGCACCCTGCCCAGACCTCTTTCAGTGTCTCGTCCACAAAAGTAGCCTGTCTCAGCTATGTGACAGACTTTCCTAAAAACTCTCAAAGGTTCACAAACCCCAAAACAAGAAGCATATGGCCTCAGCATGCCCTCCTCCTCTTGCTAAGTGGGGCCCAAAGCCAGTACCAATGGCAGCCAGCCTCAGATCAGGGCATAGCCTCTCCCAGGCACCTCAAAGCCAAGCAGAGGCAAATAATTAATCACGTATCACTTTATAGATCCAGGTGGCCATAAATGACACACCCAAAAGGCAGACATGGCAGGCACCAGAGCCCTACTAAAGCTGACCCCACCAGCTCATCTACTGTAGTCACTATCAGGCCTCACATCCTGTCAGCCTAAGAGTCAATCCCACCCACTGATGTGCCAACATCAGTCAAGGCACAACTACAAGAGGGCACACACAACCCAATAGGGGACACCCTGGAAACACCTGGCTCAGGGGACCAGGGAGACTGCACCATTGAGATCCATAGTACTACATAAAGCCCCTCTGCCAAGACTAAGCAATATAGCAGCTCTACCTAATACATAGAAAGGAACACAGGGATGTGGCCAAAAGGAGAAGACAAAGAAACATGTCCCAAATGAAAGAACAGGCCAAAACTCCAGAAAAGGAACTAAACAAAACAGAGGACAGCAAACTGGCAGAAAGTTCAAAACACTGGATATAAGGACATTCAATGAACAGAGGGAAAGAACAAGTGAATTCAGAGACAATTTCAACAAACAGAAGCCATAAGAAAGAATCGGTGAGAAATGAAACATACAATACTGACATGAAGAATACATTAGATGTAATCAACAGCAGAGTAAGTGAAGCAGAGGATGAAATTGGCAATCTGGAAAAAAGTAGCAAAAGCACCTCATCAGAAAAGAATAAAGGAAAATAATTTTTTTAACTAAGACAGTTTAGGGGTCTTTGGGACACAACATTTGCATCATAGGGGTACCAGGAGGAGAAAAGAGATATCAGGGGTTAAAAACCTATTTGAGTAAATAATGACTGTAAACTTCCCTAATCTGGCAAAGAAAATAGACATACAAGTCCAAGAAGCACAGTCCCAAACAAGATGAACCCAAAGAGGACCACATAAAGAAACATCATAATTAACATGACAAAGGTTCAAGACAAAAAGAGAATCTTAAAAGCAGCGAGAGAAAAGCAGTTAGTTATATACACGGAAATGCCAACAAGATTGTCAACTGATTTCTCAAAAGAAACTTTCCAGGTCAGAAACCATGAAAAGCAAGGGCCTACAACCAAGATTATTCTATCCAACAAGCCTATCATTTAAAATAGGAAAGACAGCCCTAGCTGGTGTGGCTCAGTTGGCTGGAACACCATACTGTAAACCCAAAGGTCACGGTTCTATTCCCACTCAGGGTACACGCCTAGGCTGTGGCTTTGGTTCCTGGTCAAGGTACATACTAGAGGCAACGACTGATGTTTCCCTCCCACATCAGCGTTTCTCTTTCTCTCCCTCCCTTCCCTCTAAGCATGCCCTCAGGTAAGAACTGGAAAAAAAAAAAAGTAAATAAAACAAAGAGAAAGAAATTCCCAGACAAGAAAAAGCTAAAAGAGTTTGTTGCCACCAAACCATTATTATAAGAAATGTTAAAGGGACTTCATAAGAAAAAGGTCAAAAATATAAGTAATAAAATAACACTACTACCTATCATTAGTAACTTTAAATACAAAGAAATTAATAGCTCCAGTCAAAAGACACTTGGTGGCTGAACAGAAAAGAACACAAGACCTATACAAATGCTGTCCACAAGAAACCTACTTCAAATCAAAAGACATACATATATAGACTGAGGGACGCAAATGAAAACAAAAAAATGCTGGGGTACCAATACTGTTATCAGACAAAATAGACTTCAAAAAAAAAAGAATTTTAAAAAGGGCATTTCATAATGACAAAGGGATCAGTCCAAAAAGAGGATATAACCCTTGTAAACATTTCACACATAACATAGGAGCACCTAAATATGTACATAAAGCAAATACTGATGAACATAAGGGACAGATCAAACAGTAATAGGGTAATAGTAGGGGACTTTAATGCCCCAGTGAAATCAATGGATAGATCATCTGACAGAAAATCAAGAAAACAGCATCCTTAAAATGACACGTTAGACCCAATGGATTTCACTGATATTTAGAACATTTCACCCAAGCAGCAGAAAATACATTCTTTCCAAGTGCCCCTAAACCATTTTTTAAGGAAAGACCACATTAGGCCACAAAACAAGTCTCAATACATTTAAGACTGAAACTGTACCAAGAATCTCTACAATCACAATGGTAAGAAACTACAAATCTATTACAAGAAAACTAAAAAACATACAAACACATGAATGTTAAAAAACATGGTACTAAACAATGGATAGATTAACAAGATAAAGAAATCAAAAGACACCTTGAGACAAAAATGAAAATACAACAATCCAAAAATCCATGGAACACAACCAAAGCAGTTCCAAGATAGAAATTCCTAGCAATACAGCCCTACCTCAAGAAGTAAGAACTGTCTAAAACAAACCATCTAACCTTATACCTAAAGGAACTAGAAAAAGAACAAAGCCCAAAGTAAACAGAGGAAAGAAAATAATACAAATCAGAGCAAAAATAAACGAGCCTTAAAAAATACAAAACATAGGCCCTTGCTGGTGTAGTTCTGTGGATTGAGCGCAGGCTGTGAACCAAAAGGTTGCTGATTCAATGCCCAGTCAGGTCACATGACTGGGTTCTGGGCCAGGTCTCCCATGGGAGCCACATGAGAGGCAACCACACATTGATGTTTCTCTCCCTCTCTTTTTCCCTCCCTTCCCTTCTCTCTAAAATTAAATAAAACCTTAAAAAAGACTTAAAAACATATAAAAATAAACCAAGAGCTGAATCTTTGAAAAAAATAAACAAAATTAATCTGTAACCAGACTCACTAAAAAAAAAAAAAAGAATACCCCCCCAAAATTAAAGAGAAATGACAACATGACACCACAGCATTATTAAAAACTACAAATTATATGCCAACATATTAGACATCCTAGAAGAAATGAATACAATCTTCCAGACTGAATCAAGAAACAGAAAATTTTAACAGACCAACAGCTACCAAAAAAACAAAACAAAACAAAAATTGAATCAGCAATAACAAAACCTCCAAAAAATAAAAGTCCTGGACCAGAAAGCTTCACAGGTGAATTTTACCAAATACTCATAGATTTAACAACTATCTTTCTCAAACTATTCCACAAAAATTGAAAAGGAGAGAAAGCTTCCAAGCTCATTTTATGAAGCCATCATTACCCTGATTGCAAACTAGACTAAGACACTACAAAAAATATATATAAGCCAATAATCCTGATGAACACAGACACTAAAATCCTCAATAATAACACACCAAATCCAGCAATACATTAAAAATATCATACACCATGATCAAGTGGGATTTATTCCTATGATGCTGGGTTAATTTAATACCCTCAAATCAATTATCACAATATACCACATAAACAAAATGAAGGACAAAAATCAGATGATATCAAAGATGCAGGAAAAGCATTTCACAAAATTCACCTCCCATTTATTATTTAAACTCTCAGCAAAGTGTGAACAGAGGAAACATACCTCAACATATTAAGAGGCCACATATGAACCACAGCTGACATCACAGTCAATGGTTAAATTAAAAGCCTTTCCCTTGAGATGAAGAAGAAGACAGGGATGTGCACTTTTGCCACACTTCTATTTATCATAGTACTGAAAGTCCTCCCCATAGTAATCAGACAAGAAAAAAAAAGTAAAAAGTATCCCAAATTGTAGAGGAAAAAGTAACACTGCCATTATTTGCATATGACATGATATAAGGAACCTTTAAGATTCCATCACAAAGCTACTAGAACTGATAAATCAACAATAAATTAAACAGGATACAAAATTAAAAATCGGAAATAGGTTGCATTTCATATACCAATAATAAATTATCAGAAAAAACTTTAATCTCATTTACAATTACACCAAAAATAAAATAAAATACTTAGAAATAAATTTAGTCAAGGTGGTAAAAAACCTGTACCTAGAAAACTGTAAGTCACAGAAGAAAGAAACTGAAGATCCAAATAAATGGAAGTATATACGGTGCTCATGAATAGGAAGAATTAACATCATTAAAATGTCCACACTACCCACAGCAATCAAATGATTCAATGCAATCCCTATGGAAATAACAGTGGACTTCTGGCCAAGGAGACATAGGTAACACACTGTGACTCCTTGCATAACCAAAATTAGGACAACAATTTAGAAACAAAATAGCAACCAGAACTGACAGAAAATTGAACTGTATGAAGTCAGACAACCAAGGAGTTAAAACAGACACATTCATCCAGATCACTAGGCGGGGCAGAGTTGGGCAGCAGAGCGAAGAGGGGTCGCAGCACAAAAAGTGGTGGCACCTGGCAAACAAGGCACCCCGAGCACGCAAGATGGCAGCAAGCAGACCCTGGGTGCCTAGGCTGTGGCTGGCATACCCCGGGCGCAAGGTGGCAACAGGCAGACCCAGCAAGGCAGAAATTGTGAAGTGAGGCACTGCACACAAGGTAGATGGCTGACCAGGCAGTCCCACATTTACATGCAGATAAACCAGGTGAAACTGGGGAGCGAAGACAGACTGTGCAACCCAGGGCCCCAGAGCAGGGAAATAAAGCCTCAAAACAAGCATTGAAAACACTTGTGGGGGTTGAGGTGCCGGGAGAGACTCCCAGACTCACAGGAGAGTTCGTTGGAGACACCCACAGGGTCCTAGAACAAACACAAGCCCACCCACCTGGGAACCAGCACCAGAAGGACCCAATTTGCTTGTGGGAGGCAACAGAGGGGACTGAAATCTAAGAGACAGCAGAGCAAGTGCCACTGTTGCCTCTCAGACCCCACCCCACATACTGTGTCACAACCCAGCAAGGTGGGTTGCCCCACCCTGGGGAACACCTAAGGCTCTGCCCTTCATACATAACAGGCGAGACAAGACAAAAAACAATGGCCCAAAGAGAAGAACAGATCAAAGCACCACAGCAAATACAACTAAGGGACAAAGAGCCAACCTATCAGATGCACAGTTCAAAGCACTGGTGATCAAGATGCTCATAGAATTGGTTGAATTTGGTTGCAAATTAGATGAAAAAATGAAGGCTATGCTACGAGAAATGAAGGAAAATGCACAGGGAACCAATAGTGATGGGAAGGAAACTGGGACTCAAATCAATGGAGTAGACCAGAAGGAAGAAACAAACAACCAAACAGAATAGAATGAAGAAACAAGAATTTTAAAAAATGAGGAGAGGCCTAGGAACCTCTGGAAAATCTTTAAATGTTCCAACATCTGAATTATAGGGGTACCAGAAAAAGAACAACAGCAGCAACAAGTGGAAAACTTATTTGAACAAATAATAAAGGAGAACTTTCCCAATCTGGCAAAGGAAATAGACTTCCAGGAAGTCTAGGAAGCTCAAGAGTCCCAAAGAAGTTGGACCCAAGAAGGAACACACCAAGGCACATCATAATTACATTACCCAAGATTAAAATGAAGGAGAGAATGCTAGAAGCTGCAAGAGATAAGGGGACAGTTACTTACAGAGAAGTTCCCATCAGATTGTCAACTGATTTCTCAAAAGAGACCTTATAGGCAAGGTCTTATAGGCAAGAAGGGGCAGGAAAGAAGTATTCCAAGTCATGAAAGGCAAGGACCTACATCTAAAATTACTCTTGTCCAGGAAAGCCATCACTTAGAATGGAAGGGCAGATAAAGTGCTTCCCAGATAAGGTCAAGTTAATAAAGGAGTTCATCATCACCAAGCCCTTATTAATTATATAAAATGTTCAAGGGACTCATCTAAGAAAAAGATAAAAAATATAATCAGTAAAATAACAACAAACTCACACTATTAACAAATGAACCTAAAAGAAAAGAAAAATAAAAGCAAAAAATAAGCAAACAACTGGAACGGGAACAGAGTCAGAGAAATGGACATCACATGGAGGGATTTCAGTGGGAAGGGGGAAGGGAGGAATGGGAAAGAAAAGGTACAGGGAAGAAGCTGCATAATTAGGCATAAAATAAATGGGGAGAGATAAAAATAGTATAGTAAACAGAGGACTCAAAGAACTTACATGTACAACTCATGGACATGAACTAAGCGGGAGAATGCTGGAGGATTGGGAGTCAGGGTGGAAGGGGGATAAAGGGGAAAAAGTTCGGAAAACTGTAATAATCAATAAAAAATACTTAAAAATTATAAAACACAAAAATATCATATAACTTAACACCAAAACAATCTGATTAAAAAAATGGGCAGAGACCCTGAATAGACATTTCTCCAAAAAAAGGCATACACATGATGATTTATCACCTCACACCTGTCAGAATGGCTATTATTAACAAACAAGTGTTGGAAAGAATATATGGACAAAAGGCAACCCTTGTGCACTGTTGGTGATACTGCAAATTAGTGCAGCAACTACTGAAAAAGTAGATGTTCCTCAAAAAATTAAAAATATTATGACTCAGCAATCCCACTTCTGGATATTTATCTGAAGAAATCAAAAACACTAATTTAAAAAGATATATGCAATGAAAAATAAAGATTGAATAAAAAATAAAAATACAATAAAAAGATAAATTCATTACAGCATTATTTATAACAGTCAAGATATGGAAGCAACCTCAGTGTCCATCAATAGGCAAAGAAGAGGTGGTACATATATATATGCAATGAAAAATAGTTCAGCCTTAGAATAAAATCTTACCATTTGTGACAACATGGATGAACCTAGAGGGTATTATAGTGAGTGAAATAAGTCAGACAGAAAAAGACAAATACCACATGATTTTGCTTTTATGTGATATATTTTAAAAAGTACACAAAAGAAAAACAAACTCAAATACAGAGAATACACCACTAGTTGCCAGATGAGACGGGTGGTGGGGTACTGAGTGAAAAAGGTAAAGGAAGAAGTACGGGGAGTGGGGGGTTGCGATGCACAGGAGGGCAAAGGGGGAAAGAATGGGACAACTATAATAAAATAACAATTTCTAAAGATCTTTAAAAGAATAGTACAGGTTTGCAGTTATAAAATAGTCACAGAGCTATAAACTACAGCATAGTGAACATGTTCAATACTACTATAATAACTACACATGGTGTTCTATGGGTACTAGATTTATCAAAATGATCACTTTGTAAGTTACATAAAATGTATAATCACTGCTGGACACCTGAAACTAATATTATGTTTTATGTCCACAATAACTGAAAAATAAAAAAAATAAAAAGAGTTGAATGGATAAATAAGTTGTTGTATAATCAATCAATCATAGACTAGAACACAATGCAGCAATGAACCTTTCACTGGTAGCATATACACCAAAGTCAGATGTTAATCCCTGTGACCATATTAGATTTATGGCAAAGCTGTAAAAGTTAAGAGTCTCAGCCCTGCTTCAAATTACAAGCCAGGAACACTGGAGTCTTTCATCAACAATTCAGAGCTCTGTAACTATTAAATTTGTAATTTCTCAATTCAGACACATTTCAAAGTCAAATGATCTAAAATTATGAAAATCTTTAAATATATCTCACTCACCTTTGCTTTTAAAAGGTCAGATGTTTCAGAATGATTATTATATGGCTTTTGCTGCAGTGGTTGCCTGTGCTTTACCCATTGGTCACCTGGAGAACCTTCAGGAAATAACTGCTGACTATGGCGGAACTTGGTTCGACTATACCAAGATTTAAAAAATAAAAATCAGATCAGAAAATTTTCACTTGCAGTTTCTAACACCATGGCTTACCTTACAGACTACAAATTTTACTTACTTATTTATTCTCTATCTCCCCCTACTGGAATGTAGGTCTGCTTTGTCTACTATCTCCAGCATGGAGAAGAATGTCTGGCATTCAGTATTTCTTCAATGAATTAATAACCTATTATTTTAACCCCAACTTTTTCTAAACTATCCATTCTACCTCCTCCCTGTAAGTGCTCATGCTTTTAAAAATGTTAAGAAAACAATTCTGCATAAATTTAGTTGAAGCAAACAAATATAAGTAGACTTTCCTTCTTAATAGGACAAGACCACTGATACTCTTACTAGGATGTTTAAAGTGTAGAACTTGATTCTACACAGGTCACTTATGGACCCCATCCATCTTGGAAGAGGATATGAAAAACTAAGCTATACTCTAAAGCAAAAAATTAAGGAGCCCAAGACAACAGATGAGCAAATCAAACATCTAGTCACAAATTCTTACACAAAAGAATTTAATTATACAAGTAGTAATAAAGAAATTCCATTCTATAGTACCACTTACATGTATAATATAATGGTCACTAATCCCAAGAACTCTATTAGATAAGATTGTTTCTGAATATTTCAGAACTTTTCCCCTTTCTCACTTAAAAATTACAATAAAATTTTAGCCTCTCTATTCTTTCTTTAGACAAATTTCTTCAGTTACTTCAACATCATCACAGACATTAGTCTATACACTAAAAACACATACTACCCTCCTAAGAAACCTGCAATTTGGTTAAAGAGGTTGGTTTATTTTTTTCCTTATCCTACTCCCGAAGACAACAACCCCTAAGACTAAAAGATATGGGTGTCATATCACATTATGGCAGAGAGATGGTCTCAAACATGAACAAATAATTTTTTAAATACTACTTCATAACTTTTCAGTAGTATCTGTATCTTTTCAAAACTGGCTGCATTCTTGCCTGCTTTTCTTTAACTGCTGCACTTATATCTAGTGGTATATAACTTGATTATCATAATCATAAATTCTGAAAGGCAGAAATAACATTTCATCCAAGCTCCTGTCCTCATAAGAGGGATATTCTCTTTGTTTCTAAAAAATATTCACTGTAGATGTAGTTTACTTCTATTATTTAATTTTTGAAGCTCTGGGATAAAAACACCTAAATTAAAGAAAATGTAAAAAGCAACTCTTAATCTAACATAGACAAAGTTCTAACAAGCTGATTACAAATATATGTGCTTTTTGAACAAAATTACTTACTCAGCCTACTCTGTACTTATGATTTAAATACTATTAAGTTCAAAACAAGAACATGTCCTTTGTGGTTCAAATCCACGTAACAGTCACTCTGTATATACTAGGGAAATAAAGCCCACATAAGTCTTCACAGTTCCTTCTGAACAAATTTTATATCGGCGTCCTTTGTTCCCCCTACACAAACAGACCTAAATATATCTTCCATTAAACCATCTTCAGAAACACGATTATCTCTACAGTAGAAAATGAGAAAAAACAAGTAACAGTATAAACACACACAAAAGATTCCTCCTTTCCTCTTCTTCTATTTATCCATAAAGAGTTGGTATCCTTCTTCCCAATTCAAAATAACCTTTTCCATCTCATTAAAAAAAAACATTAAAAAAAAGGAAAGAAAACCTTCTATCTGTGAAACCAGTAATAGTACCTATAAGACTCCAACACCTCTGCAAACTTTAGAAGCAAAATACAACTGTATTAAAAACTAAAACTATCAGAAAGTCAGAAGTCTATGAATATATTTCTTTACCTCAATTTTTCCACAGTGGGTTTAGCTGGTGTACTACCAGCTGAGGAAAATCCATTGTCACTGTCTGAGGAATCTCCAAATCTTCGAGACAGCCAGTCTCTTAATGGTCTACGGAAATATTAAGAATTCACTTTTAAAACTGGGCTGTATGAATAAGCTGAGTATCAAAATTATAAAGGTTACATTTTTATTTCAAGAAATATGAACATACCTGATAAAGGGAATAGCCATAAAAAATTTGTTAGGAGCCAAACCAAGTTTGGATTTTGGGGTCATATCATTTCTATGACAGGGCAATTTCTCTATGGAGAACCACTCAATGTTCTGAAACACAAGAAGAAAATAATTCATTTAGTTTATTATCAAGGAGTTTCTAAAAATAATATCCTATTTCATTCAACTGGTATACTGTCCAGCAACCTCAGAGTACTTTCAAGTACATACCCGGATTTCTCTTCTGGTTTTTGGGTTAAATTTTGTATCTTTTGGAATTCCTGGAATGATGTACAAACGAGCAAGCTGGTCATTAATTCGAAGTTCAATGTAATCATCCTTACAAATATAATCTTTGATATCAAAACCAGTTTCTTCAAAGACCTGGAAATAATACATTTGAATGATTTTTAATTTCTGCTGTCTGACCTCCAGTTCATTAACATTTATTTATTTCGAAGGCAAAAATTCAGAAATATCCAGACAATGAAAGGCATGAAAACAATAGGCAGGAAATCAGAATTCTAGCTTTGCCTCGATGGAACTGTTCGACTATGGAAAAGCCTATTCACATATCTGAGCCCCAGTATCTTCATTTATTTAATGAAGGAAGATATGTCACACTGTGATTTACAATGAAAAATGAATTATTTATTCGGTCTTCTTCCCCCTTTCTAGTATATATTTCCTAAAACCTTCAGAATTTCCTAAATGATAAAAAGCATCACAGCCCTCTTGTTATGTTAATGAAGTTCTTTTTTACACAGGGAAGGGTGGAGGCTGGTTATCAGGAGAACCAACCAAGTCAGCAGAGGGTCAGAACCCTCCAGGAACGGGAGAAAGGCTGAGGCTGAGCTCATTTGCCAATGGCCATGATATAATCGACTATGCCTAAGTCATGAAGCCTCCACAAAAACTGAAAATAATGTAGTTCAACAGCTTCCAGGTTACTGAACACGTGACGATTTGGGGACAGTGCTGCTCAAGGAGAAAGCATGGAAGCTCCACATTCAGTGGCTAAAAACTACTGTGGATCTTTCATGCTAGAGTTTCTCCCTTTTCCTCTACTTTTGGAATCTTCTAATCAATCAGTGGGGAGACATTAAAGCACATGCACAGACCAGAATCTCTTAAAAGGTACAGGTGTGGAGGAGCTCTTTCTACCCATCTTCTATGTCTCCTCTCTCTTTAACTCATCAGTTCAGGTACATCCTCCTACCTTCCTCAATAAGGGAACCATCAACACTTCTCTCAGGCATGTATAGTCTGTGACTTCCAATTTAAGTTCCTCCATGCCACCGAACTCATTTCCATCACAATTTCTGTATATACCTAAGTATGCTAAACTTTTGGTTTCCTATAGGAAATGTGGAAAATAATGGGTATTTATTGAGAACAGGAAGAAAATGCTCTTCTAAGGTGCAAGAAATCCTCTATATCTTGATTGGGATGGTGGTTTCAAAGGTATATAGATACAAAAGTGATAATCTCTTAAGATTAGTGTACTTTAGGTTTTTATCCAACAAAAAAAGTTTTAAAAATAATCTGTATACAGGGTGGAACAAGAGTAGGTTTACAGTTGTTCATATGGAAAATAATAATAAATAAGAATAAACTGTTTTATGTACTCACAACTGTAAACCTACTAGTGCCACACCAAATACCATTCTTAAAACTTTTTTATAGTTGTCTTTAATTCCCTTCTTTGAAAAATACCTCATAACCAGAAATAAGTATACATATCTAGTCACAGTCTTTTTTCTTTTTTAAAAATATTTTATTGATTATACCATTACAGTTGTTCTACTTCCCCCTTCATTCCCCTCCACCCCCACACTCCCTCACCCACCATTCTCCCCCCCTTAGTTTATAACCACATGTCTCAAGTTCTTTAGATTCTATATTTCCCCCACTATTCTCGCCCTCCCCCCTATCTATTTTCTACCTAACATCTATGCTATTTTCTGTGCCTTCTCCCCCCTTCTCCTCCTCCCACCCCCCTGTTTCTAACCCTCCATGTGTTCTTCATTTCTATGGTTCCACTCCTGATCTAGCTGTCCTCTTGGTTTGCTTTTGTTTTAGGTGTGGTTGTTAATAACTGTGTGTTTGCTCTCCATTCACTGTTAATATTTTTCATCATCTTTTTCTTATATAAGTCCCTTTAGCATTTCATATAATAAGGGCTTGGTGATGATGAACTCCTTGAACTTGACCTTATCTGAGAAGCACTTTATCTGTCCTTCCATTCTAAATGAAAGTTTTGCTGGATAAAGCAATCTTGGCTGTAGGTCTTTGGATTTCATGACTTGGAATACTTCTTTCCAGCCCCTTCTTGCCTGTAAGGTCTCTTTTGAGAAATCCGCTGACAGTCTGATGGGTACTCCTTTGTAGGTGACTGTCCCCTTATCCCTTGCTGCTTCTAGGATTCTCTCCTTCATTTTAGTCTTGGCTAATGTAATTATGATGTGCCTTGGTGTGTTCCTTCTTGGGTCCAACTTCTTTGGCACTCTCTGAGCTTCCTGGATTTCCTGGAAGTCTATTTCCTTTGCCAGACTGGGGAAGTTCTCCTTTATTATTTGTTCAAATAAGTTTTCCACTCGTGGCTGTTTCTTTCCCCCTTCTGGTACCCCTATAATCCGGACGTTGGAACGTTTAAAGATGTCCTGGAGGTTCCTAAGCCTCTCCTCATTTTTCTGAATTCTCATTTCTTCATTCCTTTCTGGTGGGATGTTTTGTTCTTCCTTCTGGTCCATTCCATTGATTTGAGTCCCAGTTTCCTTTCCATCACTATTGGTTTCCTGGACATCTCCCTTCATTTCAATTAGTTTAGCCTTCATATGTTCCTCTAATCTGTGGCTGTAATCTACGAATTCTGTGAGCATCCTGATAAATAGTGTCTTAAATTGGGCTTCTGAGAGGCTGGCAATCTGTTGGTTGCTTAGAGTTATTGGCTCTGGGACTTTGAGTTCCTCTTGCACCATCTTTTGGGCTGTTCGTGCCATCCCCGTTGAATGGTTCGTAGCTGTTGGACTTCCGTATAATTCCGTTTTCTGGTCTTTGGGTGTGTCCTAGTTCTCCAAAACTTTTGTTGTAGTCAAACTTGGTTGTGGGAGAAGGCACAGTGTTTCCACCTATGCCTCCATCTTGGCGGAAGTCCACAAAGTCTTTATAATTATAAACAATGTTAAAAGTAAACTGAATAATCTAAAATTTTTATGAGCAGAGTCTGTAGCCTTTATGTTACCTTTGTGTTGCAAATTATATACTGCATGAGCCTGAATTAGATACTGACTCAGGGCGGAGGGGGGTGACTGTTGAAAAGAACTACAACAGGGCACTTAGTAAATCTAAATATGACCCTTCCATTAGGTAACAGCACCTATCAATGTTACATTCCTGAATTTTATAATTAGAGTTGGTAACTACATAAGGTAACTCCCTAGTCTTAAAATGTCCATGCACACTTTGGGTCAAGATAGAGGTATAGGTAGACATACTTCACTTCCTTTCACAACCACAAAAGAATTACAACTAAATATCACAAAAAGTAACACTAAGAACTATGGGAAAAGAGAGCTGTGTGGAAGTCCAAAAACCAAGGATTTAAAGAAGCCACATTCACCCAGAGGGGTAGAAGGCACAGAGTTGCAGAGATGGACTAAGAGACAACGACTCGAGGTGTGGCGAGGAGAGGCGGCAGCAGAACAGGCCCAGGCGGTCCCACATTCAAGTGTGGTAGATAAAAATCAGGAGATACCTTGGGAGCAAGCAATCCCAGCCCCAGGCCAGGCCACACAGCCCAGGGTTACAGCACCAGGAAGATAAATCCCCATAACCTCTGGCTGTAATAACAGTGGGGTTTGGAGCAGCAGAAGGAACTGCCAGATTTTTAGGAAACTCCCCTTAAATGGCCTTAAAACATACACAAACCCACCGGCTCTGGGATTCAGCAACAGGGGAAAAGCTAGAAGGGCACAAGTAGCACACAGGGAGTGAGTGGAGTGAATGGAAACAGGGCGAATGTCAGGCAAACCTTCAGAAACCAGGCAACAGCACAGTCCCCTCTCCAAGACCTCCCCCCATACAGACCCACAAAGCAGTGAAGCAGGTGCCCCACCCTGGCGATTACCTAAAGCTCCGCTGCACATAATTTACAGAAGCCTTTTCTACAATAGGCCCCACTACTAACATGGGGAGTCAAAACAGCTCTACCTAATACACAGAAACCACCACGGCGAGACTGCCCAATTAAGGAGACAAATATGGCACAAATGAACGAACAAAACAAAACCTCAGAGAAAGAACTAAACAAAAGAAATATAGCCAACCTATCAGATGCAGAGTTCAAAGCACTGGGGTGATCAGGATGCTCAGAGAAATCACTGGAATATGGCAACAATATAAACAAAGAAATGAAGGTTACACTAAGTGAAATAAAGAAAAATCTATAGGGAACCAACACTGAAGGGAAGAAAGCCAGGATTCAATACAATGATTTGGAATATAAGGAAGAAAAACACATTCAACCAGGACAGAATGAAGAAACAAGAATTCAAAAAAATGAGGATAGACTTCCGGCCAAGATGGAGGTGTAGGTAGACACACAACACACAACCAAAAGGAGGACAACAACAATTTAAAAACAAAAAACAACCAGAACTGACAAAAAACAAATTGTATGGAAGTCTGACAACCAAGGAGTTAAAGAAGACACATTCATCCAGGCCAGTAGGAGGGGAGGAGACAGGAACCCGGGCAGAGAGGAGTTGCAGCCAGGCGGTGTCTAGAGAACTGGGGCAGGCAAGGTGTTGGCTAGTGGAGCCAGTGAAATGGCAGATTTTGAAGTGGGGCACACAAGGCTTGCAATTGGTAGACCCGGCAAGGCAGTAGCTGCTGGAGCAGGCAGTCCCACATTTGCATGCATATAAACCTGGAGGAACAAGTGGGGAGCAAGACAGACTGCCCACCCCAAGGCTCCAGCACAGGAAAATAAAGCCTCAAAACCTCTTGATTGAAAACACCTGTGGGGGTTGAGGCAGAGGCAGGAGAAACTCCCAGCCTCACAGGAGAGTTTGTTGGAGAGACCCACAGGGTCCTAGAACTTACACGAATCCACCCACCCGGAAATTAGCACAAGGGCCCAATGTGCTTGTGGGTAATGGGGGAAGTGACTGAAGTCTGGCACAGAATGGAGCAAGTGCCATTGCTCCCTCTAGGTCCCTTCCCCCACGTACAGCATCACAAAGCAGCAGTAACCTGTTACCCTGCCCTGGTGAATACCTAACGCTCCACCCCTTATACTCACATGCGTGTCAAGACAAAACAAAATGGCCCAAATGAAAGAGCAGATCAAAGCTCCAGAAAGAACACAACTAAGCGACAAAGAGATAGCCAACCTATCAGATGCACACTTCGAAACACTGGTAATCAGGATGCTCACAGAATTGGTTGAATTTGGTTGCAAATTAGATGAAAAAAATGAAGGCTATGCTAAGTGGAATAAAGGAAAATGTACAGGGAACCAATAGTAATGGGAAGGAAACTAGGACTCAAATCAACGGTGTGGACCAGAAGAAAGAAACAACCAAACAGAAAAGAATGAAGAAACAAGAATTCAAAACAATGATAAGAGGCTTAGGAACCTCCAGGACATCTTTAAATGTTCCAACATTCGAATCACAGGGGTACCAGAAGGAGAAGAAGAAGAAAACACTGAAAACTTATTTGAACAAATAATGAAGAAAAACTTCCCCAATCTGGCAAAAGAAATAGACTTCCAGGAAGTCCAGGAAGCTCAGAGAGTTCCAAAGAAGGTGGACCCAAGGAGGAACACACCAAAGCACATCATAATTACATTACCCAAGATTAAAATGAAGGAGAGAATTCTAGAAGCAGCAAGAGATAAGAAGACAGTCACCTACAAAGGAGTTTCCATCAGACTGTCAGCTGACTTCTCAAAAGAGACCTTACACGCTAGAAGAGGCTAGAAAGAAGTATTCCAAGTCATGAAAGGCAAGAACCTACATCCAAGATTGCTCTATCCAGCAAAGCTTTCATTTAGAATGGAAGGACAGATAAAGAGCTTCTCAGATAAGGTCAAGTTAATAAAGGATCATCATCACCAAGCCCTTATTACGGGAAATGTTAAAGGGATTTATCTAAGAAAAAGAAGGTAAAAAATATGAACACTAAAATGGCAGCAAAGTCACAATCATTAACAACCACACCTAAAACAAAAACAAAAGCAAACTAAACAAACAATAAGAACAGGACCAGAAACACAGAAATGGAGATCACATGGAGGGCTAACAACAGGGGGTGAGGAGAGGTGCAGAGAATAAGTAGCATAGTGGGTAGAAAATAGACAGAAGGTAAGAATAGCATAGGAAATACCAAAAATCTTACATGACCCATGGACATGAACTAAAGGGGGGAATATGGGTGGCAAGAGGTGTGTAAGGCAGAAGAGAGTAATGGGGGGAAAATGGGACAACTGTAATAGCATAACCAATATTTTTTCAAATTAAATAAAACAAAAAACAGCCCTGGCTGGTGTAGCTCAGTGGATTGAGCGTGGGCCTGTGAACCAGACAATTGTGGTTCGATTCCCAGTCAGGGCACATTCCTGGGTTGCAGGCCAGTTCCCGGCAGGGGCCAGTTCCCAGCAGGAGATGCACAAGAAGCAACCATACATTGATGTTTCTCTTCCTCTCTCCTTCCCTTCCCCTCTAAAGATAAATAAAATATTTTTAAAAAAGAAATTGTACCTCTATAGGAAAAATAAATATTAAAAAAATGAGGATAGCATGAGAAGACTCTATGACACCTCCAAAACGTCCCAACAACATCTGAACCACAGGGATGCCAGAAGAAGAGGAACAACAAGAAATTTAAAACTTATTTGAAAGAATAATGAAAGAAACAGTCCCTAATTTGGTGAAGGAAATAGACATACAAGTCTGGGAAGAACGGAGTCCCAAATAAGTTGGACCCAAAGAGGGCCACACCAAGACACATCATAATTAAAATACCCAAGGTTAAAAATAAAGAGAAAATATTAAAAGCAAGAGCAGCAAGAGAAAAGCAGAGGTACCTACAAAGACGTTCCCATGAGACTATCAGCTGATTTCTCAAAAAAAAAAAAAAAAATTTGCAGGCAAGAAGGAGCTGGAAAAAAGTATTCAAAGTCATGAAAGGCCAAGAGCCTACAACCTAGATTACTGTATCCACCAAAGCTATCATTTAGAATGGAAGGGCAGATAAAGTGCTTCCCAGACAAGGTAAAGCTAAAGGAGTTCATCATCACCAAATCATTATTACATTAAATGGTAAAAGGACTTATTTAAGAAGATTGAAAACCATGAACATTAAGAAGGTAGCAAATTCACAACTATCCTCAACTGAATAAAAAGAAAGAAAGAAACTAAGCAAACAACACAGAACAGGAACAGATTCGTAGGTATGGAGGATCATTTGGAGGGTTACTAGCTGGCAGGGGAATGGGAGAAAATGAGAGAAAAGATGCAGAGATTAAAAAATTTAATTAGTACAAAATAGACAGGGGGATGTTAAGAACAGTATAGGAAGAAGCCAAATGGAGAAGCCAAAGAACTTATATGCATGACCCAACGGTATGAACTAAGGGGGTGGGGGTTTGCTTGCTGAAGAGAAAGGAGGTACTGGGTGGAAGGGGGACAAAGGGGAAAAATTGGGACAACTATAGTAACATATTCAGTAGAATATACTTTGAAGAAGCAGTAAGGGATTAAGACACATTATGTTTACACTTTACTCAAAAATTATTTACCAATAATAATAAAACCCCCTCTAAGACCTCCACTTTATTATTTAATAAATATTAAAGCTATCCTCTATTGTTACAAATTTAATATTAAAATACTATAATTTGTATTATAATAAAATAGTAGCACACACATAACAAAGCAAACATGGCAAAATATGAATGAGTGGGTGAATCTATTCTTTGCATTATTCTTACTATTTTCTTTCTCCAGTCTTCCAATTATCTCACCACCAATACATTTTTTTTTAGGAATCACATGTAATTAGTATTTAGTTCTTTTAAAATACAACAACACATAGTGTGAGTGTAACAACTGACAGGTACTATCCTAGTTAAGGACTTCAAAAATGAATGAAGCAAGCACTACTCTTTAAGGAGGCAGGCTAAAAAATAATTGTAGCCCTGGCTGGTGTGGCTCAGTGGATTTGAGTGTCAGCCTGTGAAGCAAACGGTCAGCAGTTCGATTCTCAGTCAGGGCACATGCCTCGGTTGCAGGCCAGGTCCCCAGTTAGAGGGGCATGTGAGAGACAACCACACACTGATGTTTCTCTCCCTCTCTTTCTCTCTTCCCTCTCTCTAAAAAGAAATAAATAAAATCTTTAAAAAATAAAACAATTGTAATATAATAAACGTGCCAAGAGGTAGTTATACGCTGTGGGAGCACAGAATCAGGGAGCCTAACTATGCCCTGGGTACAGGTGAGGTGGGAACTGGTGTGCTAACCTTTGGAAGGGACAGCACTCCTATTCTGCTGGATCCACTTGGGCTAGGACTTAAAGATGAACAGGAGTGTGCCAGAGATAAAAAGAAAAAAGCACTCCATTTAGACAGCTGGGAATGGCTATAGTTGAAAATCGTATGGGAAGAAGTGATACAGTATGATGCAAAATGAAAATGTCATCAATGATAACACAGGCAGCTTCAAAACCTGTGCAGTCAAAACTGGAACAAATATAAGAGACATAAATTCTCAATTCTAGAATTGATAAAGACTGATTAGCCTCTAAAATTAGGTATTCACTCTCATGAAATATTTACCATGAAAAATGTTTTAGTAACTCACATGTACAAAAACCAATGACAAAAATTTTAATAGCACACCTTCTGTGAATCAAATCCATTCCTATATTGTAATACATAGTTAATGTGCCTAGCATATGGAATAGCATTAACTTCTCCAATAGTATCAGATAAAAATCCCTTAAATTTAAAAATGTGCTACCCAAAGAGCACCCAAAGGATGAAATCCTCTCCATATATTTCCTTTAAGACTACAGGAAGAGGCAGATTATGCCAACCAATAGTTCCTTTGTACAAATTCTATGAAGATAAAATCACACAAACACAGGTTCATTACAATAAAATATAATTTTGTCAAATAATAAGCAACAATATGAAATTTTGAAACCACAAGTGAACTGCCAAGTATCACTTGTCTATTCTCAAGAACAGCTAATATGTTTCACTACAACTGACAGCAAAAATACACCGAGGTCATCCTAACATATCCTTTCAACAGTATCCAGGAAACATTTTTCATTTTGTCCTAAATCTACTCCCCTGAATAAAAGTGACCAGAGACAACCCAATTAACAAAGGTAAACCAAAAAGGTCAAAGAGAAGACTGTAAATTACTAATTAAGATGGACCTTAGCTTTCTATTGACAATCATTCAAACCTTCTCTCTGAGAAGGTTGCCTGCCCCTGCTTCTTTCAGCTCAGCCTACAAAGAGAGCTCTTATGGGATGTGTCAAATCTGCTATAGTATAACAAAACACCTCTGGATGGTCATCTACAGTGAAATAATAACATTGATATAATTATAATAAGCCAAAATAAAAATCTACAACAACCAAATTAAAATATTACCAACTAAATATAAATATAATATCCACGGTAGAATGACATAACCTAAAAGCAAGAGAAAAAGTGCTTAAGACATCAGCCTTAGTCTAACAAATGCTGCTCACAATTAGGACAAAACCTTTCCTTGTATGTTAGT
Source organism: Sturnira hondurensis (assembly GCF_014824575.4). NCBI lineage: Eukaryota > Metazoa > Chordata > Mammalia > Chiroptera > Phyllostomidae > Sturnira > Sturnira hondurensis. Next base: position 33,211,334 of record NW_028093985.1, on the reverse strand, counting down.
AATGTAAAAGTTAAAAGGCACAATGTGATATTAACATAAACTCCCATAAAGCACGAAATAACAATCTAATTTTCAACTAAGACTTAACACTGGTGGTTCCTCTCCTCAAACAGTGCTGCTTCTACTATACTGTAGCACCATCAAGCAGCAGAATGTCATACTGCAACTCAAGAACTAGTTGAATACTTTCATCACTCAAAAACTGGCAACTGCTATGGACTGAACTGTGTCCCTCCAAAATTCCTATGTTGAAGTCCCAACTCCCCATGTAACCGTGTTTGGAGATTTGGCCTGTGAGGAGTGGATAAAGGTTAGAAGAGGTCATAAGGGTGGGATTAATAGGGCTAACGCTCTTACAAGAAAAGGAAGAGAAACGAGTGTGCTCACTCTCTGCACTCACACAGGGAGCCAGGAGACACCATGCGAGCACAGTGAAAAGGCTGCCACCTGTAAGCCAGAGTGAGAGCTCTCACCAGGAATCCAACCAGCAGGCACCTTGCTCTTTGACTTCCCAGCCTCCATAATATGAGAAATAAACTTCTGTTCTTTTAAGTCACCCAGTCTGTGGTATTTTGTAATGGTAACCTGAATAGACTAATACAGCAAGCAATACTCTACCTTAATACCAAAACTCTTCCCTTTGTGACAAAGATATTAGTCTTTAAATTAGTCTTTATCTTTGTGACAAAGATATTTAGTCTTTAAATATCAAGACTAAAAGTCCAAAGAACTGCCTTTAAAAATTCTAATCCAAAATTTATATAAAGTAAGGCCAAGCTTTTTTTTTGACAAGGTCCTTTATTAAGCTAAAAGAAGATGTTACTTTGTTCAGAAAAGTCAGAAGTTAGGATCAATTCTTAGTATCAAAGGGAAAAAAATTTCCCTGAACTAAAAGAACTATGGTTCCTAAGAGCAAGGTAAAAAAACTTTTTTCAAAAATTTCATGCTGATCCAAATCAGAAACGTAAATTTTATTAGAACACAGATACCCTTAGAAATCACAAATTCCTTCCACCTTCATCTGAGTCTGTTAGAAATGCTCACCTTTCTAACAAATATTCCTTGACTGCCTAAATTGTAGTAGTGAAGAACACTGACCCCAGAGCCCAACTCCAAGGTTTTACATACCCGTTCTGTTGCTTACTGTGTGATCTTGTACATGGTCATGAACTGCTCTGTTTCAGCTCTTTACCTATAAAATGGAAATAGTCTGCCATAATGGTTGGATCCCTCCCCACAAGACTCTCTTTAGATCTTATCATCCACAATCCATTCTTCAACTGCCCAAGTCCTAAGAATAAACTTTATTTGTTACAAATTTTGGTAATTTATAGTCATTACTGAAATTAACACCACATGCACAGGACAACCTTTTCTGTGGTTAACTGCCTCCCTCTCTTAAGCCAAATGTCCCACTTCTGCATCACCCTGACTCAGAGACAGAGTTCTAGATAGACGCTGATAGACCCCTGGGTGCCGGGTACTTCAGTTTTGCAAGTGTAGGTATTTAGTTTCCTCCAAGCTCCCCAAAGAAGATCCAATTACAGAGACAACTGATCTCACCCCAATTAGCCTAAATTTGTTATTTCAGTTAATACAATGTGTTTTTTCTTAACCTAGACAACTCTCTCAGCCACAGGATAAGTCTAACTCCATGTACACAACTACAGATCAATTCCTGTAAGTAAGATGCTATCTCTGGTTCCTATTTTGTCCCTTTAGAAGATAACTACAAAGTTTAAGGACATAAAAGGGAAGACTTTACAACTGTTCCATTTCATCTCCTGCCATCATGAGAAGGCAGGATTCTTAGGAAAAGACAATATGCTAGGAAGAGAAGGGCAGGAAAAGAGGAAGACCAAACATGAGATGGACTGACTTTGTAGAGAAGCCATATGCCTGAGTCTACAGGAGCTTAAGCAGGGCTGTTGAGGACAGGACATTGTGGACATCACTCATTCAAAGGGTCACCAGGAGTCACAGTCAACTGTAAAAGCACATAACACACACACATATCTACAGAAGCAAAAGGGAAAGCTCTTAAAGAATGTGGCAATTCCTCACCTGCTCCCTTAACAGCTTTCAATTTTAAGGGTGTGCATAAACTTCCACTGACTTGTATATAATGGCTTCGTCTACAAGCTGTTGCAAATACTTGCTTAAGTAAGCTGTTCCATATGGAACAATTTAAAATGCAGCATTTTTAATTGTCACATTCTACTCCAAAGTAAATAACCACTAACAATTTTTATATGATAATCAATAGTGGTTTATAAAAAATTTAACTATTATCTCTCACTTAATAATTATACCCAAACTTAAACCAAGACGTGAATGTTGCTGCAGGAAAATACTGATTCAAAAATAATAATAATAATGATAAATGATAAGGAACTGATAACAAAACAAAGTCCATGATCTATCACTGTACTATATAATCAGTATTATATAATCAATGCCAAACAAATGATGAAGACAATTAACTGCCATTATAGTTCAGAGATTACTGTGGCATAGGCCTCACTGGTTTAGATTAAAAAATAGAGTTTTAAGTAGAAATAAACTTTATAAATTATCCACTCTAAACCTCATCTCACAAAATAAGAAACTCAGGCCCTGTGTACAGAGCTAGTTGGTGACAGTCCTTCAAAAAAAAAAAGGATAAACTGAGCTGGGTCTAGAAAGGGACCTAGATAGGATTTGAAAAGTTAGAAAGAAGACAGAACTTTCCAGGTAGCGAAATAACACAAGCAAAAGTTTAAAGGCTGAGACAAACCAGTCAAATTCAAGAGACAAGGAATAAATCCCTTTGACCACAAATAAAGATAAACATAGGAAGACTAAGTTTTGTGTTGAGGTAACTGGAGAAGTTTCAATCCTTAAAGAATTAAACTTCATCCTATTGGTAGTGGGTAGCTAGAGTGGTTTTGAGCAACAAATGTCAATTTCTTAGAAAAGCTCAAATTGTGCCTTGTATGGAAGCCAAGACTATAAACATAAAACAAGGGTTGCAATAACCAAAATGTTTCACCAACTGCAAATCTAATTCTAAAGGAAAAGTGGAGAAGATATCTTCCTCTCTCCCCTAGACAAAAGAGACAATACAATGAAAAGTAAAAAATGAAAGAAAATAAAACAAGTAAGGGAAGAATAAATGAGAAACAGATGTGAACAAAAGAAGTAACAGTTATGCCCTGGTCAGTGTGGCTCAGTTGGTTGAAGCATCATCCTGTAAATGGAAAGGTAGCGGGTTTGATTTCCAGCCAGGGCACATTCCTAGGTGGCAGGTTCAGTCCCCAGTCACGGCATATTTTGACAGGCAACCAATCGCTGTTTTGATTGATGTTTCTCTCTCACTCGGATGTTTCTCACCCTCCCAACCTCTCTATCTAAAGTCAATTAAGCATGAGCTCGGGTGAGCATTTAAAAAAAAAAAATTACCAGCAGCAAGAGTTATAACTCACCTCTCTAGCAGCACAATCATGAGGAGCTTCTTCTTTATTTACTTTTCCTTTTGGAAATCCCCACCCTGATTTTGCTAGGTACCCCTGAACCAGTAGTACCTACAAAACAAGCAGAGATCAAAATAAAACTTGCCTTGCTTTCCCATGCTCCTTTCTAAAAGTCAAAGGTGTTTTTTCTCCTTATTTCAGGTAACTATTATCACCAATAATTTAATACAGTACTTGGTTGAATTATCTTCCATGAGTCTGAATATACTACTAATGTAAAGAAAGGCATTCTGACCATTTTAAAGTATTAATTCAAAAATGAAGGGGCACTTCTTTTCAAAAAGCCATACTGTAACAAGTATAAATTAAGACACAGAATGCAGACAAAACTTGCAAAATTTGGCCTTTTAGCACTAAAAATCTAGTATATTTTAAAACTTCAATTTAGAACATTTATAGAAATAACACATCTGGTCATCATTTTACTAAAAACATTTTATTACACTCACATTTTCAAGTGTCTCATCAAGAATAATTGCACCATATGTTGGTACTCCCATTTTATACTCCTTCCATTCATCCAAAACTTTTTCCACATCTTCACCTTGAGGCAGCAAAAATGGGCAATGACTGAAGAGTATACATAGTGTTAAGGAAATTACTTGCTCCCTTAATACCGCTTGAGAGCACTTATCTACAGAAAGAGACCTATTTAAATCAACTGTGTATTTCCTATGAAATCACTCAAATTTTCATTCCACTTGAATTTAATCCTTTTGCTTTTGTTTTTTCATATTTGTTTTCTCTTGAACACATCACTGCTAAATCCTGCATTTAGTCTAGACGCTAATTAAGTAAGCTTTGGATACTCATAGTCCTGTATCCCTAAGTTAACACAAAAAAATGCAGTACCACGTGAACACCTCAAATACATCTCATTAAGTGGGTCAAATTCATCGTATCAGGAGCTGACAGATGCTAAAATAAATAGCAAGAAACAAACACAGAACACATATTGATTAGAGCTAGAAACTGTCTTAACAAGTTAAAGTGGTTAGCTGTGGAAAGGAGAACTAGGAATGAAGTATACCACTCTACATTGTATCTTTACCATGTATATGTATTGCTTTTACAATTAAAAACCATTTTAAGATGAAGATTTACTAAAGATTATAAAGAAAAATAAATCTGAGCCCTGGCTGGTGTAGCTCAGTGGATTGAGCATAGGCCTGTGAACCACACGATCCCGGTTCGCTTCCCAGTCAGGGCACATGCCAGGGTTGCAGGTCAGTTCCCAGCAGGGGACTCATGAGAGGCAACCATACATTGATATTTCTCTCCTTCTCTCCTTCCCTTCCCCTCTAAAGATAAATAAAATCTTTAAAAAATAATAAAAAATAAAAATAAATAAAAATACATAAATCTGGGCATTAGTGGAAATATAGCCCATTTCAAAAGAAACTGGTCATGTTCCCTCCCAAAAACCAGGCAGAGTAAAAAATAAATAAATAAATAAATAAAGCAAATAAAGCTTAAACCTGCATGTACAGTAGAGTGTAGGGCAAAAGTAGGTTTACAGTTGTGAGTACACAAAACACAAGGTTTATTCTTGTGTTATTATTTATTATTGTAATTATTTTCCATACCAACGACTGTAAATCCACTTTTGCCCCACCCCACATATGCTCAGGCTTCCAATATTCCATGCTATCAAATGCCTCATCACTGTAACACTGTTACTATGAAAAATGAGGGGAAAATTATTGGGTTGGCCAATCGTTTCTTGGCCTTTTGGCTAAGGTCAAGTGTAGTATCTGTTCTTATCAGTTTAAAATTATTGGGTTGGCCAAAAAAGTTGTGTTTTTTTTTAGGATGACTCTAGTAGCACTTACTTGTCTTTAACTTCATTCGAAACTGTTAGATTTGTATTGTGACAGCTGTCATATCAGCAAGCATTTAAAAAAACTTTATCGAAATTGGTGAATTTCAGTGTACCCATTTTAATCCTGAAGACAGAAGAAAATACGCAACATTTTCGGCATATTATGCTTTAGTATTTCAAGAAAGGTAAAAATGCAACTAAAAGGCAAAAAAAAAAAGATTTGTGCATTGTATGGAGGAAGTGCTGTAACTGACTAGGTGTGTCAGAAGTACTTTGTAAAGTTCTGTACTGGAGATTTCTCACTGGACAATGCTCCATGGTTGGTTAGACCAGTTAAAGTTGATATCAATCAAATTGAGACATTAACTGAGAACAATCAACATTATACCATGTGGGAGATAGGTGACATAAAATAGCCACATCAATAAAGTTATTGGTAAAAATGAAAAATGTATCTTTCATTATATGGAAAAAATTAAAAATGGACTTTTTAGCCCTGGCTGGTGTAGCTCAGTGGATTGAGCGCGGGCCTGCAAACCAGAGAATCGCGGTTCGATTCCCAGCCAGGGCACATGCCTGGGTTGCAGGCGGGTTCCCTGCAGGCCAACTCCCAGCAGGGGACACATGAAAGGCAACCATACATTGATATTTCTCTCCCTCTCCTTCCTCTCTGAAGATAAATAAATAAAATCTTTAAAAAAAAAATGGACTTTTTGGCCAACCCAATATTATTGATAGTATTGTTTCTTAAGGGTCCTCAAGTCCTCTACAAAAATTTATATATTGTTTTCATTTTAATGTTAATTTGGAAACATGCATATTTTCAATCATTTTGGATAATCACATATATCAAGTACTATCACTTGATTTCAGAGACCATATTGGTACTAGTATTACTTTAAATGTTTTGAGGACTAAAAACATAAGAAATCTAATATGCAAATGGTGAATAAAGGTCAAATGATATCCCAACACAATGTAGAAAGGTTTTGTAACAAAGAAAGAAAAGTGGTGGAAAAACTGGTACTTACAACATGACAAAACACTCTCAAAGAAACCAGTATTATATATTCATACTGATTGGTTGTTTGGCTTGAACAAAAAAGTCACAACAAATTCATGTTATGAAGTAAGTCTTATGAGTTCCATAGTTTTGTATTTAAAAATTTGTATTGGGCCCTGGCTAGCGTAGTTCAGTGGATTGAGCACGGGCCTTTGAACCAGACGATCACGGTTTGAGTCCCAGTCAGGGCACATGCCTGGGGTGCAGGCCAGTTCCCGGCAGGGGACACACCAGAGGCAACCATACATTGATATTTCTCTCCCTCTCTCCTTCCCTTCCCCTCTAAAAGATAAATAAAGTCTTTAAAAAAAATTGTATTGGTTTTACTGTTGCAGTAACAATTAAAGTGGGCCCCAAAGAGCCCAAAGAAGTCAATCATCTATGACAACCTTACAATTAAAAGACAGGCAGTGGGTTAATTTCAATATAAATTATTCCATGCCTTCATTTGGGAAGAAGAAAAAAAAGGATAAAGTTGGGACACATTAACCATTTCACGGAGCCCTATATGGTTCTACATAGGCTTGCTAAGATTCTGAAAGTTATTTTTCCAATAAAAGTCTAGCTCTACAATGTTCACTAAGATCCCTTATGTTTTAAAGTCATCACAGATAGTATAAATTTTAAATAAATGAATTTTTTCCATTAAAAATCTAACCATAGAGAAAAACATAGAAAAATACCCCAGATAATGTCCAATAGTTCAGAGGCCAGGTATTTATTTATCCAGTTTCTTTCTCTTCCTTCTCCCTACAAATTCCTAATAATTTCAAGGTCCATCAGTGTCTCCACAAAGCAGTATTATCTTATTTTTCTATGTATCAAACAACTTCTTTTAAAAGAATAAGAAAAAAGAAAGGTTAAGCAAGAGAAAGCATAGCAACTGACTTAACTTTGGAAACTACACTTATTTATCCTTGTTTCTCTACTCTAGAACCACACAAAATAAGTGAGTTGAATGAACCAACCAACTACAGTTCACAATATGCTTGAAATTAATGGTGAAAAGAACCTGCTGCATACTTGGCTCAATACCACACAATTAGCAAGTAACAAAACACATTCCAAAATGACATCACTTTCCCCCCTGACAACTCTTCAATCCTCCTTCATACTTAATAGTAGATTAAAGCAACTGAATTCAAACATGGGAGTAGAAAATTTTAAATGCCATTTTTACTTAATGAGATAATATATTCAATTTGAAAACTCCACAACATACCAGACTCCAAACTCCATATGGGATAATTAATTATCATTTCTAATTTTTACTAAAATTCTTACTTGATTGCTGTCTGATTTTCTTAACTCCTAAGCCAAATTATTTTGAGTCTTAAATCTGGAGTAGTGGGCCTTACACAGTAATTTTAAGAGAAAGAAAGGAGATTACATGGATTAAAAAAATAACGTAAGAATTTGAAGCATGTCCACTTGTATTATATACATTTTTCTAACAATTCAGTGATTTTTTAAATATTCTAACTTTTTTTGGCAAAAACAGGAAAGATCTGCTTTAGGTATAAGCAATCATCTTAGCATTATCTTAGATGATGTTAATTTCTCAATGGACAACTTATCTCAGTTTCTTACACTCCTTGTCCTTCACATCCATCCCATTTCTAGGACCAATTTCCATAGCAACATTCTAGACCTTACCATCACTAGAACTATTGTAGCAGTTTGATTAAAATTAAACATGTTGACCATAATTTTTTACAGCATTCTTTTAATTACTCACACTATGTGGCTATTCTACAACCTTTGCCTGTTTTCTTTTCTCTGCATTAGCACCCTCCAACTTTTATTTTTCTTCCCTAACAGCATGGTCCATCACTGGTCCATCGCTTTAATCAATCTCTTAGTAATAACCAAAAATCCTTTGCCCCATTGTTCTCTACATACAGCTCCCTGGCAAAACCACAACTCGGGAACAAATCCAGGATACCTAATCTATACCCACATTGCTCAGTGCTTACTGGAGAAAAATCCTCAAACCATAAATAATTTACATAAAAGAAAACACAGGGATAGGAAAGCACCACAACTTTCCCAAGGCTGCATGACTAGAAATACTAACCTAAGGAATCTGCCTCCAGAATTCATGCTAATCATTTTTATTCTATACAGTCTCTCTACTTCAATATCCCACAGGTACCACACACCAAACTGTCCATAACTGAGCCCATCCTTCCCCTCACAAAATTCCCCCTCCTTTATTTTTCTACAACTGCAACAGCACACCCAACCACTCAACTGCTCAAACCAAAAACCTGAGTACCATCCTTGATTCTTTCTTCCACCTCTTCGTGGATATCCAAGTTAATACTAATTTTACCTCCTAAATATCATTCAAATTTGACTTCTTTTATTCACTTCTATCACAGGTTTGCTCTTCTAATTTATAAAGTAGTGAAATAGCATCTTGCCTTCCTCCAAATTAATTCTCACGGGTGTTTTGAAAGACAGCTCTAGAGCTGTCTTCCCCCACCCGTGGAGAGGGGAAAAAAAGGCAAATATGGCAAAACATTAACAGCAGGTGAATATGTGAGAAGGGTATGGCCCTGACCAGTGTGGTTCAGTTGGCTGGGCATGGTCCCACAACCCGAAGGTCAATGGTACCATTCCCAGTCAGGGCTCATGCCTGGGTTGCCTGTTCAGTCCCTGGTCAGGGCCTTTCTCACAACAATGCTTCGCTATCCCTCTTTCTCTCTCCCTCCTCCTCTAAAAATAAATAAATAAAATCTCTTAAAAAGTATAATAGTAGTGCAGTGTAATGTTATTTTAACTTCACTATAAGTTGAAGGTTTTTTCCCAAAAATAAAGTTTAATTTTAAAAAATTCCCTACAATCTATTACTCTTATGAATAAAGAACCTTACATGCTTTGCTTTAGACCTAACTTACTCTCTGGCATCATCTCTTGTCCCACACCATTTACTCTAAAACCCAATGACATTAACTTTTTCCACCTTTTCACATGATTTTTATCCCACAAACCACTTTCCCTCTGAAGAAAACTTTTAGCTAGCTCCAAGTCTGGGTTGAGTATTCTCTCCTCTGTTCCTACTGAGCCCTTTACTACCCTTATCGTAACTTTAACCGTGCAGCACCGTAATCATTTCCTTTCCTGTCTCCCACTCATCTCCTTGAAGACAGGTACTACCCTGCAGATCTACCTTGCTCACCATGCCTCGCACAGAGTAAGCACTGTTATTTATTTGCCTGTTTTGATGTTTCTGTAACTTCTGCAAAGTTTTCTGTAATTTCTCCAGTGAACCTATCATCAAGCCTTTAACTAAGGCAGTACTCAACAGTACTTCTATTTCACTTGATTCCTCATTTACTTCCTCATTCTTAATCAGTAAAATAGCTTTATCATTTCTTCCATTGAAATGTCTCCTCAGCCTTTTCCTTGTTCTTATTCTGGGTCACCTATGCCTACTCCAACTCTAGTGTGGTACAGTGACTTCGTGGGGTACAATTCCATTTGAACATATGATTTATGGTTAAAAACAGTAACCTACAGAACAAAAAAATCAAACCACTTTGGATCAAGATTTAAGAACCCATAAATCCCCCTACACAGTTTCCACTCATATCTTCTATTATGTTCCCAATAAGAACCTTCTGCTCAATACAAATTAATTTAAGATATCCCTTACTTCATTCCAACTTTCTGGTTTTACTCAATCCATTTTGTTACCTGGAAAATATTCCCCACCATTTTAAAAATCCTAAATTCCCTTAAAAATATTTGCTTCTTAAAATCTTTCCATCTCTTTTCAAAATTCTAAACTTGGAATCAAAATTTAATATCAGAACCATTAGCAATTCACCAAATCTTTGCCTTGTGACATAGCTTCCTGTAAAGTCTTAAATATTCATGTGAATATTTTGTAAATAATAAATTATGATAATCTTCTATCTTATCTGTAAATGGGAGGGGAGAGCTTCTTTAAAGGCAAGGACTTCTTTGTTATTTGCCAGAGAACCAAAAACACTGCTTTGAACACAGCTAAGTATTCAATAATTATTTCAGCTAAGTATTCAATAATTATTGAAGAATTTCTATCCCATAAAGGTAGTTATCTGATTAAATAAAGATCATCTGGTTAAATCAAACAGCAGGAAGGAAATAAAAAATTGGTTCTAGAAACAGGTTAGCTATTTCTGGAAAAAAAAGAAAATCAAATTTAATTCTAGTCATTAGTGAACATTTCAAGGGGTCCTCTACATAAAAACAAGAATACTAATGAATTGTGTCTACTATTTGTATTGGACAATTTTTAGAAATCAAGTATGTTTTATCAAATAGATAATAATCTTGAGGACAAGCAAAAGAAAATTGTGCTAAAATATTTTACTAACAAGAATGAAAAACAACCATTACAGTAATAAAAAGGATATCAGCTTTAGCAAAGTCTCTTATCCCACACTGAGGTAATCCTGGTGTGTTCTGCATGTAGAAATCCAAGTAAAACCAATGGGCAAGTTCAATCTGAAAACACACTCGGATAGCATTGTCTCTTTCCTCGCTGGGAATATGCAAAATAAATCGGCTGTCCAAAACAAAAACAAATACAAATTATTTACAAACCATAACAATTTATTTTTACCTACTTAACTGCTTTATCCCTGACCCACCACCAAGAAATGGGACCAAGAGCACAATGCTGATCATAAAAGCAAAATTAAAATTTGGGGAAATTACTACACAGAAAATGACTCTGGGAAAGAAACGAAAAATAAAAGATACCTCAGAACTTTTTTAAGAGGCCACTTACCCTCTACCCACAAATACAGAGATAAACGTTAAGAGCTCACTAACAATGAACTAAAGGCGAATAACACAACTCTCACTAGGATTTCCTCCCATGTCTGGTAACATATTCTAAAAATATATGCAAATATATTCATGAAATCAAATAGAAAAGCTGTTAGATAGCTGCTTAATCTTCACATGTAAAGCATTTTTAAAAAAATATTAAAGAAATCAATTGTGCCCTGGCTGGTGTAGCTCAGTGGATTGAGCACAGGCCTGTGAACCACACGATCGCAGTTCGATTCCCAGTCAGTGCACATGCCTGCGTTGCAGGCTGGTTCCCTGCAGGCCAACTCCCAGCAGGGGACGCAGGAAAGGCAACCATACATTGATGTTTCTCTCCCTCTCTCCTTACCCTCTAAAGATAAATAAATAAAATTAAAAAAAAGAACTCAATATTGTTTCTCATTTATGAGCTATAAACGTCCCAGAGAGCCTTATCTGCAGAATCTGAGTTCAAACTAACTTTCATATATACTCACTTCAAAAATCCTAAATCATCTTTTCCAAGTACATTTGGGGAAGGGGACATATTTATTTTATAGAGTATATTATATGTATACATTTGATTAAGATAATGAACCGTGGCCCTGACCTGCATGGCTCAGTTGGCTGAGCATCATCCTGCAAAAGCAAAAGGTCGCTGGTTCAATTTCCAGTCAGGGCACATGCCTGAGCTGCAGACTAGTCCCAAGTGTGTGAGAGGCAACACATCACTGTTTCTCTCACACATTAATGTTTCTCTCCCTCTCTACCCCTCTCTCTAAAAATAAATAAAACCTTTTTTCAAAAAAAATAATGAACATTTTTGTGCACCAAACAAGTCAGAATTTATAAATCTAAATGATTGGGATTTACAGCATTCATTAAGCAACCACAAATTGCTTCTTCTACTGCACAGTACTTTTTCTTTTTATTTTTATTTTAGAGGGGAAGGGAGGGAGAGAAACATCAACTAGTTGCCCTCCATACGTGCCCTGCCTGGGGACCAAACCTGCAACCAAGACTTGTGCCCTGACCAGAATCAAACCAGCAACCTTTCAGTTTGAGAGACAATGTCCAACCAATTGAGACATGCCAGCCAGGGCCCACTGCACAGTATTTTTGATATTCCTTTGTTCTAGTGATCTCAGAAAACAGACTGAACTATATAACATAAATCCATTGGTTTTTTAGAGTCACTTTTAAAAATTAAGAACAGTAGCACCCCCCCCCCACCAAAAAACATTATCACCCAGTTAGATCACTTTTATTATTCACTGCTCATGGTGCTTACACATTCTTGGCTGGTTCCAAGTTTCAAATCAAATTTCAAAAAATATTTTTAAATTACAAAAACAGTGTAACATTCTGATAGGGAAAGTAATAAGTAAATGATAGGACAAGTATGTACAATAATCTACATTTCAATATGAAAAAAACTATGTGGAAATAGTTCTTAAACTGCACATATACTAAGAACAAAATGTGTAATATGCAACGGCATTATCTAAGATATAAAATCTGAACTCTTCTACATGGCATTTGAGATCTGGTCACTGCTCTCCTACACAATCTTTTTTTTCTTTTTTAAGATTTTATTTATTTATCTTTAGAGGGGAAGGGGAGGAGAGAAGGAGAGAAATATCAATCTATGGTTGCCTCTCGTGAGTCCCCTGCTGGGAACTGACCTGCAACCCAGGCATGTGCCCTGACTGGGAATCGAACCACAATCACCCGGTTCGTAGGCTCGCACTCAATCCACTGAGCTACACCGGCCCGGGCTCTACACAATCTTTTGTATCACTCTAAGATTATATACTCTCAGACTCCCACTTCATTACAGCAATTATCTGATTTTTACCCTTATCCACAAACCCCCCCAAATTAGCACACTAGGATAAGTACAACACCACTGCATGTTTTTGTTCCCACAATCTAGCAAATTGTCTGACATATACTGATGGTGACATACCAATAGTTATAATTTATCTTTTAACTGTTTGCATAGGTTCCTATTCCTGATATGGAGCAAGCACACTCTACTTTGTCCCTCTCATAAAATGCAGCTAAAGCCCTGGCTGGTGTAGCTCAGGGGATTGAGCGTAGGCCTACGAACCAAAGGATCGAGGTTCAATTCCCAGTCAGGGCACATGCCTGGGTTGCAGGCCAGTTCCCGGCAGGGGATGCACGAGGGGCAACCATACATTGATATTTCTCTCCCTCTCTCCTTCCCTTCCCCTCTAAAGATAAATAAATAAAAATTTTTTAAGAATGCACCTAAAAAACCTGGACAAAATGCATGGAGCAGCTATTTGAGAACTGTGAAAAGTAAACATTAACAGAAAGACTATAGAAAAGTGCCAATATTCAAAGTGAATTTATCATTTTCCATCCTCTAGCATGGATTGGGGGTTAGGGCACCAGCAGATACAGAGAACTCCAGAAGCCTTCTAGTTCTGCCTCAAGGATTAAGAAAGGAGTCTAAAAGGGTCTCCTAATCCCTGGGGAAATTCCCATAGGGGAAAGACCATAGGGGAAATTCCCCCCTTCTTTCCTCCATTCTCTCATGTTCCAACACCCCAAGCAATATAATCGTGGTCACAAAAGTGACAGCAAAAGGGACTGTAACAGGGACCCATAAAGTCTAAAACCGAGGGACAGGAATCTTCATCTTAGATGGCAAGAGCTGCGTGGCCCCAAGAGAGTAAACCTCCACTGCTTTTCTTTTTTTTTTCTTCTACTTTTTTTAAAAATATATTTTATTGATTATACCATTACAGTTGTTCTATTTCCCCCTTCATTCCCCTCCACCCGCACACTCCCTCCCCCACCATTCTCCCCCCCCCTTAGTTTATAACCACGTGTCTCAAGTTCTTTGGATTCTATATTTCCCCCACTATTCTCACCCTCCCCCCTATCTATTTTCTACCTAACATCTATGCTATTTTCTGTGCCTTCTCCCCCCTTCTCCTCCTCCCACCCCCCTGTTTCTAACCCTCCATGTGGTCTTCATTTCTATGGTTCCACTCCTGATCTAGCTGTCCTCTTGGTTTGCTTTTGTTTTAGGTGTGGTTGTTAATAACTGTGTGTTTGCTGTCCTTTCACTGTTCATATTTTTCATCTTCTTTTTCTTATATAAGTCCCTTTAGCATTTCATATAATAAGGGCTTGGTGATGATGAACTCCTTGAACTTGACCTTATCTGAGAAGCACTTTATCTGTCCTTCCATTCTAAATGAAAGTTTTGCTGGATAAAGCAATCTTGGCTGTAGGTCTTTGGATTTCATGACTTGGAATACTTCTTTCCAGCCCCTTCTTGCCTGTAAGGTCTCTTTTGAGAAATCCGCTGACAGTCTGATGGGTACTCCTTTGTAGGTGACTGTCCCCTTATCCCTTGATGCTTCTAGGATTCTCTCCTTCATTTTAGTCTTGGCTAATGTAATTATGATGTGCCTTGGTGTGTTCCTCCTTGGGTCCAACTTCTTTGGCACTCTCTGAGCTTCCTGGATTTCCTGGAAGTCTATTTCCTTTGCCAGACTGGGGAAGTTCTCCTTTATTATTTGTTCAAATACATTTTCCACTCGTGGCTGTTTCTTTCCCCCTTCTGGTACCCCTATAATCTGGATGTTGGAATGTTTAAAGCTGTCCTGGAGGTTCCTAAGCCTCTCCTCATTGTTTTGAATTCTCATTTCTTCATTCCTTTCTGGTCGGATGTTTCGTTCTTCCTCTGGTCCATTCCATTGATTTGAGTCCCAGTTTCCTTTCCATCACTATTGGTTTCCTGGACATCTCCCTTCATTTCAATTAGTTTAGCCTTCATATGTTCCTCTAATCTGTGGCTGTAATCTACCAATTCTGTGAGCATCCTGATAAAGAGTGTCTTAAATTGGGCTTCTGAGAGGCTGGCAATCTGTTGGTTGCTTAGAGTTATTGGCTCTGGGACTTTGAGTTCTTCTTGCGCCATCTTTTGGGCTGTTTGTGCCTGTTAAGCAGCAGGATCAGAGCCCTAGGTTTTCAGGTGCCCAGAGCAGGGCAACTAAGTCGCTGGGTTGTGACGCTGTATGTGGGGGCGGGGTCAAAGAGGGACAATGGCTTCCCTCTGCCACCTGCTGCCGCGACCCCCACCGGCACCGCAGCCACCACCGGCACCAGGCCCACGCGTTTTGTTCCACTGCACTCGAGTGTGCCACCGCTGTCAGCCCTTCACCACTGGGTTCGCCCCCTGGGGCCTGTGTGGTCCGTCTCACTGTGCGCGAATGTGCGACCTTGGTCAGTCTGCCCCGCACCCCGCCTGCGCTCCTAGGTCTGTCCTGCCCGACCCTGCTCCGCTGCTGGTTCCCCCTCTCTTACCGTTCCCATTGAACGGTTCGTAGCTGTCGGACTTCCGTATAATTCCGTTTTCTGGTCTTTGGGTGTGTCCTAGTTCTCCAAAACTTTTGTTGTAGTCAAACTTGGTTGTGGGAGAAGGCACAGTGTTTCCACCTATGCCTCCATCTTGGCGGAAGTCCTCTGCTTTTCTTCTTTTATCCTCCAGTCACTTGGTCCCAGACATGGGGAGAGACACATCAAGTATACGGCAGAGTGTCTTTTTGGCCATAGGACTGAATAGGAGAGATCCAAGGAATTGATAAAGTAGCAAGGAGATAGCAGAGGAGAAAGAAGTCAAGAAAATGGCCCTGTGAGATTGTTCATGAACTGGACTTTAACCCCAAGCTGCATTAGAAAAAGACAGACCACTGCCCAAGTCTCAGACAGGCCACTAGGTGGTGCGCACAGCTACAGGAAAAACAGCACTGCAAAAAAACTAGCTTTGTTTTATCTCATTTTATTTAAATTACTTACCTACCTCCATGTTAAAAACAAAGACAAAAAAAACCTACATGGTGTTTCTTATTTTTCAGTTTATTTTTTCATTTTCTATTTCCATAATGGAAGATGAGGAAGTACTATTTCTGGTCACATTCTACACCCTTCTCATTTCTCCATCCTCCCACTAAAATTATGATAGTTTTGTTAGTTTGTCAACTTCAGCACAATAAACATTCTGAAGCAGATAATTTATGTTGAAAAGAGTTGTCCTCTGTACTATAGGATATTCAGTGGCATCCCTAGCCTCTACCTATTGGCTATCAATAGCACTGCCCACCAAGCTGTGACAATCAAAAACCTCTCCAGATCTTAAGGAAAGAAAAATCACTCCCAGTTGATAACCACAGTGTTAAATTACCATTCTGACATTACCATTACCATAGTAATGTCTTCACATTACTATGACTGTAAATACAATTCACAAGGAAGTTGTGAGGTAACAAGCTATGACTATTTCTCCTTTACTTCACAATCCTTTGTTCTCCCCACAATTAATAAAGGTCTAGTGATTGCCTTTGCATTTCTCTACATTTGTCACTAATTCAGCCTTCCACTAGTTTGCTAATTTTTTCCCTCAAGACGTAAATTCAGATGGATCAGTTTCATTTTGAAGACTATCCTTGTGCCTTCTGATCTGTACCAATCTCAGCTGGTTGTCGTTTATCCCTGATACACATCCGTTATCTTATGCTGTCCTTTCACTAGCATCCTGTGGTTACCACACCTCGACCCTATATTAAAGCTCATGTTTCTTGTAACCTGCTGAGATACTGTACATCTGAAAATATCTTTATGCTCACACTTGATAATTTGGCTGGGTAAAGAATACCAGGTTGAAGATCACTTTCCTTCAAAATTTTGAAGACAGTACTCTTTCCTACCAGCCTCCAATTCTGACATTAAAAAGACTGAAGCCACTGCAATTCCTAGTCCTTTGCATGACCTGATCTTTCCGTCTAGATCAGGGATGTCCAACCCATGGCCCAAGGATGGCTATGAATGCAGGCCAACACAAAATCATAAATTTACTTAAAGCATTACTTAGTTTTATTACTAAGTTATATACTAATACATATATTATTTATATATGTAAATTTTCTATATTAATGATCACAAACTTGGGACCTGCTCGACAACTGTAAAAGATTATCAAAAGGCCCGCTACATAATTAGGGTTATTATGTGAGGACCTTTTTGCTTATCTGTGGTGGTCAATACTACAAAAATTATGCATGGACTTTTTTTGTTCATCAGTGTTTTTTTAAAATATTTTATTTATTTATTTTCAGAAAGAGGGTTAGAGAAGGAGAGAGGGAGAGAAACATCAATGTGTGGTTGCCTCTCATGTGTCCCCCACCGGGAACTGGCCTGCAACCCAGGCATGTGCCCTGACTGGGAATCGAACCTCGATCCTTTGGTTCGTAGGCCTACGCTCAATCCACCGAGCCACACCAGCCAGGGCAACAGTGTTCTTCAGTTTTCATTACTGTTTGTATATTTAATGCGTGGCCTAGAGACACCAAAAGGCTGGACACTCCTGGTCTAAAGTTCTTGGTTCTTCCTTCTGTCCCCAGTGTTCTGAAATTTCTTAGTATCTATTTTTACTCACTGCACCAGCTATTCAATGATTTTACCTATTTGGAAACTCCTTCAGTGCTGAAGGACCTCATGGACTGACCCTCTTATGATTCTTTACCTTTCTCTGATTTCAAGCTGCCCCCTCCCTGGCTTTCTGGGAAATGCTCTTATAAGCCATCTATTGAGGTTTGGGTTCCTGCTTCTCATATCTTCTCATATATTTAATTTCCAAGTGCTTTTTGATTGTTTAAATTATGCCTTTATAGATTATCTTGTTGTTTCATGGTTGTAAAAATCTCTAAGGTGATAAATGTTTTTTTTTTTTAAGTTCTCTTCTACCAGCATAGTTCAAGACCCTTCCCAATAGCTTTTTTTTCCAATTAGCTTTAAGGTTTATCTTTCATGTTAAGAGACCTACATCGGATGTTCATAGTCAAGTGTGACAGACCACACAAAGTTATTTAGAAAGGTTGCCAAAGTGTGAGGCGCCATTTAAGGTGATCGGGCTTAGCCATTTTATTGAGGAACCTCCAACGCAGTCACTATCTTTAGGTCTTTCCTCATAGGGCTAGTCAGATGCCTGGAGAAGAACCTTCTAACCTGCTACCTGTAGAGTCAAGTCCAGGCAGTCACATTCTGCAAGCTGAGCTGGGGAAAGGGGCCAAGGGTTTTCAGTATGTATACAGGATATATAAATTCGCTTCGGCTGTTTTTCAGTGTTCTCTTATTCTGGAGTACACTGACACTACTACAGTCATCCCTCTTTCTGGTCTATCATGTCTGCTAAGCCACATTCCATTTTCCCTTCTGCTTTACAGTTTCCAAATGTTGTCGCTCATCTCTTCACCCAATCTTCCTTTCCTAGTGTGCTTACACATTTAAAAAACAAAACAAAAAACTTTACTCTTTTAGTCCGTGTTCAGTCTACTATCTTTAACTAGAAATTCCCACTTCAATAAACTTATAGAAGATCCTAAACACAACCTAAAAAGTAGTAAGAAAAAGCCTAAGACAAAAGAGAAATCCAATCCCAACCCAGAAAAGCACCAAGTGAAGAAAGGTAAGCTAGAGGATGAGAATAAGAAATAGGACTAAAGGCGGGGAGGATGGGGGGTGGATGGCAAGATCTATTTATGTAACAGAGAAATGTCTACATCTTTCACTCCTTTGACAGAAGTTTCTTCTACAAAACAATGGGGGAAGGGGGGACTAAACCAGAGGCTCTTTTCTAACTTTAACAGATAGGTTCGGGTATTGGCACCTCAAAACAAAACTGCCACACAATGGTTCCCAGGAGTCCTCCAGTACAAAAGGCAGCTTTGTATCTACTCACATAACAGGATAACAGGAGAAGCCAATATCCATAAGCCCTTTACAGCCTCACCTTAAGTATAAAAATGCAACCAAGAATCACTCAACATCTTAGGGAAAACTGGAGTATGACAAAGAAAAATTAAATAAATTCAAAAACTGGTCCTGAAGGAAAGACAATGCTGAGGATATCTCTTAGAACCTTGGTACTCAGTGTGGATCCTGGACCAGGTGGCAGCATGAGTGTGAGAAGAGAAACACATTTTAGTCATAAAAATGACTAAATGAAAACATTTACTTCCTAATGACCTCCCTCAAAGGAAATTATTTTAGAATTGTGCACCAGCAAAACAAAAATGAAAACCAAGATAGCATATACATGAGCTTCAAGAGAGAACAGAGACAACCTGGGAGAGCTGTGATAGGTAATTCTAACACACCAGTTGTTTGGTAAGTCCAGATTGGACAAGGAGAGTGAAGATCTTCATGAGGGTACTTTCAAGAAAAAAAAAATCTGTAGAACTGATGGTATGATTGAGGATGCGACTGAGGATATAATAAAGGAGCAGATCGAGGAAGGGAGAAAGACAGTTAAATACCAGTTAAAAACTGGGTATTTACATGATTGTCTAACCAACTATGCTGGACATCTAACACCAGTACAGAATAATAATAATAATGAATAATTACAGTAAACTGTAATTGAAGAATAAAAATTTTAAAAATCTCTAGATATACTGGAGAAGAGGGGTAGATATACAATAGAACCATGGTCCACATGTGAAGCAAAACACCAAAATCAGAACAGAAAGACAATAGAAAAAACAAAGCATTTGAAGAATACCTAGAAGAAATCAAGAAATAATCTTTCTCAAGGGGGAAAAAAAACCCCAGACTTCCCGCCAAGATGGAGGCATAGGTAGACACACTGTGCCTCCTTGTACCACCAAAAGAAGGACAACAAGTATTTAAAACAAAACACCAGAACTGACAGAAAATCGAACTCTATGGAAGTCCAACAACCAAGGACTTAAGACACATTCATCCAGACTGGTAGGAGGGGTTTAGTCGGGCAGCCGGGTGGAGAAGACTCGATCAAGGGGGCAGCTGGTGGACCCAGCAAGGCAGTAGATTGTGGAGCAGGAAGCGAAAGGCTGCAACTGTCTGGGAAGGCTGCGGCGGCGGCGGTAGAGCAGGCGGTCCCCCATTCAGGCACTGATAGACCAGAGGAACAAAGCAGGAAGGAGACCACACAACCTAGGGTCCCAGCTCGGGGAAATAAAGCCTCAAACCACTGACTGAAAACATCTGTGGGGGTTGAGGCAGCAGGAGGATAAATTCCCAGCCTCACAGGAGAGTTCATTAGAGAAACCCAAAGGGTCCTAGAACATACACAAACCCACACCCACTGGGGAATCAGCACCACAGGGCCCAATTTGCTTCTGGGGAGCAGGGGAAGTGACTGAAAAGCGGCAGACAGCAGAGCAAGTGTCACTGTTCCCTCTCAGACCACTCCCTCACAAACAGCACCACAACCCAGCCATGTGGGTTGCCCCAGCCTGGTGAACAAACACCTAAGGCTCCCGCCCCACTACCTAACAGGAACATCAAGACCCAAAAATGGCCCAAACAAAAGAGCAGATCAAAGCTCCAAAAAAAAAAAAAAAAAAAATACAACTAACCAACAAAGAAATAGCCAACCTGTCAGATGCAAACTTTGAAACACTGGTAATCAGGATGCTCATAGAATTGGCTGAATCTGGTTGCAAATTAGATGAAAAAATGAAGGCTATGCTAAGTGAAATAAAGGAAAATTCACAGAGAACCAATAGTAATGGGAAGGAAACTGGGACTCAAATCAATGGTGTGGACCAGAAGGAAGAAACAACAGAACAGAAAAGAATGAAGAAACAAGAATTCAAAACAATGATAAGAGGCTTAGGAACCTCCAGGACACCGTTTAAACGTTCCGACATCCAAATTATGGAAGAAGAGGAAGAGCAACAAATTGAAAACTTACCCAAACAAATAACAAAGGAGAACTTCCCCAATCTGACAAAGGAAATAGACTTCTAGGAAGTTCAGGAAGCTCAGAGAGTCCCAAAGAAGTTGGGCCCAAGGAGAAACACACCTAGGCACATCATAATTACATTAGCCAAGATTAAAATGAAGGAGAGAATCCTAGAAGCAGCAAGAGATAAGGAGACAGTTACCTACAAAGGAGTGCCCATCAGACTGTCAGCTGACTTCTCAAAAGAGACCGCAAGAAGGGGCTGGAAAAAAAGTATTCAAAGTCATGAAAGGCAAGGACCTACATCCAAGCTTGCTCTATCCACCAAAGCTTTCATTTAGAATGGAAGGACAGATAAAGAGCTTCTCAGATAAGGTCAAGTTAATAAAGGAGATCATCATCACCAAGCACTTATTATATTAAATGTTAAAGGGACTTATATAAGAAATAGAAGATAAAAAATTATGAAAAAAATGAACAATAAAATGACAGCAAACTCATAATTATTAACAACCACACCTAAAACAAAAACAAAAAACCAACCAAACAACTAGAACAAGAACAGAAACACAGAAATGGAGATCACATGGAGGGTTATCAACAGGAGAGTGAGAGGGGCAGGGGGGAGGGACAGAGAGTAAGTAGCATTAAGTAGCATAGATGGTAAATAGAAAACAGGGGGAGGGCAAGAACAGTATGAGAAATACAGAAGCTAAAGAACTTGTAACACATGGACATGAACTAAAGGGGGGAATGTGGGTGGCAGAGGGTATGCATGGTGGAGGGGAGTGAAGGGGAAAAATGGGACAACTGTAATAGCATAATCAACAAAATATATCTTTAAAAAAACCTAAATGGCAATTCATCTGGACAATTTCTTTCAAGATCCTTACCAAGGTAACTGGACTGACTGAAAAGATACAAAACAAAACAAGGTATCCTAATGGAAAAGAAACAAGATCCTAGCCATTGAGACTTGCCTCTACTGTGAAAAATATGTACATAGTTATACTGTATAACAAATGGTACTTATTATTACTATTGAGCTTTTGCAATCAACAAATAGTAAAACAGACATATAGTTATAAAATGAAATGTAAATATTATTGTTTCTTACATATTTATTTTAGGTTCACCTGGATAAAAGCTAAAGGAAAGGGTAAGAAAGAAACGGAAGAAAAGATAGGGTAGTAATTGCCTCACCCTATCAATTAAAGACTGAAGAGTCACTGTAAGTTCATAGGTCAGAAATATAATTTTAAGTATATAAAGTTACAAAGGTAAACAATGAAATAATTTTAAAATGATACAAATATGTGGGAAGTAGGCCAAGGTCAACAGTATGTGTAGTAAACTAAATCCTCACCTAATATCTACCAAACTAAATCCTCAATCTAAAGTTGGTAAAACAAGAATTTGGTGCAAGTATTTTTTAAAATATTCAAGTACTCACCAGAATTCAACACAAAACAAGTAACACACTGGAAAACAGAACTGGGATAGAAAGGAGTAGATCAGGAGAGTAATACTTTTCATTTATAAATTCTCCCAGAATGTTTGATTTTTTAAAAAAACCTTATACGTGAGTACATCTTAATAGTTAAAAGCTGACTTTAAGAAATTTTAAAAGAAAAAGGGAATTTTGATACATGAAAATCACTCTTCAATGCTTGCATTCTGTGCATATTTAACTGTTTTTAAAGATTTAAAAGTATGTGTGTGTATATATACGGATATGTACACAGTAATAAAACACTTTCCACAATACTTAGTTATGGGAAAATTTCTCCATATCACAATATCTTCTTTTCAATGTTCCCAAAATAGAAAAAATATTAGAACAATGACTGCAATTACTGCAAAAAATGTTTCAGTAGAAATGACCACTAA
Organism: Sturnira hondurensis; assembly: GCF_014824575.4. Lineage (NCBI taxonomy): Eukaryota > Metazoa > Chordata > Mammalia > Chiroptera > Phyllostomidae > Sturnira > Sturnira hondurensis. The sequence continues at coordinate 33,188,475 of NW_028093985.1, read as the reverse complement.
AATGGTAAGTTGAAGATGAGCACAAATTACTTAATTAACTTATGTAATCACCAAAATTACATCAACATTTGTTGCCAGAAAATACCTCTTTTAACAATAACCTCACCATTTAATTCTTACAGGCAAAGAAAAAGAAAGAAAGAAAGAAAGAAAGAAAGAAAGAAAGAAAGAAAGAAAGAAAGAAAGAAAGAAACTTTCCAATTCTTTAATTTGCTAATTTAAATAGTGCTGAAAAACTCCGTTTGACTTTTAATGTCAAAAATCCTGGTGTACCAGCCCTGGCTGGTGTGGCTCAGTGGATTGAGCACCAGCCTGTACACCAAAGGGTTGCTGATTTGATTCCTAGTCAGGGCACATACATGCCTGGGTTGCAGACCAAGTCCCCAGTGGGGGGCACTTGACAGGCAACCACACAATGATGTTTCTCTCCCTCTCCCCCTTCCTTCCTCTATACAGAAATAAATAAAATCTTAAAAAAAAAAATCAGGGCATACCAAAGACAAACATCTCCATAAAAAGGGTGCCAATTTCCTTTTTTATATACACATATGTTTTATTATAAAGCAATTTTTGCTCACTAGAACATTTTTAGACAAGAGCATTCCCCTCCTCTCCTCTAATTCTAATCCACCCAGAGTAACCAATATTATGGGTGGATGTACAGTTGACCCTTGAAAAATATGGGTTTGTACTGCACAGATCCACTCATATGTGGATTTTTTTCAATAAATACTGCAAATATATTTTCCCTTCCCTAAGATTTTCTTAACATTTTTTTCTCCAGCTACTTTACTGTATATAATACATATAGCTTACAAAATATGTGTTAACCCTTTATGTTATCAGCAGTGCTTCTACAAAACCTAACTACTTGTAGTTAGGTTTTTGGGAATCAAGTTACATGCAGGAAGGAGAGTTTTATGAGGATTTTTGACTGCACAGGGATTCATTATTTCATTTCTCTTGTGCATCCACACATACAAAATATTTTAAAATCTCTTTCAAAAACAGGTGTCAAATGACTAAGTATTACATCACACTCAGTAGACTGTATACAACTTTTCAAGACACATTTTCCCTCAGTTTACTATCTGCTAAGTTTCTTAGGAATTTCTAATGGCTACACAGTATCTCAGTAAATGAAATGTTGCATATTGAACCATTTGAAAAATAACAATGGATGTCTTAGGTTATAAGCAGTCTAATGGTTACAAAGTTACATCTTGAAAATTTAAGTCTCTTGTTCTGATTTTTTCACATCAAAATCAATCTCAAGTTTTCATTTTCTTCAAAACTTACTACTATTTGGTCAATAACTGAAGATAAGCAGGGATATATACTTTATCAAAAATCAAATTTTAAAAACCTTTTCAAAAAACTAGTAAGAAGAAATGGGGAAAATATAAAGGGAGTGAAAACAAGAGTCAAGACCAAACTCATAAATCAAGAGGTGCTTAAAAGACCAAGTACAGAAAAATTAACCTTTTTCAAACTAAGCTTCATTTTCCTAGAAATTAAACAAATTCTAAGTCCAGAAAACTTTCTGAAAAGAAAACCCATAATCAAAAGCCTAAATTGTTAACATTAAAAATCTCTAATACAACAGATATTATAAATATTAACTCAAAAACAGCTTAGTTTTCAAAACTTGAAGTTTTAAAAACTGGTTTACCTAGTCCTAATTTTATTACTATTTTTTAATCCTCACCTGAGGATTTGTTTAAAAAGATTTTATTCATTTATTTTTTAGAGAGGGGAAGGGAGAGAGAAAGAGGAGAGAAACATCAATTCGTGGTTGCCTCTGGCATGCCCCCAACTGGGGACCTGGCCCACAACCCAGGCATGTGCCCTAAACTGGGAATCAAACAGGCAACCCTTTGGTTCACAGGCCTGCACTCAATACACTGAGTCATACCAACCAGGGCCCAGGAAAAAAAATTTTTTGAGAGAGAAATACGTCAGTGTGAGAAATATCTAACAGCTGCCTCCTGTACACATTCTTACTGGGGATTGAACCTGCAACCTTTTAGTGTACCGGATGACATTCCAACCAACCAAGCCACATGGCCAGGGCTGGTAGCCCTAATTTTAGAACACATCATTCTCATTTAAACAGCCAGTACTTAATAATTGAAAAAAAGAAAATTCTTAAAGGGAAAAAATGTCCCTCTATTCCAAAAGATTTGTATAAATAGCTTTTAAAACACTCACTGGAAAACCAAGAAAGAATCTAAACACTCAAGAGATGTTTAACACAGTGTTTACAATCATTTTGTGAGTAAACAGGTTCCACAGATAAAATTGATCACCTTCATAATGGTTGCTATTTCTCTAAATGGTGTAGTCCTCCATAATATACAAAATAAATCCAATACTAGTGAGGAGATAAATTTAGATGCCCATAAAAAAGGATAGTTACCCACCCTTTTTCTAAATAAACCTGTATCATTATTAATCCATACATAATTATTGTTCACCTTTCCAAATACTCATCTTTATCTTTCTAACTATAAACACACATCCTTTAAAAAAATCTTGAAAACATGAATAAAAAATAAAAAATCAGAATCCCACTTTTAGCACATGTTCTATAGATATCAAAATTTTTTTTCTTACAAAATTGGGGAGCACAAAATGTGCCTTTTAAGTGGTTCATCCGAATCTACTACATTCCAAAAATTATCATCATACCATCATCAAAGAAATAGTGACAGTACTTCTTAGTAGTTGCCAAATTATTCTATTTACTTATTTACATATAGCTTTCTTTTGTGGGGCTTAAAATATTAGGCTTGACTTTCCATTGCATCCACCTGGTGTAAAAGGACAAGCACAAGCATCATAAAGGCCTATTTCAAATCTTGATTTTCTGAAACAGGATGAATGTGATCTCGTGTAAATTACAACCACCCTGTCAGATGAAAATGGAAATAGCTGCACCTACCAAATAGGGCTGTTTTGAGGATTATATACAATATGTAAAGGAAGGACTCAGTGCCTAGCACCCACGAGTAATTCCATAAATATTAGTTCTTTCCTATTTAAAAAAAAAGTGTGAATGTGACACAACTATTAAGTCAGGCCTGTAGACATAAATACAGTAATGACCATTGGAACGGAGCTTTTCATCAGAGTTTTAACTCACTTGTAATTTAAATTACTCCACAACCACTTACACCTGACAAGTCAGGGTAGCAATGAACCAAAATTTTTCCTCGGGGACGGGGAGATATATTTTTTAAGTTCACTTTACACGTTTGGCTCTCTGATATCCTAGCTGTCGAAGGGGACAAGAGGGAAGACTGAAGACAACTCATCTTGTGAAAGTATACCTAGCGTTACAACCCTGAGGTCAAGAACTTCCCCTAGTTAGTGCGGATCGTGACGCCCTGACCGGTGTGGCCCGGCGGCTGGACGTCCCGCCCCACAGCAAAGGTCGCGGGTGGATTCCCCAGCGTGCGCACCGGGGTGGCGGTTCCGGCCCAGCAGGGGCGCGGACCGGAGACGCCGATAGATGTTTCTCTCCCTTTCGCTCTCTCCCCCTCCCCCTCTACCAAAAAGATTGATTTTGATGTGAAAAATAAGTACACAAATTTTAAAAAAATAAAAGGATAATTAGGAGAGGCAAAGGAAACCAGCTCTAGGCTTTGCTTTCCCCTTCCGATGATAAGTTTGGGGATGAACATGCCAGTAATTCTTTATACCAATTTACAGAAAAAAATGCTACGGGGAAAACGGTAAGTTTGAAAGCTGCTCCCTGCGGAGTTCCGGGGACCTGGATTTTAAGATTTAAAACCTTGAGTCTTTCGACAGAATTGGGAAATGAGACGGAGGGAAGCGAGCGAAGACGGTCTGTAAAGTCTGAGGCCGAAAATGCAACGAGGGGGAGGGGCAGCCAAAAAAACGCTACGACCCAGGCTCCGGAGCGGCGGCTTCGCTCGAGGGAAAGCAAAAATAATTGGGAATGAAGAAAATGAGGAAATCCCGGGACTCCCCGAAGACGCAGGGACGGGGTCGTGAGAAACAGGGAGGCTGTGGCGGAAAAAGAGGAAGGGTGTCCGAGAGAAGGGTCCCCCAGGGAAAGGGAGCGGCGGCGGGACCGGAAAGCCAAGACAAGGATGTGGGCGGGGGGAGGACGCGGAGAGGCCTCTGCAGTCCTCAAATCGGAGGAAAAAGGAGCACGGGGACCAAACGGGGCCGGGACAGCGCGGTGCGCCGCGGTACCTGCAGAGATCGTCCAGGACGCTGCCGGGAATCTCCACCCGTTTGGTCTCCATGATGAGGACCCACAGCAGGAGCAGTGCATCCCGGCTCAGCGCGCCGGGGACCCAGAGTACGGCACGAAGACTCCGGCTCGCCGGAGAGCGGGCTGCAGCGGCGGCTGCGCTAACGAGCAAGAGAGGGGGAAGGGGTGAGACCTGCTCACTTCCGTCCTACACCCTCAGCCCAGGACCCCCGAGGCTGGGCCGAGGTATGGGGCGGAGCCCCGGCAGTTACGCCCCGGTTCTACTTGAACGGCCCAATGGGAAGCTGGAGAATCGGGAGCCTGGGCGCGTAAGCCAATGAGACTTTTTCTTATTGGTCCGTTTCCCAAGTCGTCCTCAAGCTCCTCAATTGCTACTTAGAAAACCAACTTCCCGCCGCCTTTTACTGTGCCTTGAAGGGGATATGCGCAGGCGCACCTTGCATTTGCTACACTACGAGGAAGTCTAGAGGGCTCTGGTCTTTACACCCCTAGGCTAACAGCAGTACTTGGGCGTAGTCTGCTTGTCTTCTTCGTGATTGAGTTGGCTTCTACTTTGCAAGGCAGACCCTACGGGTGCATTCAGCTCTGCTCGAGTGTGCATTCACGATTCCTGTCATCAAAATATCCTGCACACACTCACCACTGCCCCAACCAACTCTAGGCCAAGGGCTGTGTGTCCTTTCACTACAAACTCCTGAAGACAATAGTTATTTTTGTGGTAGCTCACCTCTGACCCTCTTCAGGTACCAAGTTCCCAAGGTGAAGACAAGGACTTTATCCCAGTGTCTGGCACACAGTGAACCTGAACCCAGGAATCCGCATTCTACCTCTACACACTCAACACTCCCCAATCCGCTAGCCCGCATTCATTCCTCATCTTGTTTACTGGAATCCAATCCATTAGAGACACTACTTCCTCCTTTTACATCAGACCCATGGGTTCTCACAAGTGCTCGGTCACTAGTTTAGTTAATTGTACCATTTAATCTCCCAACGTTTCTCTTAATTTCTGTCCGAATGCCCACATTTACATCAGGTCTGCATTATTTCTCCTCATTAGCAACAGCTGCCGAAGCAAGCACCTCTGCCTCCATTCTTGTCGTTTACAACTGCCCAAGTTTTATTTTATTTTGTTCGGTGATGACCGATTACTATCTTTTCAGCTTCTGATATGTGATCAAGCCCAAACTGTTACCATCTGTTTTAGAGCCCAGTTACCATTTATTTTACTCACCTGCTTTCCATCTCTTTTTTATCTGAAATTTCATCTCCTAGCCACGTAGAGAGTTTTTACTTTTCTAGAGTTCTCTTTTGTTCTTTAGATCTTTTTGTTGTAGTGTCATAGGCTAGCTTCATAGAATTCTTATCCTGATGAGGATATTAACACATTTTAAAAGTCTTCTTCCTGAAGTCTCATATTCCTCTCAGCTGCTTTCTACTAGTAATTTGATCTCCATCTATCATATGAGAGGTTTTCTGGTGGTCCTCAACTACAGGCATACCTTGTTTTCTTTTATTGCATTTTGCTTTATTGCACTTCACAGATGTTGCATTTTTTACAAATTGAAGACAAGACAAAGAGATTATGGTCCACTTTATTACAATATTCACTTAGAACCCACACTATCTCCAAAATAATCTGTATTCACACTTAAGAGTAGGGAACTAAAAACTGGAGTTAAATGCTGTAAAAGGTGGTTGGAAGCTCCCAGCATGTAGGTGGGACTAGTTTCCTGAGAGCTTCACTGTAGGATGATCGGGCTGGCTGAGCTGTTGGCTGGGAACACGTGGTCAGTATCTGTGGGTCATTCTTTCCAGCTGGTCAAATTCCCTAAAGAGAATATCCTTCCAGTTGTAAACTTAAGAAATGTCCAAATCTATAGAGAATTTCTATAAGTGTATTTGACCCAAACTAGGAGCATAGCCAGGGAACAAGATCTCAAATGCTCCCAAGAATGGCAGCTTTGCAGCTTATTTTATACATCAGACTCAAAGGAGAAGATGTGAGGAAGACGGGTAAAATCCATTGGTGGTAGACTGAGGAGGTAGGAGAAAGCACATCAGGGAAATCTCTAGGATTGGATGAAAGGCAAAATTAGAGAAACACCTACATTTACATTGATAGGTGCAGGATAGTTAATAACTAACATTTACAGCACAGAGATGGTATGTGGGAAACAAGAAAACAATGAGCGGTTCTGTGGTCTTGTGCCCTGGTGCCCTCAGTTCTGTCTTTAAGGGGTAGGAAAAGAAAATTACTCCGAGATTTTAAAGGCATGTCATCCTAGATACATAAAAACAATGGATAAAGCTCACTTAAAGCAAAGACTGATCTTTGCTAAAGAAGTTATTGGCCCAGGACATGAATACCCACTATGACCTGCCTAATTAATAATTTATAATCAGGCCACTCTGTGTGGTTACTTTTGGTCACTGAGCTTGTCAGACCTGCCAAGTGGCCCTCTGAGCTTATCTCATTTATTACATACCCCTTTTTGTTCACACAAGCCAACCTGGAAGTATTCTGGGAGTCAAGTAGGGGAGCACAAGCTGGAGAATGCATTTGCTTTATTCAATCCCCCTTGGCACAGTACAAGTTTATATGGGGTTTCCTAAAAAGCAGGCCCTGAGACAAGAATTTGAGTACAAGTAGTTTATGTGGGAGGTGATCCTGGGAAAGTTTGGTAGCAAAGCAGGGAAGTGAGTCAAGGAAAGGAAGAAAGCCAATGAAAGGATTATTATCAAGAATGTTAGCACTGTGAGTAACTGGAGCTCATCCTGCTGGAGAACTTTGGAGGAGAGTATAAAACACACACCTTAGAATTATATCACTCAAGGGGGGAGGAAGATGAAGTATTTATATACTAACTTTCACCTGCCATTGGTTGAGAGCTAGTCCTGGGGCCTGCACCCCAGTCTACCACATGGGCAGAAAGACGGGTTCTCAGTGCTCAGAAAAAGCCCTCAGGCTAAGAAATACTCCGGACAGCACATTATAATGCATTGATAGGGCGAGGGTAAGCCTCTCAAGTGGTTCTATTCTGCTGGGTGAGCATTCTATCTGTCCTAACTGAACTTCTTTTCTCTGTCTGGGGGACCCTTAATGGCTACTTTTTGTTGTTGTCCACTTGAAAAGTTTAAGTCGGGTTTCTAGAGTACTCTAGATAATAGCAGTGAAACAATGGTGGAAAGCAAAGTGGTGTTTACCCCCAAGGGGCTAGTGGTACACACACAAGCAGATCACCAGGCCCCTGCTGAAGGACTTGGAGGGTCTTCCTGCTTCCTATCTCTTTGTAGTCTCGCAGCCCAGGGGCAGCTATAAAACTCCTTTTTTGGCTCTAGGGGCCAGGAAGTCCCCGAATTCTCACAATGGTAAACCAATGTACCCAACAAAGAGTCCCCTTCAGAGATGTCTACAGGTAAGCATCTTCCAAGTAACTTTTTCGCCCTTCCTGACCTCACCCCTGCCTCCAGACACACATTTCTAGAAGCTGGGCTACTGCACAGTGGAGCAGCCCTTATAGCAGTCCTCTGAGAAATGGTTCTTAGAACCCAAGGCTTCATTCAAATCCAACAAACAGCCCAGCTGCCTCTAGCTCAAGAAAGGCACATAAACTGGAGTTCAGAGGAAAAGGGAGATGCTGGGGTTCTTAAATTGTAATATGGATATGAGTTTTAAATAATTGGGTCAATCAAAACCTTTGACAAGAAAAAAATTCTGAGATGTTCCAAATTCAAATGACAGCAGCCAGAGAGTGAGAGAGACAGAAAAATTAGCCTTTAAATAGCTGTGGACCAGCTCTGACAAAACACTGCTCACATTCCTGTATATCTGTAGGAATTTCAGATTAATTTCAGGTGGCTATTTCCCTGATTTTCTAAAAGAGAGACGATCCAACCACCAGAGAATCCCAGGAGCCTCCACTTCTTGGCACATGAACTTTCCAATCTGCTGCCCACAGCCCATCCACAGGAGCTGACACTTCTCCCTTGTGGACTCTCTGCTCCTGTCCCAGAACTAGCCCCACTTCACCTTCTCCCACACTCCTTGTCTAGAGATGATGACAATCACTTCAGAATGGTTTACATCCTTCTCCCCTACATGTGCCGTATAAAAACGCTTGCAAAACTCCGGGAAACGGATGTGTTGTCTGTCCCACCTAGACTTGCTACGGGTGGTTTAGACATCACGGCCCAAGACTGTTTTGTGTTTTGTTTTGTTTTGTTTTGTTTTCAATTTTGCTAACAATGGCCCAATAAACACTTTCTTTTAGCCCTGGCCAGCCTGGCTTAGTCCGTTGAATGTCATCCTACGAAGTAAAAGGTCATCCTTCCCTTTCCCCAACTTCCCCTCTCTCTAAATAAACAAATAAAATCTTAAAAAAAAAAAAAACACTTTCTTTGAAAAAAGACTTTCAGCTGTGGAAGTTAAAATTTTGTTTTTAACACCTTTCAAGTTCTAAAATATGCTCTCTCATTTAGGCTACAACCACATGGGATAGGCAGATCAATTAACGAGGCTACAAAGCTTAAAGGAGTAAATCATTGTGTGCAGTGGGGTCAGGACTAGAATTCAGTTCTCCCAACTCACAGCAGGAATTCTGCTTTAGGGAGAATGACACAATAATAATTATTAATGCCTATACAGCATATCACAGTATACAATTCTTTTCAAATACAATAATTCTCACAACTGTTAAGGGAAAAAAACCCTGGGCCTAAAATGGCATCACTGGTGCCAAAAGCCCACAATACCAAACCTCGATTTAATAGCTGATCTAATTTCAGTTTCTACTTTTCCCAGAAATGTGATTTTAATCAACCAGTCTGGAGTTTTATAAAATTCTAAAGGCTATCATATATGTAAATACTTGATACTTCTCTCTGTGTAGTAGTAAAACATTATTTCCTCTGCTATGTATTCAAAATAAAAAATAAGCTACTAAACATTATAATCATTTTATAAAATAAAAAATTTATTCAGATTGCAATTTTAGGAGTGGGACATAGCTTTGGGGAGAAAAATACTAACACTGATAAACTGACAGAATAGGAAACACTCTCCAACTATGAATACTTAATACTTGAAAAAAAGAAAAATGCCTGTGTACCTATTTACTAACAGCAAAGGCAGTAAAGATATCAGATTCCTTATGAATAATTCTTGCTTTACCTCCAGGATATCCCAAATCTGCTTCTATCTAAATGGAGAAAAAATATGTAAATATAGTGATTTTAGTAATAGAAAGAATAATATGTGCCAATCTGCCATTTAATACTTGCAGAAGTTATTTTCAGAAACTCTTTAGATATTTCATATCCAAAGGTACTATTTTTACATGATCATTATCCCTAAAATAAAATGTGTTTGACAAGGGGAAGTTAAATTTTGTTACATATAATAAGATAGTTGATAGGTATAACATACAACATCATTAATTACTTACGTCCCCAAGTTGTGATGAATTAACTTTAAAGGATCAAGACAGCTTAACTATTAAAGTAAGATTTGCTTACCACCTTGATTAGTATTATAATCTTTTTTTTTTTAAGATTTTATTTATTTATTTATCTTTAGCGGGGAAGGAGAGAGGGAGAGAAACATCAATGTATGGTTGCCTTTCGTGCGACCTCTACTGGGAGTTGGCCTGCAGGGAACCGGCCTGCAACCCAGGCATGTGCCCCGACTGGGAACCGAACCACGATCCTCTGGTTCGCAGGCCCACGCTCAATCCACTGAGCTACACCAGCCAGGGCTTAGTATTATAATCTTTTGATAATGTTGTATAAATATTAAAATATTGGATGATAAATATTTTAGGTTTTGTGGACCGTGTGTCACTGCTACATATTCTTCTTTTTTTTTAATTTTTATTTATTTACTTATCTGTAGAGGGGAAGGAGAGAGGGAGAGAAACATCAATGTATGGTTGCCTTTCGTGCGTCCCCTGCTGGGAGTTGGCCTGCAGGGAACTCGCCTGCAACCTAGGCATGTGCCCTGACTGGGAATCGAACCGCGATCCTCTGGTTCACAGGCCTGTGCTCTATCTACATATTCTTTTTTAAAACAACCTTTATAAAAATATAAAGACCGTTCTTAGGTCACAGCCTATACAAGAACCAGTTGGATATGGTCTGCTGGTTATAGTTTACTGACTCCTGGTATAAAATAACATTTAATTTATAAAAGAAAAAACAGAGACCCTGAAAGGCACAGTAGTTTGCCAAAGTGAGTAATCGTTTTAGTAGCTGAGTAAACCATAATTCAATGTACTGTAGAATCAAGAAATATATTTGACCTTATGCTTATACCAACTGTATTCAACACCTTTGAACACGGAAGAGAAAGCTGTATAAAACCAACATTTACTCAAATACAATCTTTACATAAATATTTTATTACCTCTGAGTAAAAAGGGGAGGAAATTATTAAGAGTTGGGAATGGTGTTTAATGCAGTATAATTTTATTTTATCCTCCCCAACCTTCAATCTTTAAAGTGAATTACCTTAAAATGTTTCATACCTTACTATAAAGTACAGAAGTTATTAATTTGAAGTTGGAATACAAAAAAATTACTTCCTGCAAAGTTTAGATAAAATATCACCAATGCCCACCCATTGTTTGACCACAGAACTAAATAGGGTTAGCAGTAGTCTTAAAAATGGCAACTGAGAGGGCCATGTGACTGCGAAGTTGAAAGAGAACTGTAAATAACCAAACCCAAAGGGCCCTCTGCAAACAACTCATCGTCACTGGAAACAAAGATGTCCAGTATATTCTAGTCTAAAATGCAGTTTGATTACAAACATAAAGGGATTGCTGCATTCACTAAAGAGTTTTTTTTTTTAAATATTTTATTTATTTATCTTTAGAGGGAAAGGGAAGGAGAGAGGGAGAGAAACATCAATGTATGGTTGCCTTTCGTGCGTCCCCTGCTGGAAGTTGGCCTGCAGGGAACTGGCCTACAACCCAGACATGTGCCCTGACTGGGAATCGAACCGAGATCGTCTGGTTTGCAGGCCCGCACTCAATCCACTGAGCTACACCAGCCAAGGCTAAGAGTTTGTTTTATTTGAGGGCAAACTTCTTTTCTAAGGAAAGTCATAGGTCTGCTATGAGTCCCACCAACAAATAAGAATGTTAAGAATAGGATTCTTTTAAAAATCTTTATTTGTTTATTTTCAGAGAGAGGGGAAGGAAGGGAGAAAAAGAGGAAGAGAAACACCCACGTGAGAGAGAAACGTCGATCGGTTGCCTCTCTCACGGGCGCCCTGACTGAGACTGAACCTACTACATAAAGAATGAGATTCTTTGATTATATGACAAAATTCCAGCTTAGCCCCCTCTCTGCCTGGTATCTAAAGCCACAAAGTGTTCGCTACTGGATTTTGAAGAAATTAAAAATAGAGAATATTATATTTCCATGAAATTGAGGGGTATGCTATTTGCTAATAATGGGTGGGTGGGCTGGACATAATAGTTTCACCTGCATAGCTTCTTTAAACTGTACATTTATCAAGGTAAAAGATCTTGCAGGCATGAAATTCGAAAAAGATTCTTCACAGTGAGAGTCCATTCCTGTTCCTCTCATTATCTAGATTTACTAAAACATAATAGTTTGGGCCCAAGAAGGCCTGCATGAGAGTCAACTGGTGGGTGGGGTGGGGGTAAGGAATGGTGTTTAGCATCTCAAGAGCTTATGCACATTTAATTTCGAGAACAATCATAAGTGTTAGGAGATGAGATTGGAGAAGTAGGCAGGGTTTAATTTGGGCAGGTCTTAGAATCCATAATAAAGAGTTCAGATTTTATTTTAAGGCTAGAAAGCCATTGGAGGGTTTTAACAGTTGTAGGTGTTGTGAGACAAAAGGTAAGGCACATGTGAACAGTTCCCAGGAAACCATTAAGAGGCTGCTACAGTAACTGAAGCCAGATGCAATCGTGGGTTTGGTTCGGGCAGCAGGAATGGTGGAATGACAAGTGGTTGGAATTAGGGTGAATTTTGTTAAGTGGACTGAGACTGCAATATAAATAAAAGAGATGAAGCAAGGACTACCCCTTGTTTTCAGACCTGGTAACCAGGTGAGTGAAGGTACCATTTACTGAGACAAAAGAGAAGCAAAGAGTGGCCTTGGGCTGAGATTAAGGGAAGACAGAAAATTCTGCTTTAACAATTGACTGTGGGGGGTGGAGGAGGGCAAAGGGGGGAAAAATTGGACAACTGTAACAGAATAACAGTAAAAATTTATTTGGAAAAAAGGAAATTCATCATTAAAAAAAGATTTATTAGACTATGGATGATATTGAAGGCGTGAAATAACTCGGAGAAGGTAAAGATAGGGATGAGAGAAGTTTAAAAAGAGTCGTGGAGTGTCCAACAGTTCAAGGATGGGAAAAGAATAGGCCAATTCAGCAGCAGGAAATAGCTTTAGAAAAAAGAAACACTGATACTGAAAAACTGACATGAGAGGACACACTCTCCAACTCTGAATACATCATTTAGAATGATGTCATAGAAAGCAAGGAAAGCAAGACTTCAAAAATTGGTGGCGGGGGTCAACAGAGTCAAAGGCTCCTTAGAAAAAGGCAAGGAATTGACTGCTAAATCTACGACGCTGGAAGTCTATGGTGACGTAGACAAAGACAATCTCAGTGAAGTAAGCTGGAGCTAGTACCTAACTAGATTAGAGAGACGTGAAACCTGGTGACTAGGGAGGGAAGTCTAGTGAGGAAGATTCACAGAGACAGTCAACTGAGTTGATGTTTTATTTCTTAAGTTGGGTGGTTCCTACATGGTGTTTGCAATGCTACTCTTAAAAATAGATAACTCTATAAATTAATTTTATTACCTAGAAGATTTGGAAAATGGGATAATATATAGATTCAAAGGTAGATTTCTTTTTGGTTTTCATTTGAAAATAAGACAGTGAAATGTATTTGCTTATTACAAGGAGAATAGTCTAAGAAAGAAGTACAAATTTATTACTGAAGGTGGGGGATAAATATTGAAGCCAAGTCCTTGGGTAGGAAAGGGCAGAGTGACTCAGTGAACAAGTGGAAGGTGCAGCCTTGGATAAAAGGGTGACAGTTCATCCTGAGGTAAAGTAGAAGTTAGAGCTGGTAGTGGGAAAATTAGGCTAAATCTCTGCTGATTGCACTTATTTTGACTGCAAAACAAGGTCATCTATGGGAAGAAGCAAAGAAATATTAGACATTTGAGGAGAGAGAAAGAAAGTTGGGAGAATGAAACAACAGATTTATTACAGAGTAATTTATTATGACTACAGAGTAGTTCAATTTTGAATTTGTGGCTATAAGTTTTAAGTAAGGGAGGTACCCCTCGTCTGTGCTTTTTCTTCATACATGTTCACTTATTAGGGCTCAGACAGGGAGTAAACAGAGTTTGGTTTAAACAGGTTGGGAGATTTGCAAGCCAGTTAGAGTATAGGGCAGGGGTGTCCAACCTTTTGGTGTCTCTAGGCCACACTGGAAGAAGAAGAGTTATCTTGGGCCACACATGAAATACGTGGCGATGCATAATCACAAAAAAAACTCAGAATGTGTTAAGTAAATTTATGATTTTGTGTTGGGCCACATTCATAGCCATCTGAGCTGCATGTGGCTCATGGGCCTCAGGTTGGGCACCAGAGGGAACAGGGCGAAAAGGCTGCATATGTTTTCAAGGGATTGATCATAATGATGGATCATGGAATCTAAGCTGGAAAATGAAGGAACACGATACAGTCAGCTAAAAGTAGATACAGAACTTGCCTGTGCTACAAACATAACTTAATTTGCTAAAGGCCACAAACCATAAAATCTCTCTCCACATCCTCTCTCTTACTTCTCAGCATTCCTTTACCCCCTGGTAACATGAAGCATTTTTCCTTCAAGAGTAACTCCACTCTTCCTCTCATCCATGCACTGGGTGGGTTTAATTCATCAATCCCGACCCCTTCACCTTAGCCCCCAACTCTCAGAGCATTTGTCACAGTGATAATCTATGGAACACACTAGGAACCCAAGCCAGGCTCAAAAAAACCCGAGGTGGGAGGTTTGCTGGACTTATTGGGAGAGACATGCCTTTTTTCTGCTCTGTGTGCTAAAGCACTGAAAACATAAGGCAGAGACTTTGTGCCTTCTCACTCCAGACAGCCTGCCTGAGAATGAAGCCAAAAGATAGAAAACAGGGATAAAAGATGAAAAGAAACCAATTTCTGATCATACTGTTTGAGCCTGGAATCTCACGGAGCTTTGAACCATGTGTAGCCCCTGGGTTTTCCATGACCTAAGCCAGAACTCTCTCTTTTGCTGATGGTGTCATTACTCTTGAACGCCAGTTTGAGTTAAGTGTCTTGTCTCTTGCAACCCTGAATTTGACTAAAACACGAAGTCTGGTCTTGTTGTGCTTTGGGGAATCAAGGAAGTGTTCTATGCCTACATTTTGAGTGTATGGTTATTGGGAGAGAAAAGCAGCATAAAAAAAAGTGATGAGAAAGATATGATTGGTAGAAGTGGAGCTCTGGGAGCAGCAGTCCAAAGCAAGAGCCCAAAACAGTCCAAAAGCAACAGGGCGATCTCGGGACAGAGGGGAACTTAGGCCCTGCAACTTTCATCCTAGACAAGAATAACCTCTGAAACCTGGAAAACTTGGGAACACTCCAATTACACTAACAAAATCAATATTTCATGAATGAAATATGATATCTTCAGAAAACTGTCTTGTAAGTCCAAGTGGGAAGAGCTGAATCAGACAGTTGGCTAAGATTATTCACATTTCTAGAAAAACAATGAGTCAACAAGACACAGAAGAAAGACCAAAAGAGATCTGAGATACAGAATTTGGCACTGCCTCTCCAATCCCCATAGACTGGAGACACACTGTGCTGCCAGCTTGGCTATCGGCTTGGCAGAACCTCCAAGCAGGACCTTTCGCCTTTAAACATCATTCCCCTTAGGCTTCATTTCAATTCAACACTCTTCAAGCAACCTTCGATTACAATTGTATATGCTTTCCATCAGCATAGTTCAGGCTAATGCAGGACCCACAATGGAGAGGAGAGTCTAGGTCAAAACCATTTGAGAGACTCAGTGGAAAGTACAAACACCAGGTTTGATGATCCTAAGCAGAACTAGAACTTGGGGGAGGGGTAAGGAATTGGAAGGGGGTTGTTGGATACGGGGTTACACTTTCTGAGTCAGAGACACAGTAACAAAAGATCACGTTGGAAATGAATAGCGGGCTTTCGGTATTTGTTCTAAACCGCATCTGGCCTTTGTTGCCTAGAGCTCTGAGAAGTGGAACTGCCTTCAGGGCAAGGCCCATTTGTCTTGGTTCTGGGTTTTCTGACTGATAGAAGACCCCCTGCCCTCTAGGGGCCAAACCCAAATTTTCATTAAGGTTGGAAATACCATTTAAAAACATTATTCCTTTGTCCTAAACCTCTTCCCCTTAAAGAATACACACGTTGGGGACTTCTAGTCAAGATGGAGGTGTAGGTAGACACACTGTGCCCTCTCCAACAACAACAAATTTAAAAAAACAGTGAGAACTGACAGAAAATCAAACTCTATGGAAGTCCAACAACCAAGGAGTTAAAGAAGAAATATTCATCCGATTGGTAGGAGGGGCAGAGATGGGCATCGGGCAGAGAGGACTCAGGGCAAGGCGGTAGCTGATGGGCCCAGCGAAGTGGCGGATTGCATGCTAGGAGGTCCCACATTCGTGTGCAGATAAACTGGGAGGAAGAACGAGGGAGCGAGACAGACCACACAGCCCAGGGCTACAGCTCAGGGAAATAAAGCCCCAAACCTCTGATTGAAAACACCTGTGGGGGTTAAGGTAGCAGCAGGAGAAACTCCCCGCCTCACAGGAGAGCTCGTTGGAGAGACCCACGGGGTCCTAGAGCACATACAAGCCCACCCACCTGGGAATCAACACAGGGCCCAGTTTGCTTGTGGGTAGTAGGGGAAGTGACTGAAAACTGGCAGAGAGTAGAGCAAGTGCCATTGTTCCCTCTTGGACCCCTTTCCCACGCAGCAACATGGGTTGCCTGCCCTGGTGAACACCTAAGGCTCTGCCCCTTACTAAGTAACAGGCATGCTGAGACCAAAAAAAAAAAAAAAAAAAGGCTCAAATGAAAAAACAGATCAAAGCTCCAGAAAGAATACAACTAAGTGATGAAGAGAGAGCCAACCTATCAGATGCACAGTTCAAAATATTGATGATCAGGATATTCACAGAATTGGTTGAATTTGGTTGCAAATTAGATTTTAAAAAATGAAGGCTATGCTAAGTGAAATAAAGGAAAATTCACAGGGAACCAATAGTAATGGGAAGTAAACTGGGACTCAAATCAACAGTGTAGACCAGAAGGAAGAAAGAAACATCCAACCAGAAAAGAATGAAGAAACAAGAATTTAAAAAATGGTAAGAGGCTTAGGAACCTCCAGGACATCTCTAAATGTTCGGACATCCAAATTATAGGGGTACCAGAGGGGAAGAGGAAGAGCAACAAGTGGAAAACTTATTTGAACAAATAATAAAGGAGAACTTCCTTAATCCAGCAAAGGAAATAGACTTCCAGGAAGTCCAGGAAGCTCAGAGAGTCCCAAAGAAGTTGGGCCCAAGGAGAAACACACCAAGGCACATCATAATTACATTACCCACGATTAAAGATAAGGAGAGTATCTTAAAAGCAGCAAGAGAAAAGGAGACAGTTACCTACAAAGGAGTGCCCATAAGACTACCAGCTGATTTCTCAAAAGAGACCTTACAGGCAAGAAGGGCCTGGAGAGAAGTATTCCAAGTCATGAACTGTTGGGGATCACCCTGCCTGGTTTCGGGAATTGTAAACCATCATCCTTGTTTAAGGCTGTGAGTGACCTTTGGAATGCGAGCCACTAAGGAGACAAGGCTTGTCTCTGGCAGCAGATGCTGCCCCTGCTTCATCCCCCTGCCCCCAAAGTATGGTCGGATGGTCAGAGACAAGTGAGACCCCTCAGAGGAGGGACAACCTAGGCCAGACACGATCACTTGGGAGGCCATCATGGAAGGACTGGTGGGGGGCTGCGACAAAGAGGGAGTGATGGACCCTCTCCCCCCAGCTATGATGAAGCCCAAGTCCCCATGTCCTCTGGGAGAAGCACTTCCTGGCTCTAATCCACTTAAACCTAAAAACCTATGATGGGGAAGGCGGTGCAAGCCTTGTGCTGGGAATGGTGGGCTCCCTGGGTAATTAGGCCTGAGAAGGAATATGTGAAACCCTGTGAGACCTGCTTTGTTTAAGCATGTTTTTAGTACCCTGGCTGGTGTAGCTCAGTGGATTGAGAGCAGGCCTGCGAACCAGATGTTCGTGGTTCGATTCCCAGTCAGGGCACATGCCTGGGTTGTAGGCCAGTTCCCGACAGGGGCCAGTTCCCAGCAGGGAATGCACGAGAAGCAACCATACATTGATGTTTCTCTTCCTCTCTCCTTCCCTTCCCCTCTAAAGATAAATAAATAAAATATTTTTTAAAAAAGAATGCTTTTAGTTAGATGACAAGGGCCCAAGCAGAAGAAGAGTTTATGTTCCCAAAGTTCCGTAGTCTTTTAGCTGACAGGCCCTGATTTAGAAGAAGCCCTAATGGTTCTTTGTATATGATCTACTGTTTACTGCTTGACAATGATTAATAAGCTGTACATGAACTCCTGTGCAAAAATCCCAATAAAAGCCTGACTAGGCAAGGGTTGGGGTGCTCTCTCTCCCCTGGTGAGAGAGTTACCCGGCCGCTGCAGCACCTCTCCCCTTGATAGGGTGGCGAGGCTGTTCTGAGGCTCTCCCCCCTTGAGGGAGTAGCCTTACCGGCCCTTTTCCTCCACAGGACTCGGTAGTCTGTGCGAATTTGTCTCATGTCTCATCCATGACGCTGAAGTCACTGCTCGTCAGTGCACACATCAATGAAAGGCAAGGACTTACGACCAAGACTACTCTATCCAGCAAAGCTATCATTTAGAATGCAAGGACAGAGAAAGTGCTTCCCAGATAAGGTCAAGTTAAAGGAGTTCAACATCACCAAGCCCTTATAGTATGAAATCGTAAAAAGACTTATCTAAGAAAAAGAAGATAAAACATGCGAACAGTAAAATGACAACAAACTCACAGTTAACTAACAA
Organism: Sturnira hondurensis; assembly: GCF_014824575.4. Lineage (NCBI taxonomy): Eukaryota > Metazoa > Chordata > Mammalia > Chiroptera > Phyllostomidae > Sturnira > Sturnira hondurensis. Next base: position 33,170,072 of record NW_028093985.1, on the reverse strand, counting down.
CAGAATCTAAAACAAAAACAAACTAAGCAAGAAATAGAACAGGAACAGAATCACAGAAATGGAGATCACGTAGAGGGTTATCAGCAGGGGAGTGGGTGAGGAGAGAAGGGGGAAAGGTACAGAGAATAGACAGCATAAATGGTAGGTGGAAGATAGATGGGGGGAGGTTAAGAATAGTACAGGAAATGTAGAAGCCAAAGAACTTCTATGTAGGACACATGGACATGAACTAAAGGGGGGGATGTGGGTGAGAGGGGGTGCACAAGGTGGGGGGAAATAAGGGGGGGTAGAATGGGACAACTGTAATAGCATAATCAATAAAACATATTTAAAAAAAGAATGCACATGTCCAGGAAGAGCATTAATACATTAAACTTCATCACTCATTCTTATTGAGAGGGTTTTTTAAAAGTCCTTATTCATTGATTTTATTTTGCCAGGGCAAGGAGGGTAAGGGAAAGAGTCAGCATGTGTTTTACAAAATGATAGATAGCAATGGAAATACCTGGCATGGTAAAATCAACCATTAAATAAACAGTCCCCAGTAATGGAGGTCACCAAAGCCCAAGGGGGATCAGCCTCCTGCAGTTCAGAAATGAGGAGGATTCAGGGACAGAACAAACAGGCACATGCTCTCCTACCCTCCCACCCTTCCACCCCATAAATTCAAGATTTCACACAAAGCTTTGGTTGCTAGCAGCAAACATGGAGTTACATCCATCTGTCTCCTACTAAACAGTCCTGTGACTACTTTGACACCAGTGTTTTGAATATGCACAAAAACTCCTGAGTGACTTGGATACACATTCATCTTCCCTTTCTTTGTCTCCCAAACTCACTTTCAAAATGAAAGGCCCCCTTATTGTTTCTCTCTACCCTAGGACTAGAGATTGAAATACAGCAATCTAAGTGTCTGGCATGAATCCCATATCAAGAAATAGTCTTGTCTCAGGAAACTGGGAAGAAGGGATGGAGTATTCTTAGCTTCATCAGGACTTTTGCAGAATCACTTAAGAGATGGATGGGGTGACACTCCACACATTAAACATACAGGTACGTGTGGGTATGTGGGCTTTGAGGGGTGTGGGTAGAAGAGGAGATAGGGTAGGAGTCAAGTTTTTAGGACAGAAGACTTGGTCCAGAATAGGACAAGAGAAGAGGAAACAAAGGATGATTCAAGATCCCACTTCAAGAAAAGGGGTCTGCAAGCTTATGTCTCGGATACTTTCCGCCTGGTGCAGAATATTCTATCAAAGATGCTTTGGCTCTTTTTCTGAATACAAAAAGAAATTTGTAAACAGTAAAACCTCAAAAGAACATGGAGAAAGATCAACACATTTACACAAACTAGGCTACCTAGCAATCATCAGCTCAGCTCCTGTGAAGTCCTGCAGAGCCCAGACAAATACAGGAACTAGAGAGGACAGCCACTGGGGGAGACAGGTCCCCAGGATCACCCAGCGCATTCTAGTGCATTCACTTCAACGGGAGGTAGGTTTTCAGTGATCTCACAGCATGTAAATAAAACCTGCTTTTCTCCTTTAGCTACTATGACACTAATCACTGTTGCAGCAGGGCAGGCCACTGACTCCAGGCACCACAAAGAAGCCATCACCGTGGTCTCTATGGAAGCCAAGGAGGAAAAGCAAAGGATTGGTAAAGATTAATGCCCTGGCCAGGTGGCTCAGCTGGTTAGAGCATAGTCCTATAAACCCAAAGGTTGTGGCTTCTATCCCCACTCAAAAAATAAAAGAAGCTTAGTTGGTAGGTACAAAATAGGGGCATCTTAGGAGTAGTATAGGAAATGGAGAAGCCAAAGAATTACATGCACGATCCATGGACATGAACTAAGCAGGGGATTGCTGGAGGGAAGAAGGGTACTGGGTAGAAGGAGGCAAAGGGGGGAAATTGGGATAACTGTAATAGCATAATCAATCAAATATACTTAAATAAAAATAAAATAATTCAATAAACATATCCTTGGGTGAGGATTAAAAAAGACAGCCACTATTTAAAACAATTTCTTCAAGGTTAAGGAACTTAGTCGTTACTTCTCATACCCATTCCTGGGCAGGTCAAATGGGTAGAGAGGTATTGTTCTTAAAACCTATTTTGACCAACTCATATTTTTTACAAACACACACACATACATCTTGTTATGCATGGTAGGCCCAGCACAATCCAGTGCAGGATGGATCTGGTATGTAATGGGAGTCCCAGGCCCTGAGATTAGAGGTCTGAACAGGAATCCTTGGTTACATATCTATAGAAACCCTTCACCTAATCTTGACTTCCCCCTGTACCTTTCGCAGAGCCCAGCCTCTCCTAACCTCTGCACCAACCACCTATTCCTGTCCAGACCAATTTCCAATTGTCCAGCAGAAGAAGATCAAGTAATGGGGCTACCCAGTTAAAATCTAGTCTTCCAGCCCTGGCCTGTGTGGCTCAGTTGGTTGGGCATCCTCCCACAAACTGAAAGGTCAGGGATCCAATTTCTGGTCAGGGCATACACCTAGGTTGCAGGTTCAGTCCCCAGTCAGGACGTGTACAAAAGGCAACCAACCGATGATTCTCCCTCACATAGATGCTCCTCTCCCTCTCTTCCTCCCTTCCCTTCTCTCTAAAAAATCAATAAACTATCCTCGGGTCCTCTGGGGAGGATAAAATAAAATGAAGCATAGTTTTATAAAACCTAGTCTACCACAAACACCAAAGGTACAAGGGTTTCAAGAGGACACTATGACAGAAAAGGCAGCTCCAATTGGCAAAAACGAGGTAGTTTGTTATGCTGTATTATAGCGGCTAGAAGCTCAAAATAGTTGTTCTCTCTGACGGTAAAACAACACAAAAAGCGTTCCTGCCATGCAGACCCAGCGCTGCAGCCCACCTCCTCCTGAGATTGCTCATGTACCTGAGAACACCGTGCACAAATAAGGGTCTTAGATTAAAGTACACAAAAAGACAAAAGCGGAATATTTATGTTACCCCCCCCCAAAAGTTAAAATGCACAAGATACATCATCTGCACACAGGCTAGTACTTAGCATTCTGGAGAAAGTGGGACCCAAGGTGCGTTATTCAAGGGATCAAATTATACTGGCCAGAAATGGGGTGGGAGTGAGCTCAGGAGCAGCAGGTCTGCAGCTGTTCCCCAACTATCCCTTTTGCTACTGTCGCAGCCCACTGCTTGGGGCAATTCTCAGCACCCTGTTCCAAGAGTGAGTAATGAGGAAACAAGATGTGGAGAAACTCTGCCATAACCGGGAGATTCCCTCTCATAGAACATAGTCATTTGTGGGCTGGGTTCATCAAGCAAGTCTCATGCTAATCCTTTCATTCTAGCAGGGGAAATATTATTATTACATATCTTTCTTTAAAAGGAAAACAACTTCCCTATGCGGGTCATTTTCAAAAGATGGAGATTGGGGGGGGGGGGGAGATGCAAAGCCTGTAGGGAGAGATTTCCCCCAAAGCCCTCACATGCATTTGGATAGAGCTGGTTGGAGTTCTTTTGCCTCACCCCACACCCTCAGAACCCCGCCCCCACAGGAGGGAAGAGGGGTGATGATGTGGAACCTGGCCTGAATACAGGGTAGCACCAGTTGTCCCCTACCGACCCTGTCCCCACTTTCTCCAATCTATTGATTGGTGCCTGCTCCTTGAAACTTCCTGATCACATAAGGATCCTACCCCCCTGTGGCTCAATCCTGAGCATCTGGGAGCCAAGAGTAGGCTGGCTTTCCCTGTGAGCCGGGGCCTGCTGGGCCTTCAGTGGACATGATGCTACCATATGGCTGGTGCTCTGGCAGAATGGCACTCCTTAGGCAGGGGTGGCAGCTGGCATTTTTGGGCATGACCTCCACAGTTGTAGCACCTGTCTCCCTTAGACCTGCGCTTCCTCAGGTTCTTTTCCCTTGGCAGCCTCTTCCTCCCAATACAGGACACCCCACCAGGGCCGGTGACTCGGATAGATTCCAGGCCCCACCCAGGTCGACTTTTTAAAAGTGGACTCCACTGGCTCACCCTCTTTCATGCTCCGGAAGCACTCCATGTGCAGCTTACCCTGGTGCACAGAGACATCCACCGGTGGGTCGAGCGCGACCCGGCCGAGGGTGGTCACTGAGGAAGCGGAAACCTGTGAGCATGTTGAACCCCTTACAGTTGCCGCCACCCTGCAGCGGCTGCGGCTTCTCTGCCTCCCGGCGGAGCCCTCTGGCGCCTCCTCGCGCACCTCCTCCGGCGCCTGGCGCAGCCACGAGCAGCCTGCTCGTCTGATGCAGAGCCCGTGGCAGTCGGTTAAGCCAGAGGCCCCAGGCCCCAGGTCGGGAGGCTGGTCGCCCCAGAGAAATCCGCAAAAATTAAATGCCCTGTATTTTACTGCTGAAAAGAGCTTCATTGTTTTCACTAGTAAAAGACTCTAAAAGTGAATTTTCCTAACTTTTAATATGGAAAATTTATGCAAATCAATGTAGGAATGCATTCACGCAAATCATTCTGAGGATAAGTGATGCATGCAATGGGACTTTTTATGCTTAAAAGTCCAAGCAATAATACTACTAATATTAAAAAGTGGATTCTTAATTTTCTTGCATTTGTTCAATATATAATTATTTTCATGACAGTGGAATACGGTGGACCATAAATTTACAGTTTCCCAAATTGTCTTTTTAAAAAATATATTTTACTTATTCATTTCTAGAAAGAGGGGAAGGGAGGAAGAAAGAGAGGAAGAGAAACATAGATCGGATGCCTTGCACACACCTCAGCGCCACTCAACCTACTGAGCCACACCAGCCAGGGAAAATTGTATGTCTTAAAGATTATCTACCTCTGTTTTTTGAGTGCTATTTCTTCAGAGGTATTTGCGCGGGGGGGGGGGGGGGCGGGGGGGCGGAGAATGGCAAATAATGACCAGCAGGCAGACTGCCTAGGTTTCAAACATAACAGACCTAATTAGGCCTAGGAGGAATGGAAAATCACCAGGTGGGAAAACTGTACCGTGGGAAACCGTAGCCTGGGAAAATGCCTGCCTGGGAAACTGCCTGCCAACCCTACCTGGGACAAACAGATGCCCCCGGCTGAGACTGGGGTCTGGGGTTGACCTTTCCAGCATAACAGAATGCAGCTTTAACTTGAGCTTGGCGAGATGTATGAAGAACACTCGTCAGCAGAAATGGCACCCAGCAACCAAGTCTAGTCAATCAGACCCTGACACCCCAACCAGTTACCCTTCCGGGGTTTTTGCACTTAAAAACCTCGCTAGAGGAGCAACTGAGCGAGTCTGAACCTCGCTTGGTTGGCTCCACTTACCCTCTTTTTCCCCACTAATAAACCCTGCTCCTTAGCTTGCTTCATCTGTCTAGTTTCTTGAGCGACTCCGACTTAACAAAAAGCACTGCTGTTTTGCTGTCATTTCAATACATACACTAAAGTCTGTTTATTTAATTTTGTACAGAAGGGAGTTTGCACTGCTAAACTTGGAATGTACAGCACGCATTCCTAATTTATGTAAAACACCCATGCCGCCAGAGCTCCGTAAAAGCTATACAAAAACATATGTTAGTTTTCAGAAATTTAAAGTTTTATTTGCAAAGCATCAGCCCACTCTGTATTGGTAGGTGATAAGCTTATTATGAGGTGCTGAATAAATTACTGCTTACGACCCTTGCTCTGCTTCTAACTCCGTCTCGCTTACCATCTCTCTCTTCCCTTCTCCCCGATGACCCTTTTTCTCCACTCTGAGCAAATGAACAACTCGTGTGTGTCCTTGCACACCTTCTCTCTGCTCTCCCAATTAGATAAACATAGACATACATGGGGTTTCCTCCTGCTTGTTTTACAAAATAAAAGGAGGCTTATAACATTTTCTGCATTTCCTTTCTTTGTAAAAATGCATCCCAGAAATCTCTCCTAGTCAACTGATAGAGAGCTGACTCATTCTTTTAACTATGTAATATTCAGTGTTGCTTAATATTCTATGATGTGGATATACCACAATTTAGTCAATTATTTCCCTATTGATGGGCATACACTTCACTTTCAAATTTTTGTCCCTACAGAAAGCGCTTCAGTAAAAGTCCTTTTATGCTTGTTCTTATGTACTGGTACCTTTATTTCTAAGAACTCCCAGGAGTGAGATTACTGGGGCAAAGAGATTCAGTTTTTTATTTTATTTGTTTTCCCAATGGACTGTATTGAATTCATAGCTCCAAATGTACAATATGAGCGTGTCTTCTCTTAGACTCACCTCTTTTGCCATTCGCCATACAAGTTATTAGCCCAGGAGTGCATCTTGATAAAANACACTTCACTTTCAAATTTTTGTCCCTACAGAAAGCGCTTCAGTAAAAGTCCTTTTATGCTTGTTCTTATGTACTGGTACCTTTATTTCTAAGAACTCCCAGCAGTGAGATTACTGGGGAAAGAGATTCAGTTTTTTATTTTATTTGTTTTCCCAATGGACTGTATTGAATTCATAGCTCCAAATGTACAATATGAGCGTGTCTTCTCTTAGACACACCTCTTTTGCCACTCGCCATACAAGTTATTAGCCCAGGAGTGCATCTTGATAAAAGTTATTGCTAGGTTTTTAATTTTCATCTTCATCATTTTATCTATTCCTGCCATACACATTAGCTCGAAACTCTGTGTCTAAAAACAACAAACACTGATTATCTCTGAAGAATTCAAATGGAATAAAACATACCCAGAGAAAAGTAAAAGTTTCCCTTCAACCCTGGAACTCCAGTTTCACCTACTCATCTACGTACTCAGAGATAACTATATTACATATGTTCAAAAAATTCCTAAGCAGCCCTGGCTGATGTGGCTCAGTGGATTAAGAACCTACCTGTGAACCAAAGGGTCACGGGTTCCATTCCCAGTAAGGATACATGCCTGGGTTGTGGGCCAGGTTCCCAGTAGGGGGTGATGGAGAGGCAGCCACACATTGATGTTTCTCTCCCTCTTTCTTCTTTTCCCTCTCTAAAAATAAATAAATAAAATCTTCTAAAAAATTCTAAGCATATTCCAGCATATATACATACATATAAAGGGATATTTCTGGCTTTTTGTTTTGAAATAATTTCAGACACAGAAAATTATAAAAATAGCACAAAAAAATCACACACCCCTCACCCAATTTCTCAAATATTAACATTGTGGCACAATTACTTTATTTTCTCTCTTTCACTTTATATATACATCTACATACATGTTTTCTGAACAATTTAAAATTGGATTACAAATATGATATTCTTTACCACTAAGTATGTCAGTGTATAAAAACAAGGACATTTTTCCTTATAAATATAACATAATTATAAAAACAAAGAAATTAACATTAATATAATATTATTATCTAATCAATAGACTTCATTCAAATTTCACTAAATATCCTACTGTCTTTTATAGCAAAATAAAAATTATTATTTTGGGGCTCCAGATCCAACCCAAGATCATATCTTGCATTTAGTTGTCATACCTTTTTAGTCTCCTTTAAAGAAGGAGACTGGAAGAGTTCCTCAGTCTTTCTTTTTCAATAGATAACATTTTTATAAAATGACAAATCAAATAATTCTATATAAAATTATGTCCTTTATGTTTTTCACTTCCTACATGTTGGACATTTTCCATTTACTGGGAAGTATATATATATATATATATATATATATATATATATATATATTTCATTCATTTTATTGGCTGTACGATATACTATACTATATCAATCAGGATGATCTAGGTTACGCTATGATAACAAACAACACCAGAATCTCAGTGGGTTTACACCACAAGTTTATTTATTGTGCCTGTTTATGTATTCTGCTGTCCTCCCTGAAGGCTCAGTGCTCTCGCTGTTTCTGTCTTGTGACTCTCCTTCCCAATGTTTGTTTCTGCAATCGCTGCACCAGAAGAGAGCATGGAGCATCTCACATGGACTCTGAACATGCTTCTCAGATTTCAGGAAGTTACATCAGCTTGCCCAACCTGAAAGAAGCAAGGAAGAGTATTCCTTCCATGCACTCAGGAGAGGGGTCAAGAAATATTGGTGAGCACTAGTAATATCTACCACATATATCAATGAATAAATATAACATAATTTATTTAAGTAACCCCTATTGATAGACATTTAGATTGCTTCTGGACTTTTCCCCCGAAGACGTTTTTTCACATTTGGAAAATTGAAAGACTTAAAAGATACACATGTTTTTTAAAATAAGTTACACTATAGGGTTTAGAGGTGTATCCTAGGTGATATAACTTTGAGGAAAGCAAGGAAATGACCATAGAAGTTAAAATGTGATTACTTTTAGGTGGAAGGGAAAGGACTAGGATTGGGACAGGGTAAATGGAGAAGCTCTGGTGTGGCCGTAGTGTGGACCCAACAGGGGTACTGCTCCAGAACCAGACCAAATGCCCAGCCTGCAGGCAGTTTGCACCCTATTGGGAGAGATAAGCCAATAAATTCGTAAGACAATGACAGTTAGTGGTAAGTGCTACAAAGAAATATAAAGTATGCTGATCCCAAACCTGCAATTAAGTGACATCTTACTTTCACTCTTAACATAAAATATACAGAAAATGTAATTATTTGATAAAGTAACACATTTTTTTCAATATCATAAAAAAAGGGAAGGAAATGAGAAGAGAAAGAAAGAGAGGCACAAAACACAAGGCCAAAGAGTGGTACATACAGGAGAGAGACACCCACAAAGGCACACACGAACACTAACACCCACAGGGTCACAATTTTGTGCGACAAAATTTTCCACCACTGCCACAAATTCACTGCTCATTGTAAAGATCGCAGGAGATTTCCCCTCAGCTGACACCAGGCTGAGTCCTGCGGGCCTCCCAGACTGGGTCAGTCCAGTCCTCGCCTTGCTTTAAGGTTTGCTTCCTGTTTGGACCAGGGGGGTGAAGTGGCAGTTTAAAATTTATTTATATATTTAGAGGGAAAATGAGGGAGAGAAACATCAAAGTGAGCATTGACTGGTTGCCTCTCAGGCCACATGGGGAAGAAAACACAACCAAGTCCTTTGCCCTGACTGGGAATCCAACCTGTGATTTTTCACTTCGTGGGATGTGGCCCAACCAACTGAGCCACACCAGTCAGAAAATGTTTTAAGACAACATTTTCTCAAAGCAGATTTGATAAGGATGATGAGGGTGACATTGGGCAAGTATACCTCCCCAGAGGAGAAAGAGCATGGGAAGGACAGCGAAGGTAGGCAAGCAGACTCCGCACTTTAGCCAAAAGTGATTTGACACACCAGGACCTTCTCCCTGCAGCCAGGCATCACGGCAAACGGATGAGTGAGAATGCAGAAGGTTGTGTGGAAAGGCATTCTCCCTCTGTTCACCTTGGAAGGTTCATTTATAGCTCGCTTCTCTGGGTGCAAAAAGAAAATCAATCTCACCACCTACAGTAATAGCAAAAAAAGGCAACAAATGATCATGTTTTTTAATTTCTTCTTCCTGTGGCAACTTCAGTTTGTCCTGTTATTGCTGGATTTATTAGAAATAACTAAGTCAATAAAACCACAAAAAGTTAAGCTTCATCTTATCTGGAAACAGAAATCAGAAATGTAGTCACAATCCACTATAAATATACATTTTATGTGCATCAAACTATATATAAAATTATAGATTGTATAATTACACAATAGTATAGCTCATATTTTAGCTGCAATGATATAGAATATTAGCTTTAATTTGCAGCCTGTGAGAGGACAGAAGGTCATCTGAGCAATAACCCACCATTTAACAGTAAGACCTGAGCCAAACTTTATCTCCCATATTTTTTTCTTTTTCACATGTTTTTTTAGTAATATGATTTTTCTTTGTAACCAGATTTAATTATAGTTATAAAAGTAATGTAAAAAAGTAATATGTACTCTTATTTTAAAAAGTTAAGCAGTAGAAAAAAGTATATGGAAAAAAACCCCTAAAAGTCACCTATACTTTCACCACCAAGAAGTCTATCTACCCAGGCTTTTCTTTCTCCCTGTGCACACAGATGTATGCTCACTCACAGGCACACCAACTTCCCAGAAGCAGAATCACTCTACACATGTTGTTTTATAACCCATTTTTTTAACTTAATATATCATAGACTTTCTTGATATGCTGTAGAATGAAAAAAGGAAGATACTAAATTATATAAGTTCATAGCATGATCCAGGTTTTGTTTAAAAATTATATGTTTATATTTAGGTACAAATGCAACTCTAGATATAGGTATATGATTTTATTCATGCAGAAAATGATATGGTAGGATCCAAACCAAGCCTTTAATAGCAGGAAATGGGGTGGAAGTGGGAGTAAGTAAAGGACGCAAACTTTTTATTTCATATATGTCTGCATTATCTATTCTAAAAACTGCATGTACTGCTTCTGAAATTAATGAAATATAAACAGCTTTTCATACCAATTAAATTATTTATGTCATCATTTTTTCATTGTTCTATACCATTCCATTGTATGGCTATACTATAGCATTTAATTAATTGTCTACTTATGGACTTTTAGACAGTTTCCAATCTTTTAGCATTAAAATGATGTTGATAGGACATCCTTACATACATTTTCTGCACTCTCTCATCAGCCCTGTGTATTATCAATTTTAATATTTTTTTCATCCATTGGCCAAAAATAATGTCATTGTTTTAATCAACAGTTTTTGATTATCAGTGAGATTAATGTTTACTGTGTTTGTTGTGTATTTGCTTTTCTTATTCGGTGAATTATACTATTCATGTACCTTGCTCTACTTTCTTAAAATTTTCTTATTTTAAAAAAATACTGTCCTGGCCCTGGCTGGTATAGCTCAGTGGATTGAGCGCAGGCCTGCGAACCTCACGATTGCGGTTCGATTCCCAGTCAAGGGCACATGCCTGGGTTGCAGGCCAGTTCCCAGTTCCCCACAGGGGACGCATGAGGGGCGACCATGCATTGATATTTCTCTCCCTCTCTCCTTCCCTCCCCCTCTAAAGATAAATAAATAAAACCTTTAAAAAAAAATACTGTCCTGGCTGGTGTGACTCAGTGAACTGAGCACCAGCCTGCAAAGCAAAGGATCACTGGTTTGATTCCTAGTCAGGGCACATGTCTGAGTCGTAGGCCAGGTCCCCAGTAGGGGGTGCACAAGAGTCAACCACACATTGATGTTTTTCTCTCTCTCTCTTTCCCTTCCCCTCTAAAAATAAATAAAATCTTTTAAAAATAAAATTAAAATTAAAATATTGCTCAGGGAGGTTGCCAAAATGAGGAAACAAAGAAACATGGTCCAAATGAAAGAACAACTCAAAACTCCAGAAAAAAGAACTAAACAAAAGGGAGATATGCAGTCTACCAGATGCAGAGTTCAAAGCACTGGTTATACAGATGCTGAAGGAACTTAATGAGGACCTCAACAGCATAAAATAGATCCAGTCAGAAATGAGGGATTCACTAAGTGAAATGAAGAACAATTTGCAGGGAAACAATAATACAGTGAATAAAATTGAGAATCAAATCAATGACTTGGATCATAAGGAAGAAAAAAGCAACCAATCAGAACAACAAGAAGAAAAAAGAATCTAAAAAAATGAGAAATGTAAGCACCCTTTGGGACAACTTTAGGAGGTCCAACATTTGCATCATAGGAGTGGCAGAAGGAGAAGAGAAAGAGCAAGAAATTGGAAATCCATTTGAAAAAATAATTTTAAAAACTTCCCTAACCTGACTGGTGTAGCTCAGTGGATTGAGCGCGGGCTGCGAACCAGACGATCGCGGTTCGATTCTCAGTCAGGGCACATGCCTGGGTTGCAGGCCAGTTCCCTGCAGGGGCCANGTCGGAAATGAGGGATTCACTAAGTGAAATGAAGAACAATTCGCAGGGAAACAATAATACAGTGAATAAAATTGAGAATCAAATCAATGACTTGGATCATAAGGAAGAAAAAAGCAACCAATCAGAACAACAAGAAGAAAAAAGAATCTAAAAAAATGAGAAATGTAAGCACCCTTTGGGACAACTTTAGGAGGTCCAACATTGCATCATAGGAGTGGCAGAAGGAGAAGAGAAAGAGCAAGAAATTGGAAATCCATTTGAAAAAATAATTTTAAAAACTTCCCTAATTTGGTGAAAGAAATAGACATGCAAGTTTAGAAAGCACAGAGTCCCAAACAATACAAATGTAAAGAGACACACTCCAAGATGCATCGTCATCTGGGTGGGGGTGCTGGGTGGGGGGAGGCAAAGGGGAAACAACTGGGGCAACTATAATCCCATAATCAATAAAATATAATTTTAAAAAATAAATATACAGATCATGCAATCTTGAGAAAAAAATAAAGTTGTAGAATCATGCTACCGAATATCAAACTATACTACAAGGCTATAGTGATCAAAAGAGCATGACACTGGCATTAACACAGACACAGATCAATAAAACAGAATAGGGCTCAGAAACAAACCCATGCCCTACATGATCAATTCATCTATGACAAAGGGGAAAAGACCATATGATGTGTAAAAACAGTCTGTTCAGTAATTGGTGTTGAGGAAACTGGACAGTTACATGCAAAAGGAGATGAAACTAGACCACTTTCTTGCACCATAGGCAAGGATAAACTCAAAATATATTAAACATATATTTTAATATAGAACCATTAAATATATATTTAATATTTATAATATTAATACACATTAAATATATATTAATAATATATTTATGGTTCACAGTGTTACTTAATTGTAACACCCCAAATCATAAAACTCCTACCAGAATAAACAGGCAGTAAACTCACTGACATTTTCTTAGAACTTCTTTTCTGATTTATCTCCTCAGGCAAGGGAAACAAAAGAAAAAATAAACAAATGGGACTACATTAAACTAAAAACTTTTTGCACAACAAAGGAAACTATCAACAAAACAAAGACAATGAGAATGGAAGAAGATATTTGCCAATGATACATCTGATACAGGGTTAATATCCAAAATTTGTAAAGAACTCCTACAACTTAACACCAAAAAAACAACCTATCCAATTAAAAATGGGCAAAGAACCTGAATAAACATTCCTCCAAAGAGAACATACAGGTGGCCATCAAGCATATAAAAAGATGCTCAATGTCACTAATCATCAAAGAAATGCAAATTAAAACCACAATGAGGTATCACCTCACACCCATCAGAATGGCTATCATCAATAAATCGACACATAAGTGTTAGTGAGAATGGGAGAAAGGGGAACCCTAGGGCAGTGTTGGTGGAAATGCAGACTGGTGCAGACACTGTGGAAAGCAGTATGGGGTTACTCAAAAAGTTAAAAATGAAACTACTTTATGACCCAGCAAGTCCACTTCTGAGTCTTTATCTAAGGAAACTCAAAATGTTAATTTGAAAAAATATATGCATCCTTATGTTCACTGCAGCATTATTTTCAATAGTCAAGATATGGAAGCAACCTAAGTATCTATTAATAGAGGAAAGGATAATGAAGTGGTAGTACATATATACAACAAAATATTACTTGATTACAAAAAACAATGAAATCTTGCCAGTTGTATCAGCATGGTTGGACCTATGATATTATGTTAAGTGAAATAAGTCAGAGAAATACAACTACCATATGATTTCACTTACATGTGGAATTTAAAAATAAATAAATAAGGGAATAAATAAAACAGAAACAGAGTCATAGAGAGAACAAACTGGTGGTTGCCAGATAGGAAGGGGGTTAGGAGACTGAGTGAAAAAGGCAAAGGCAGTAAGAAGTACAAATTGGGGGTTACCAAATAGTTGGAGATGTGAAGTACAGCATAGGGAATACAGTCAATAATATTGTAATAACTATATTTGGTGCCAGATGGGTACTAGATGTTCAGGGAGATTACTTTGTAAATTATATAAATTTACCACTATGTTGTACATCTAAAACTAAGAGAAGATTAAATGTCAATTGTAATTGGAAAAAATTATAGAAAAAATAAAAATAATTACCTATATATAAAGTTACTAACCCCATCTGTGATGTATATATGAAATATTTTTCCGGATTTGCTTTTTACCTGTTAGATTTTTGTTTATTTTGCTTTTTGTTTTGGTTGGTTTTCACTATTTCCCTTCGCTTTTTTTCACATGCCATTTCACACTCCTATTGGTGTTTGTCCATACATTGTTTCATTTCTCTGGTTTGTCCATCTTGCACCAAAATCCACTGTTTCGATGACTGCAGCTACATACCTGGTAAGGCAAGCTCTCCTCATACTTTTCTTTTGGGGAATGTTACTAGTTACTTTTTCATGTTTATTCTTACAGGTGAAATCTTGTCAAATCCCAAATGCTGGGATTGTGTCAAATTTATGGCACATTTGGGGAGAACTAACATATGTATACTATTGAATATGTCCCAAGTCTTTTACGTACTCGAGCTGAGTTACATAGTTTTCTTCAAATATACCCATCACACATATCTTGTCAAATTTGTGCTTATATAATTTATGTGTTGTGTTATTAATGCCAACAGAAATTTTTATTTTTTCTTACCGGCATAACTGGCATTTCATAGGCACCCAACACCTTTGCTGTATTGGTAAGTGAATAATAGAATAAACTTTTAAAAGCAATGAAAACTTTTCTTTACAGACTAAAGGAGACATGTGCCCTACTACCTGAAAGATTTTGGTTTAATTATGCTACCAAACATAAACCCACACAAACATAATGGACTTGATTTGCTAGGGCTCATATGTGAAATTGGCTTGAGCATTCAGAACTCAAAGTCAGGCTTAGCCTTATCCATGAGTAGCAAACCTTGAGAAATTACTTACACTTGGGGGAAAGTTGCCGCTATTGCTTTGCAAATGCCTAGGGTTCTATCTAACATTAATTTCACTATTTCGGATTACGGAATTTATTTTTTTGAAAATGCAAAGACCTCTCAGAAAGGCAGAATATCATATACATTTTTAAAGATTTTATTTATTTACTTTTAGAGAGGGGAAGGGAGAAAGAAAGAGAGAGAAGCACCAATGTGTGGTTGCCTCGCATGCGCCCCCTACTGGGGACCTGGTCTGCAACCCAGGCAGGTGCCCTGACTGGGAACTAAACAGGTGACCTTTTGGTTTGCAGGCTGGAACTCCATCCACTGAGCCACACCAGCTGGGGCTAGAATATTATGAATGATACCATTACAGCCTTTTACACATTAGTATGTTTTAATGATCAGTTTCCCAGCTGGTAGTTAATTAAGAAGAGTTCTTTATAAGGCAAGAATCAAGAGAGCAAAGAACAAGGAGTACAAGATATTGGATATGTGGGATATGTAGAGGTGAAAAAGAAAAAAAAGAGTCAACAGAAGGAAGCTAATATTTACTAATTTCTTTGGGCAGGAAGTGCATCTCGTTCATGTTCAAACATAATGCTTAGCACATCACAGCCACTGTGCAGGTGGGTAAAACCTAACGAGCTCTGCTCACCTCAGAGCTTTGCCTGCGGGTTGTCCTGCCCAAAGCTGCAGTCTCAGGGCTATTTTAGGGGTGACCCCTACTCTGCTATTCTGGCTTCTTTTCCTCAGGATTACTCACGTAGAATGGGATGCCAGAACCTCATTGTTAACAGATGTTAGTTGACTGGTATAATAAACAGTTGCTAACTCTAACATATTTTGCATTAAGGTAAAACAGTAAGTTGTCTACTTATACAAGTTTAATGTTTGTTTATAGAATACAAAGACAGTATTATCTTCAGATGTTTGGACGGGTCAGCGATTACCTCTGCCTCCGCTCCTCATGGGCGAGTCTGATTATTTCACAGATGATCCTCTGCAGAGTATTGGGAAACTGGAAGATGAGGGATAAACAGTGGACTTTCCCCCACCATTTAGTTTTTCCACTGGTAGTACTTATAAATGCATTGCATAACACAGCAAAATGATGACTCATGAGGTGCCACTTCCCAGCTCCTGCTGGATCTGAGAAAGGGCGAGAGAAAAGCTAGCAGAGTTGAACAGGATTTGCTGCCAGCAGAGTAAAGGGTGTCTGGTAAAGAGACCACAAATTATATGAAATCATTTGATAGACAAATTGAGTATTTTTTAAAAATTGATAATAGTTTTCTTTTTATTGATAAAAATATATAAATATTGGGCTAAGATACTAAAGTTTCTTTCTAACTCAGGGGTAGACATCAAATGTTGCCATTATCTACTCTGAGATCCATAAAGTTTGGGCTGTATTTATCTTGGTTTCTGGCGATTTAATTTGTCAAGGGTTTTATATTCATTTTTGTTTTTTAAAATATTTTATTGATTTATTTTTAGAGAGAGGGGAAGTGAAGGAGAAAGAGGGAGATACATCAGTGTGTGGTTGCCTCTCGTGCACCCCCTACTGGGGAC
Source organism: Sturnira hondurensis (assembly GCF_014824575.4). Lineage (NCBI taxonomy): Eukaryota > Metazoa > Chordata > Mammalia > Chiroptera > Phyllostomidae > Sturnira > Sturnira hondurensis. Next base: position 33,153,687 of record NW_028093985.1, on the reverse strand, counting down.
CTGACTAGCAACCCAGGCATGTGCCCTGTCTGGGAATTGAACTGGCGGCCCTTTGGTTCCCAGGTCAGTGCTCAATCCTCTGAGCTACACCAGCCAGGGCTGTACTCATTTTCAGAAGGCTAATGAATCTGTCATCAGTCCAGGATGAGTTTTTTTCTTCTCCTTTGAATTAATACAAATTGGATAAAGCGATTTGAGGTAACTATTAAAAATTATTTCAAAAAGATTACTCTGAAATTAAGCCAGTATTGTTTTTCTGTTCTAACTTGTCACGATAATAATAATTTACCAAGTAAATAAGCACATTCTCCACTTAATTCTGCACTAAAGTATTTTGTGACTTACTTATGATATTTGCATCTTGTTCAAATCATGACATTGTTCAACATTAAATGAAAGTTGTAAACTTGAAGCCCTGGCTGAGTAGCTCAGTTGGTTAGAGCATCGTCCCCATACTCCACAGTTGTGGATTTAATCCTCAGTCACAGCACATAGAAGACTCAACCAATGAAGGCACAAATAAGTGGAACAACAAACTGATGTGTTTTTCTCTCTCTCTAAAAATCAATAAATAAAAGCCGAGAAGTTGCTATGAAGCAATCAAAGGTTAAAGACACAAGTTATAAGTAACCGCATTCTCAAAGAATCTAGCAATAGAGACTCCTCTTTTAATCCGTTTTGTGTGCCGCTATGTAGAGTTATAAACATACCAAATATAAATGAGGTATAAACTAGGTGTGTGTGTTAAACATAAAATCAGTTTCTATTGTATAAAATTAGAAGTTATAACTTCTGATGTTTCCAAGCTCAAAATTTGCATGAGAAAGGTCAAAAGAATCAACACTTGTGACTTTCAGTTAATTTCATAAAGCCTTTTAAGCTGATACACACAATAGTTGGTGCTTTGGGGGGCCAAAAAATCATGATTTTTTAAACTAATACATTTTCAGTTTTAGCAGAGAGTTTTGTTATGGTCGCCAATAAGTAAACAATTGTTAGGAAAAAAGCTGTGAAAAAAATCAAGTCTGTTCCCACCCCCCAAAACCTTCTTCTCTACTCTCAGTGCTAATTAGTTATAAGTCTACATCAGAATCGATTTTAGAGTCCATCCTAGGTCACAAGGACAAGGCTACACTATCAGGTCATTCTCTCCGAACTGTAAGGCAGACTCACAGTAAAGCAAATTATTTCTGGATTCAAAGGAAGAGGCTTGTCCTTGAGTCAACCAGTGTGGTTATGGCCTGATCGATGTCTAGGAGCTGGATGACCTTGGGCCCATCCAAAAAAGGCTGAAAACAGACCAAGAGAAGAGAGAGAGAGCCTTTGGAGACCACTAGGTGAGGAGGAGCTGTGTGAGTCGGTTTGGCCAATGTCAGAGAATGGCCATTGTTAGCTCAGTTCCTGTTCCCATCCTACAGGCCTGGAGGGTCTCTTTCCTTTGGCCACAGATTAGGCAAAAGGTCCTAGAAAAAATGAGCAAACTAACAATGTTGTTTCACTACGCTGTGCCTGGGGCAAGACGACTCCTTTAATCCTCCAGCGCCTGGTGCCCACAGCTCATAAAAAATGCCCTTGGAGCCTTTATGCACACGAATCGCCTAACACAAAATAGGTGCTCAGTATACATTTTCCTTTCCCTTTCTCTTTCCCATAGTCAAATCACTGATGAAAATATACTCTTCTTTTCTTCTAGTGTTTTTATTTTCATAAGTACCAAATCCTGGAGTCAAGTGAGACAGACAAGAGGGAGGAATTTTAGGCAACACCTTTTTTGACTGTGTACCTGTCACTTGTGCTTGTCTTTCAGGTCAGCGAAAACTTCACCAGCACTGCATGCGGCCAGACGCTCTACAAAGTGCCCTACCTTGAGTATATCATTTATCCCAACAACCCTGAGAGGTGGTGTATTCGTCTGTTTGGGCTGCTATAGTGAAAATGCCATAGACTGGGTGGCTTCAACAACAAACACTTATTTCTCACTGTTCTGGAAGCTGGGAAGTCCAAGATCAAGGTACCAGAAGATGCGATGTCTGGTGGGGGCTGCTTCCTGGATCACAGACTGCCACCTTCTCTCTGTGTCATGATGGGAAGCTTGCGAGAGCTCTCTGAGGCATCCCTTACAAGGGCTCTAATCCCATTCATGAGGGCTCTACTCTCATGACCTAAGTATCTCCCCAAAGCCCAGCCTTCAAATAATATCACATCAGGATTTAGATTTCAACATACAAGTTTGGGGAGGACATATTCAGTCTATAGTATCTTCAACCAACATCATTTTCATTTGATAGGGTAAGGAAGTGGGGCTTGCAGTACTGAGAACTCTCCTAAGATCACACAGCAGGCAAGCACCTGCTCCTGGGCCAGGGCCTTAAGCCTGTGCCATGTCCAGGGTGGGCCCCCAATGTGAGTGAAAGGACTACACCAGCTGATCGGTATGAACAAACTCATTCTCTCAGGGATCTTGAGGCTGATTATGGATCCCCCACATAAGGCTGGTATGGTAGAGAATAGTGACCCCCCAAATGTCTATGCCCTAATATCTGGAACTTATGAATATGTCCCTTTACATAGCAAAAAGGACTTTGCAGATGTGACCAAGGTCTCGTGTGATCTGGGGCGTACCATTTTCCTGGATTATCTAGGTGGGTTCAATTGAATCACAGAGGCTGTGAAAATGGAAGTGGAAGGCAGATGGGTCAGAGAGATGAGACAGGAGAAAAAGGAAGAGAAATTTAGAGTATGAGAAGGATTCAACCCACTGCTGCTGGCTTTGGAGATGAGGAAGGAAATGGAGACTTCAGCTCCACAAGTACTGGGACCTCAATTCTGCCAATAACCAAAAACGAGCAAAAGAAAAAAAGCAACCGACACCACACATTATTTTTACCTGAGCCTCCTGAAAAGAATACGGCCCTGCTGCACTCACCTTGATGTTAGCCCAGTGAGACCTGTCAGGCATTGGCACGCAGATGTAGCAACTATAAGATAAATTTGTGTCATTTTAAGCCACCAAGTTTATGGTAATTTGTTGCAGCAGCATTGGGAAACTGATACAACTGGTCAGTTCCTTTATTCGAGTTAACTAAACTCCTCTGATGCCTAGTCACAAAGGGAAGTGCACAAAATGGTCTTGCTTTGATTCCTTTCTTCATGGAAAAGAAGCAAAAATGCACATTGTCCTGCAGGCTATCCTGAACATAGAGAAATAATCTAAGAGTGACATATATTCTCCTTGTCTCCTGTGCAGGTGCCATTAAAGAAATAAAAGGGTAAAGTGAAGGGCACTTTTTAAAAAAGATTTAATTAATTTATTTTTAGAGAGAGGTGAAGGGAGGAGAAAGAGAGGGAGAGAAACATCAATGTGAGAGAGAAACATTGACCAGGGCTGCTTTTTGGAAACACCCTATAGGGAGACCCAACCCACAACCCAGGCTTGTGCCCCATGAGGGAATCGAACCAGTGACCCTTCAGCTTTACAGGATAATGCCCAACCAACTGAGCCACGAGCAGTAATTTTCTAAAATTCAACTTCCTGTTTGATAAATGGAGACAATAATAAAGTGCTTTGTCCATATTTTCAGTAAAAAACATTAAGAATAAGATAAATGAGGCAAACAATATAATGCAAGTGTATTCAGAAAGGACAGGATGATTTTCACATTTTCTTTCTTTTAATACTCCTTCTTAAATTATATTCAGCCTCTGCATTTTCCTTCCGTTGTTTGGCAAGCCTGCTTCAAGTTTTGTTTACTTTGTCTTTTGACTTTTTTATTTTGAAGGTCATGTTGTCATTTGCCTCCAGCAGAAGCAGGAGGTGGGGGGTGGCGGGGAGAGTCAACTGGGCTGTGTCCCCAGGGGCTGAGGGCCTCCTGATTGAGAAGGCTGGCTGCCCAACCTGTGCCAGGCTCCAGTAAAAGCCAGGGTCTTCTCCAAGTGCAGGAGATTGGGGGGCGGGGAGGCATCTACCTAACATATGTGAGAGTTAGAACTAAAGGGTGTTAATGACTCCAAGTACTTGAGAAATTATCTTAACCTAAAGAAAGAGCTCATGGAGAACTAAAGTGACCTGATTGCAGGTCTCTGGCAGAAATTTCTTCTCTAGCTCAGGAAGGGTATTATAGTAACAGCATTTGCATCATCTCAGATTGGTTCGACTTCCTTCTCAGGAATTGCCAAAGTCAACCTGCTTCAGGCCAGCCTTCCTCACGGCTGCCCAGGCAGAGACTGGTTTTACCTGGTTCCCAGGTCTAGCAGTGTCTGGCCCATAAATAGGAGTGAGTGAATAGTCTGACACCTAAGGCAGAGTTCTTAGCTTTTGCATATTTTTTCTCACCTATGAGAGAGTCAGAGCTTTGGAGTGATGGCCAGATGAGCAGAGGGTTCCACAGTCCCCAAACTGACCACAAGTTCTTAAAGGCAATTACGTAATATTCCCCAATTTTAGCACGTAATGGTCTCCATTTTAGCGTGTAGCTGTATTTTAGTTCTTAAGTTATTTAACAAACACATTTTTTTAAAACTAGGCATTCTTCCAGTAACGTTACCAATAGCTAATTCAATCATCACGACAACCCTGTGAAATAGGTACTACAGTTACCCCTGTTTTACAGCAGAGAAGCGAGGCTCGGGGAGCTGAAATAACTTCCCTGAAGTCACATCGCTGAATGGAGCTGCTCGGATTCCACCCACACAGGCTGGCCCCAGAGACTGGTCCTCACACCACACTCTGCTACGCTGCCTCCTCTTGCCAGTGTTAGGTGGAACCATGGAGGAAGGAAAAAACTTAGGACCTGAGGAGAAAACTGAGGAAAGAAGAATATCTATACACTATATATCCAAATGAACAGCATGTTTCAGGTGTGTCATGCACAGTTACTATTGTTCGAATGTTGCGATAAAGTTTAGGCTAATTTGAATACCTAACTTAAAAGGATTCTCCTCCTTCACACCTGAAACTAATACAAAATAAACTTAATGGTAACTGTAATGGAAAAATAAAGTGTCAGAGGGTTTGGCTTCACCTGAGGGCTGCGAGGGAAGAATTCGTTCTCGGCCTGTCCCCTTGGCCTGCAGACGGCTAGCTTCTGCCTGTGTGTCTTCATGTCATCGTCCCTCCATGTGTGTCTGTCTCAGTGTCCAATTTCCTCTTTTATAAGGAGATCACATTGCATTATAGCCCACCCTAATAACCTCATTTTAACTTGATTTCCTCAGTAAAGACCCTGTCTCCAAAGAGTCGCAGTCTGACATACTGGGGGTTAGGACTCCAATGCCATTCATGTGGTAGGGCAGTGGAGGGCGACACAATTCAACCCATATCAGGAGGATAATACAGGGGGCAAGGACCCAGATCTAAATTCTAGCTCTGACATTTATTAATTCTGAGGCCTTGTTTCCTCATCTCCTTCCCTTAAATGGAGATAAAACAGATAGCACCTGCCTCATGTGGTTGTGAGGATTGAAAGAATTAGTGCATGTAACACTTAGAATACTGAGTAGTATAATACATGTTAGATATTCACTCATTGAAGAAATGGTCACCGAACACCTGTTAGGTGCTGGTCACTGTTCTGGGTGTTAGAGATACAGAAGTAAACAAAATAGGCTACAGTTCCTACCTCCCTGGGGCTCATCGTTTAGTGGGGAAAGAAAAACAATTTAAAAAGTAGAGTATATAGAATGCCAGACAGTAATAAGTGCTATGGAAAAAAAATAAAGATGGGGCTAGAGAGTGTTGAAGATTGAAATTAGGGATCAGAAAAGGGCCTCATAGGGGTGTCATTCACACAAAGGTCTGAGGAACTGGAGGAGACAGTTAAGTGGTTGTCTGGAGTTTTTGAGATATGAGGTTTCCCAACCTCAGTACTATGACGTTTGGGGCTGGATAATTCTTTGTTGTGCAGGGCTGTCCTGCGCATTGTAGGATGTTTAACAGCATCTCAGGCCACTACCCACTAGATGCTAGTAGCGGGTACCATCTATATCCCAGTTGTGACCATCTTTCTGACATTCGCAGATGTTTCCAGACATTGCCACATGTCCTGTGGCGGTGCCGGGTTGGGGGGGTGGTAAGGCGCGGAGAGTAAAATCATTCCTGGTGGCGAAGCAGTGAGCTAGAAATAAAGTGAAAGAGGGGAGGGCAACCAAGCAGGGACAGCAGGAGAGCTCAGCTTGTTTGAGGCACAGCAGGGAGGCAAGCAGTAGGAGGAGGAATGGACCACATCGTCTCTCTGAGACCACTCTTCAGGCAGATGGAAAGCCACTGGAGGGTTAAGACCAAAAAGATAACACAACTTGACCTACATTTTTGAAAGATCCAACTGGCTGCCACAACGAGAATGACTGTAGGTAGAAAGAGAGAAATTGACAGCCCAGTAGGGAGGCTGTCACAATAATGCCATTAATATTTTAGTTGGTTTCATTTGTTCACTTATTTGGCTGGATGGTGGTGGGAGTGCTGAGAAACTTGAGCTAAGAAGATCAGGGAAGAAAAGAGGAAGGTGAATTAGCATAAAAGGAAAATCTAGGAATGCGCAGGATGTTTTGCACAAGTGGCAGTATGATGATTAAGTCAATTTGTAGGGGCAGAGGGGCTGTGTAGGACAAATGCAGAACGTCGGGGGCCACTTTGTGCAGGGCCAGTGAGTGCTAAGCTAAGGAGTCAGAGCTTTAGATTGCAGTTAATAAGGAGCCTTCAGCAATGAGGAAAACTTAATACTTTCGAAAAGGGCCTCCTGAAATAATCTGGGCGAAAGACAACAAGAGCCTCGATTTTGGGTGAAAACCTTGAGCAAGACGTTCTCAAGGAAGCAAAGTAAGGTCCTGCCCCAAGGATTCCAATTGCCTTCTTCAGGGTACTTTTGTTTGTAGGCACGTCCTGACGGGTTCGGAAATGTTTCCACAATATTAAGCATCAAGCAAATGCAGGTCCACCGCGAAAAGGTTTAAGTAGTGCAGTACTTTCTTGGGAAAGATGTACCCACAGGAGAGTGCATTAGGTTTCTTCAAGGGTCTTTTCTAAAACACTAGCATACATAGGCGAGAAAAAACTATGGCAGCGAAGAAAAAAAGGAGGTTCGCAATCAGAGTTCTTTCAGGATGGTCGTAAATTTCCATTTTTAGATGTAAAATGTCTCAGCAGGTTTAGCTTGCCAGTTTAAGTACATCAAATCAGGCCCACCTTAAGGCACGTGGGGCCTTAAGGGCTCCTGCCTCCTTCTTTTCCACCTGCTTTTTGCATTATTCGATTCGCAAAAGGAGCTTACGCGAGCCATCACCCCTTTTTATCCTCAAAGGATAATAAGTCTGTTAACCGACGCAGTGGACCGTCCACCCACTGAGAGCCCCTGCAGTTCGGGCCACCTCGCAGCGGCCGCCGCCCAGGGTGTGGCCCAGGCCTTGGAGCCCAGCGAGGGGGAGGGACCAGTGGCTGGTGCGGACTCCGCGGGGCAGGCGGGGACCCCGCGGGAGGGACGCGCCGACGCGGACGGCCCCGCCCACTGCCGTCCCCTCCAGCTCCGCCCGTCACCCTGCTCCGCAGCTACTCTCACTAGGAGCAGCCCCAGGCGGTGGCACTAAGGTCCCCGCCATGTCTGCGGCCATGAGAGAGAGGTTTGACCAGTTCCTGCACGAGAAGAACCGCTTGACCGACCTCTTGGCTAAGCTCGAGGCCAAGACCGGCGTGAACCGGAGCTACATCGCGCTCGGTGGGTGCGGGGCTGCGGCCCGCCAGGGGCGGAGGCTGCTGGCCGGGTCCCGGAGCAGCTGCTACACCAGCTGTTGGGGAAGCTTCCGGGGAGAGGGTTGGGGAAGACGATATGGGTGACAGATGGGGGCGAACGGCATCCTCGGGGACCGAACTGGCTGCGGAGAAGGCCAGGGGGCGGAGATCACTCCTCCCAGGGCGGCCCCGGCTTGGGGGGTCGCTGGCTTGCGCCCGCAGCCGGGTGGCGGAGCAGGAAAGGGCCGGCGCTGACGTGTCTGTCCCAGAGCGTGGTGTCCCTGGGCCGAGCTCAGGGTTGGCGCGCAGTGGCGGGGGAGGGGGACCCAGCGGGAGGGCGCGCGGGCACGGTGGCTGTGACCCTCCGTGGAGCTCCGCGCTCTGAAGGGCTCCTGCAGGACGGAGGGCGGGAGGAAGGACACAGAGGTGGGGGCTGCGCGTTATTCCCAGACCACGGGCAAAGCCCCGCCAGGGGCCCCACCTTCCCTGCTTGGTTTGTTTTTCTCCAACGCCTTGTCTGGCCAAGCTTTGCGGTGTGGTTGGGGGGCTGTGCGTTTGAGTACCTCTGGTGCCACTCGACCTACTTCTCTCCTCATGTCTCCAGGTGTCATCGGGGCGGTGGCCTTGTACCTGGTGTTTGGTTGTGGAGCCCCTCTCCTTTGCAACCTGATAGGATTTGGCTACCCAGCCTACATCTCGTAAGTGGCTCCCCCTGCAACCATCTTCCTCCCTTTCACTCCCCTTCCGTCATCCGGGGCTGCCCCAGTTACTGTACACCCAGTTTCTCTGAGAGAGTAGTCTAAGCATCCCAGGGTAGTGACTGACTGCTTAAGGGGCAGGAGTGTCCAACTATTTGGTGTCTGGGCCACACGTGACATACAGTTTGACATGTAATCACAAGAAAATCTCGAAATGTTTTAAGTAAAATTTACGATTTTGTGTTGGACTGCATTCATAGCCATCCTGAGCCGAAGGCGGCCTGTGGGCTCGCAGGTTGGACACCCCTGGTAGAGCCTTAACTTGATACTTGATCTCTTGGTGACTGCTGAAACGTATATTTCATCAGCTTCTACTGGCGGGACGTGCACCTTCTAATGGACGCACAAATTGGAAGTGTTACTGCAAAGTCGTTCTGCCTTTACTGGTGGGGAGCTCTCATCCAGTCTAGAGAGCTGATTCCTTCTCCCTGATAATTATTTAAATGTGTATTTCACCATATAACCATGTACGTGGGATAGTAAAACCCCATCAATTGGGACTTCCTTAATTCTGAATTAATGTTAATTCAGACACTGGGGAGAATTTTGTCTTGCTTTTCAAAAGGCTTGCCAGAAGAACCCCACATGATTTTGCTCATATATGGGATATGAAATAGAAAGCATCAAACAGACAAACCCAGTCAACTCATAGACATGGACAGCGGTCTGGTGGTTACCAGAGAAGGAGTTGGGGGAAGATGAAGAGGGTAGAGGGGGTCAAATATACGATGAGGGAGGGAGACTAGACTTTGGGTGGTGAGCACACAGGCAGAATACAGATTAATAGAATTGTACACCTGAAACCTATATGTTTTTAAACAATACTACCCCAGCATATATAAATTTTTAAAAACAATTAAATAATACAAGAAAATAACAAGTCTTGCTACTTATTACAGGTAAGTGGGAAATACCCAAATATAAAAACAAAAACCTCATGAAATACATCCCTAATGTAGCTTCTTGGTTCTATAAATGACTTATATAATTAAACTAAATTACAAATGAATCTTATCAGATTAGGAGCTGAATTTATTATTGGTTAAGGTTGTTTTTTACTTTATAGTGTGTTTATTTTAAAATATTATACAATTTCATTTTCCATGCATTCAACTGGGAATTATCTCTAACTCAAGTGAATTTTGTTTTACTCTACAGCTCTTCCCAAAATGGCGGTGGGTTTTACTTTCACTGAATTGGTTTTTGCAACTTTCCTCAACCATAGGGCAAAAATAAAGGAAGAAAATTTTCAGCTAGGAGGCTAAGGCATAGATAACACATTATTACATTTTGTGTCTATCACTGGGAGGGGAAAATATGTTTTAGAAGTTTTTATTTGCACAACTAAATTGAAGTTACATAAATAATAGTTACTGTGTTAGTCTGGTACACCTCGAGGGACTCCAGAAAGTCTAGCTGCATGTAGGACACTGCTTGCTTAAGCATTCAGAGATCTTCACTCTTCAGTTTGAGATGAGCCTGAACCCTGTCAGGCGTTACCTGCTGTAGCACCATCAGGTTTTGTGTGACTACCGAAAGAATCTGAAGGCACATCAGAAGAACTCATTTGGTGTTCAGATCAGTGAATGCAGTACAAGGATTGCAGTGTTCCGTTAAATGTAGTCCACTGGCATATAGTGTATATGGAAAGTTTGTGGGCAGCCCTGACTCAAAAGGGGCACATCCCTGTCTGTGATAACGGACGAAATTGCCCAGCAGTGCCTGCCTTCACCTCCCTTCAGTTTGTGTAGTCTGCTTGCAGGAGCTCTTCTAAAAAGAAAGCTTTTGAAGCATTTTCAGGTTTGTGCTCTAGATGTTATCACATTTAGAACAAATGGGGTGTGGCAGCTTAGTACTGCCTCACTGCTTGAATTACGTGCAATTAGCAAGACAAGGATTTTTTAAAATACTGAATAACATAAAAAAGTCTCCTGCGCCCCACATCAGTGCCATTTGGTACATAACCTCATGAGAAACACAGACTCTCTGTTGGCCTGCTGAGATTGTCGCTGCGGGCTTTAGAAAGGTAGAAGTCTGTTTGCAGGTGGGGTAGGTAGATCCGTGTGTGTGGAAGTGGATGTGACTGCAAGATGTGGACAGAACTCGAAGATGCTTCTCTTTGACCTGGAGTGGATTAATTCTCACAGGGGCCTTTTGTTAAAGTCAGATTTCAAAGTAGTTTCAAGCCAGTCGACTTCAGCTTTATAGTTCTTTGTAGTCATTTTTTCATTCATTTTTAACGTAGCCAATTGAATATTATTGGCTCTTTTGCTTACAAGAAACTAAATGTTTCAGTCTATTGCTAAGAATTCTGTGAAATGGTAGAGACTGTCATATTTCTGAGTAGTTCAGGTAAGTGAGTTTTAAGTATTTTAAGAATTATTCTAGTCACTAAGTATATATTCTGAGGCAAAATAACATTTGTAGTACCTCTTAATAGGAGTTGGGAAAGTATTAAAAATCTAATAGAGGGAATTCAATGATATAAGCAGAAATTTAGGAAATAATGACTCTTTCTGGATTAGTATTTATTCATAGGATGCTTCCTTTTGGAAGACCCAATTCTTTGACCTTTAAAATAAATACAGGATTCTCTGCCGGTAAGAGAAGTAAAGGTTAGTCTCTGGGAACTTGGACTTCTCCTTAAAACCGTGGTTCTCAGCTCTGACTGCCCGCTGGAATTATCCAAGGAGCCTTAAAAAAATACTGATGCCTGCTTTCCACCCCCAGAGATTCTGATGTAATTGTTCTGAGATTTGGCCTGGGTTTTGGGGGGTTTTAAAAATCCTCAATCTTTTACTGTTTTTAAAGGACTGCAATGTGCGGTCAATATTGAGAACCCCGGTAAGGAGTGAGAGCAGTAATCTGTGCTTGTTACACTTGAAGGTGGTGCAAGTTGGGGGAAGTGGCCTTTGGACCCTGGGAAGAGCCAGAAGTCTCCTGGCCTCTGCTCTGTGAGGGAGGTTCCAGGGAACATGGGCCTGTGTGCACAGCACAGAGCACGCAGCCCCCCAGTTAGTAAACACTCAGGCAACCCCTGTTACATCCGTCTAATCAAGTCTGTTCCTTGCTTAACCAGTGTGATTGTGTAATTGTCATAAAGTCCTTGAAAATGATGGTATTAATAGCACCTAAATCAGTGTTACTTCAAGTGTGATCTGTGATCACACTACTTTAAATGTTGTCTTTGCCTCTTGTAATTTTCCCTGTGCTCCCTAGCCAGATTTATTCTTTTTTTAATTTTATTTTTTAAAGATTTTATTTATTTTTACAGAGAGGGGAAGGGAAGGAGGAAGGGAGGAAGAAAGAGAAACATCCCTTGGTTGCCCCTTGGTTGCCCCTTGCCCGCCCCCAGCCCCCAGCCAGGGACCTGGCCAGAAACCCAGGCCTGTGTCCTGACCAGGAATTCAACCAGCGACCTTTCAGTTCACAGGCCAGCACTGAGAACACTGAGCCACACCAGCCAGGGCTCTTTTTTTTTAATTAAGCAATTTTTTTATCCTAACTGAAGAATATGTTCATTGACCTTAGAGAGGAAATGAGAGAGAGAGAGGGAAATATCAACGTGAGAAACATCTATCAGTTGCCTCCTGTGCGCCCGCCCGCCCCCCCCCCCCCCCCCCCCCCCCAGGAATTGAACCTACAACCCAGGCACCTGGAATTGAACCCACCACCTTCTGGCACACTGGACAGTGCTGCAACCAACCAAGCCACGTGGTCAGGACTAGCCAAAATACAACTTTATCACCCTGAGACTGGTACACAAAGTGTGTATTTTATTACAGATGGTTGTAGGGGGTTTGCATGTTTTCGGGTTGCTTTGATGGGTTTTACATAGGGTGTGAGATGACTTGACATTAAAGTCACTGACTGCTGTGATCTCTGGAAGAAATTGGTGTTCTGCCAAACTGTGTGTCTAGCCCTTCTTTCCACACCTTTCAGCTTTTGCTCCTGCTGTGTCCTCTCTTCGGACCATCTTAGAGAGGAGTGCTCAGATTTTACGTAATGGTCAACATTGGGCCTAGAGGCTGTAGGGTGCAGAAATAAAATTTATAGAAGCTCAGCTGGCTGCCCAGCCTTTCTTGTGACTCATTGCCCTGGGAAACCTGTGGGTAGGGCTCAGGTGCACCTGGCTGCGGGTCAGGTCCCGGCACGTCGGAGCGCGCAGAGCTGAAGGGCCTGGCCCGTGCTCCAGGAGGCGACCAGCGCCGCATCAGGGGCTCCCTCCCTACTGGCTACTCTCATTTTCTGAGGACAAAGTTTCCCTTTGAGATTTTTGAGAACAGAGCCCTTAATCCTTCTATGTTTCCAGACTTTTTGGGCAGCAGACGTTTTATCTGCAGGCAATATGAAATCTAATTCCAGCCTTTTCGTTATCAAGAGCTGTTGACGGAGTTACTTTAATCTCCTCCTTTCCTCTGTTCCTGATAAGACTGTTGGTTAATAATAGGAACCTCCATTATTAAGGTGGACTTGCCCTGCCTTTTGCTGAGATGGAATTCACATGTAACCTTTTAAAAGCGTACAGTTTAGTAGTTACTATAGTTGTAGTTTTGAAAGCATCGCCACTATCTAATTCCAAAACATTTTCTTCACCCGAGAAGCGGAAACTTGGCACCCTTCAGCAGTCACTCCCCTTTTCTCCTACTCCCCAGTCCCCAGAAACCCCCATTTTATTTCCTGTCTCTGTGGATGCACCTGTTCTGGATATTTCACTTAAATGGAATCCTATAATATGTGGCCTTTTGTTTCTGGTGCAGCTTTGCTTTTAATGGCATTGCACAAATAATCATTCTGAGGGCCTCTCAGGAGTGTGTGCCGGGCTCCCCCTTCAATCACAAAGTCTGTCGCCTGAGACCTGAGGCAGCCTCCCCAGGGTACCTCCAGCGATTGTGCTGGTCTTCTCCCTGCTGCTCTGGTCAAATGGAATTAGGAGGGAAAGCCTAATGACTTTATTTTCTATTTTTATTTTTGTTCTGCAGAGAAAAGAAAGGAGAGCAGTGCTCTTTTTTGTCCTACTCAGCACCCTTTTTGTTTAAAATTCTGTAAAAGTCTATTAATTTTCCATATATATATATATATATATATTTTTTTTTTTTAAAGGATCAGGCTGCCACTTCCCTGGGTCTGTCAGAGTTTGGCCGTAGGGATCAAACGTGTGGTCCAACTCTGAGTTTCCACATGATCAGGGACATACAGGGAGAATATGTTCTCCAAGGCCACACAGGGGCCAGATTTGGTCTGGAACCGTCACTGGCTACACAGGCATGTGGAAGCCCATTTAGACGTATTTTAGTACCAAGGTCAAAAGATTAAATATGTGTCAAGTCCACTGTTTTGGTGTGTATAGGAAATCTAACGATTGGTCCCGCCTTTGAAATCTCACCCCCACTTCAGTGATGTGCATTTTCTCTTCTGTGTCCTTACCAGCCCATTTCAAGCTTTTGTCATCAGTATTATAAGAGTAAGAGCAATTAGCTCTTTGCAGGACTGCTGGGCACCTGTGCAGCACTGTATTCAATAGGCACTTGTGGATCCCTGTTTAAGTGCTTTACAATTGTACCTCATTTAGTTCTCATGACAACCCTGTGACTAAGTACTATGGTTTCCTGTTTTACAGATGAGGAAACAGAAAGAAGTTCATTTGATTAAGGTCTGACAACTAGTAGATGGTGAAAACAGCATTTAAACCCAGGGAGTCTGGCTCCAGAATCCATATGTTTAACTTTTATGTTGCATTGCTCCCCGGCTGGCCCTGAGTATCAGAGAGATGAGCCATAACCTTATGTAGAGATGCAAACTGAGCTGGTGGTCATTTTGACCCTGTCAATGCATTCCTTTCATGCAGTGTATTTTTACTTAAAAAAAAAAAACTGTCAAAGTAACTGCAAGAGTTGTAATAACAAGCTCAAGTAAAAGCTCTAGCATCTGCTTAGCTAATGATGCACTGCAGAGAAAGTGAGGAAGTACAGGTTAGAAATGGTTGCAATTTACTTATTTAAGATTTGCAGTGGCAGACTCCTACACAGAGGCGCATGGCCAGAGGAGAGTTGGAGAAAGTCACCTTGTGACTGACAGTCCCGAACCACTTCCTGTCTCACAGAAACTGGTCCTCTGAAGCAGAGCTAGGCGCCCTAACACTGCTGGAGGGTGTGTTTATGGTTCTCGGCCTCATCCGTAAGGGGTGTGTTTGTTTTCTTGTGTTCTTTTGAGAACTTACAATGATTTTTTTATTTTTTACTCATAAGAACTCATAAGAGCAGATACATTTTCTACTAAGCTGCTTGTGTTCTGTGACACTAGCTTTTCTCTCTGCATCTGTGTTCTGTGTTGGAGTGCGTACGAGCACTATGGTGCCTGCCCGCACTTGGCCATCTTTGGGTAGCGTAAAGGAAATGCAAACAGTCTGGCCGGCTGTGCCCTTGGATCAGAACTGTAACTGGCATTCTGTGAATTTGGCCTTAAGCAACACTGAAACCTTAAACATTTAAACATTTTACCCTTGTCAGCTTTTTACTGGTTGTGTTTTCACTTAGTATTATTGCTAATATTGCTGAACTATTTAAAGATGGAGGGGTGTGAAGAAAACTGAAAAATAAAATATCCTTGTAACAACCTGTGCTATTTTTGAAAGATAATTATAGCCAGCATTTGGTTACATTTTTATGGGGTTTTGTGTGTGTGTATGTGTGTGTATGTGTGTGTCCCCTTATCTTGTATCATAGAGAGAAGAAAGTTTTGAGGAGCAAATAAGATGAGTGATTTAAATTATTTATTCACAGTCTAGTTTCTGGGCTCTAAAGCCGCAGTGGAGGGATAGTCCAGTCTGCTCTGGAGCGTTCCTTTTGAACTTTAATGAACTCTTTCTTTTTTGTTGCTGAAAGCCATACAGGTTTGGTCTGTTTGTTCTTCTAAGTTGCCTTCCTTTCCCCCCTCTGTCCTGGAGTCCTTCTCTTTTTCAGGACTGACTGAATAAGGACTCAGTTTTCAGCTCAATGCCATCATGTAGTATTTAAAACAAGTGTCAATACATACGGGGGGATATTTGGAGGTATTTGGTGTCTGTCAATAACATTCTTGATTAATTAATTTTGAGGGATAGTGAATTAGTATAAGTAGAAATTTAAAAACAATTTCAAAAATCACTAATGAAATTTATTTTTTGTAGCACTTGAAATATAACTGGGGGCTGTAGAAACCTATCCTGACTTCATTCTCTCACTGTTCACTCTTCTGATTCCTGGGAGGAGAGCTTATCATGGGTCCCTCTCGGTCACATGGCCACTATATATATCCTGCAGCTTCTGATAGCTAGGCCAGGTGATGTAGTGAAGGATCACTTACATGTCAGAGGTAACCCTAGACTGCTGTCTGCATCTTGATGTGGCTCTCTTTTGTCTGGGAAAGGTCAGTTTAGGTTGTTCTGACTAGTAGGCAGGACACTTGTGCTTCAGTTAAACTTTATGATACTGTACTTGACATAGGTGTTTTATTTACAGAGCCATGAGTTTTATTGACAAAGGGTTGACCCAGTAGTATCTTCATCTGCTATTTTACTGCTTCGGGCGTTAATCTTTTTAAACCATCTCTGAAATTGTTCAACGTGCTCAGTTTTGAGTTATAAAACACTAGCTTGGAGAAGTCTGAGAGACTGAGCTGCTGGGGTGATGGCCACCTTTCACAGATTTGGAAACCATGGCCACAAACTCAGGTTACTTGACTCAGGTCACAAGACTGTTGAGGCCGCAGCGGGCCTAGGCCTGCAGACGCCTGACTGCCCTGGCCTGCTCACTGTCAGCATTCACCTGGTTCACACTTGACTGTGAGTGAATCTTCCGTTTTATATTAAAAAACAAAATGGTGGGCAGTTGATAAATAATGCCGTTGTATTTCAACCAAAATGTTTGGCCCCTGAATGGCTGCTTTTTTTGGTGACTCACTCTCCATTAGAGATATTTTATAGATTCATCTTAAAATGTATTAGCCTGGGAATTTAGTTTATTGTACATTATGAATTTATTAAGTTGGTCATTTTATACTACAGGAGAACACTACATTGCAGGGTAAAAGTGTGTGGTATAGTTTTTCATTGTTCTTGTATCTTGGATAGCCATGGCAAAAGATAGTTCCTATATATTTAAGGAGCGTATTTCCCGCTTGATATCAGTCTTGTTCTGTTGGGCGGGGAGGTGGGGTGGGCATGATATAAACAACACACAAGCAAGTGTTGCCGTGTGTCCAGTTCCCATGCACTTGTCCCTCTCACTTTGCATCACACCTACTCAACTGTGAAAAATAAAGTGATTTCCTGAATGCTCATGGGTTCTGACCTTCTTGTTTTCCATGAAGAAGAGAAATCTTACTGGCATAGAAACAAACTAGTGTTTATGTCTTAAAATATGTGATGTTTTTCTTTCCGATTTGATCATGCACTGTATGCATCAAATAAGACTTGCAAAGGCAGACTTGTAAACAGAGGTAATAGGAAGTAGGAAACCATTCTGAGATATTAGGAATTTCTGCTGCAGGTTCTCGGATAGGCACTGGCGAAAGCAGTCCTGCATCCAGTGGGCACTGTGGACGGTCATGTTATGTGCCTGCTGGGTCAAAAAGGGTTATAAACACAGTTCATATTCAAGCTTCACAGAATCTGCCTCAACTCTGGACTACTTGTTATGAAACATAACTTACCACATTAAAAAAATAAAACAGAGCAACCGGACTGCAAGCAGTTTCCTTTCTGTTCTTTATATCTCAAAGCTTTCTTATAGGTTTTATTTATTAACTGCTTTTGAGCAACTGCCTTTAACATGTATCATTGGAAATGTAGGTTGCAGGAATTAAACTTCTCTGTGAGCTTTATGGGTTTGCCATCAATCATATGCCTGCCCTTCCTTGTCTGTGCATGTGTGTATAATACATAAATATAACATTCATACAGCACATGCTCCATTATAATGTAGGAAATTGGTGTAATGACATGGATGAAGGTGTTGAAATACTCAGTAACTAGGAATAACTTTGGGGTCTGAAAGAGTTAATGCAGTGTCAAAAATGCTTAATTTATAACTTCCTTAAAGTATGAAAATGTAGCATTCATCCCCGTGATACAACTTACCTGAAGTTGTCATTGATGGAAGAAGAAAATTTCAATATTTGAAACTATGGCAGGACTATCTCAAAACCATAGAAAATATAGCTTTCCCCCTCGTACCTGCTTTTCCTATTTGCTGGTTTTCATTTTTTTAGTGATCTACCAACAGAATATTTATAGTACAAATATTAGTTAAAGGGGTAGAATACTATTTGACGTTATATTTTGTATTAATTGCTTAAACTTCGGAACCCTGCTCCACGTTGCATGTATAAACATGGACTTGGTGTTTGATGCCATCCTTTGGCCGCACTTGACTCCTGCCCTTGCTTTTAGAACTCGGCAGCAAAGGTGTGAACAGTGGATGGGCCAGTGCGGGTGGGGGCCACTGGTACCAGTCACGGGGGCCCACTGGTCCCTGGGAAGGCTGGCCAGTGGGTTGTGGACCTACTGGTTTCAACTCAGTACCAACGTAAAGAATTTTGGCCAGCCACCTTTATGGCGTGTGCCCCCAAAAATGTTTCCAACAATGTCAAATTTGTTCCTGCTGACCTCAAATAGGATACTTGGGATTTCAGCTTTTTCTTTATAGCATTTGAGATTCGGAGAGTGAAATAAAATTGAAATCCATGGTTAGTTCTCTAATCTCCTGTAAGCCTATTAACACTGCTGTTAATTCTTTATCAGCCCTGCTTAGCTAGGACTGGAGTGTTCTTATCACTCTAATTTCCTTTTACTCTCTAGTCTCCCGAGGATAATAAATTACTATCATATTGTAATTATGACCTATTAAGGTAATATTTCTTGATGCTTACTCTGTCCCAGTCATTGTTTCTCAGTGCTTTACATGTATTAGCTTAGTCCTCACAACAACACGGTGAGGTTTATCATCCCCAGTTGACAAATAGGAAAGTGGGGCCAGAATAACTTGCCCAAGGCTGTATATGTAGTAAGTGGTAGAACCAGGATGCAGGCTGCAGGCTAAAGGTGGTGAAATGATGAAATGCCAGATGAGCATTGGGAAGGAATGATGGAAAAAGAATGGCTTCTTCATCGTTCAGTGTAATTAATGTTTTTTGATAGTTTACTTTGTTTAACTAGAAAATTAGGATGAGTCAGCTTCACGTGATGGGTTGTGGGACTTCTCTCTCTCTGTCTTTATGTGCATATTTCAGGCCTTTTGATGCTCTCAAACACAACAGATTGTGTCTGATCATTGTTAGAGAAGTTTGTTTGTAAAAAAATCATGAGCTTTTTTTCTCAAGGGAGAAATTAAGTGAACGTGTCTGATGTTCACTTTAGTGTTTGTTTTTTAATAAAGCCCTAAAGAGAGACCTAATCTCATAGGAGGAGGTAGGTAGTTATAGAAAGTCTGGTGCCCATTTTTTCCCAAATAGAAATCATCCTTTTTCCTTCCGCGATAAAAAATAGTACATGCTCATCGCAAAGATAGTAAAAGTAAAATTCTGCAATTCCTGTACCAGGAATAACTTTACAGAATTTGAAATGTATATTTCTGGACACCAGTCTTAATCTGTAAATACACACAAACATGTCTTTTTTTTTCTTTACATAGAATGAGTAATCTCCGTTTTACACTCGATACTCTGTCTTGACCCTGTATACTGACATCTGTCCCTGTCAGTATTCTTTTTAAAGCTTCAGGATGTCAGTGTATGGATACACCCAAAATTTATTTAAACAGTCATTGTTGCCCTTAAAAATGTGTGAACACATGCTTCTATACTATTATAGTTTGACTTGAAGTTCATTTTAATATCACTTTCCTCTTTGAAATTAATTTCTTATCTATGAAATGGAGAGTTAGAGCTAGTTTATCTCATATATCTTCCAGCTCCACATTCTGTGATTTCTAGTTCTGCTCAGTGAACTTTTAGAGCCGCTGGCCACACCCATGGTGCTACCAGCTACCTCTGCACCCTGCCATGTCTCCGTTCCTCCTCTGAAGGCAAGGCTCCTCACCCCTCGCACTCTTTAGCTTTGCCATTTGGGCTGGACTGAAAATGACTTACATAGAGTGCACTGTATGATTTCTTAAATCCCCTGTTGCTTGATAAGTTGATACACCCTCCCTCTGATACAGACTTTGAACTATGATTCAGTATATGAACCAGGGAGTGGAGTGTATTGTTGAAGAATCACCTGTGTCCACCCACCGGGGCAGGAAAGTGTGTAAGTAAATAGCATTCGGGAACCCCCCGTTTCAAGCTTTCTTCTTCTCTCCCTTTTTGAGTCTCAGGTTCCTTGACTCTAAACTGAATGGGTGAGACTCTCTTCAATATTCTTTCTTGTTCTGACCAGGTCATGATGTTATGACATGTAGACATGTTAAAAAAATAAATGTGTTATTTTAAGTTAAATCAATAATTAAATGTTTCTGCCCTGGCTGCCTGGCTGGTATAGCTCAGTGGATTGAGCACGGGCCTACAAACCACAGAGTCGTCAGTTTGATTCCCAGTCAGGGCACATGCCTGGGTTGTGGGCCAGGTCCCCAGTAGGGGGCCACCTGAGAGACAACCATACATTAATTTTTCTCTCCCTCTCTTTCTCCTCCTCTTCTACTCTCTCTAAAAAATAAATAAAATCTTTTAAAAATAATTAAATGCTTCAATAATATGAGAAGTTCTATTTAAAAAAATCTCTTCACCTTAGTAAGACTGGTGTTTCCCTGTCTTCCTTCGTTGCCTTGGTTTTCTACACAGTTGTGACCAGTGTGTGTGTTCAGTTTTCAGTTCTTTCTCTTGTTCAGTTTTACTATGTAATGTTCCAAGTGTCTTAACATGGAAACTTCTGAACTGGTGGTGTGGAGAAGTTCAGGAACTAACCTTTTGTTATTCCTCAAAGAACTGAACTTGAACTGTTAGTGTAGTTTTTCTGTTTTTGAATTTGTGGGTCTTGACTAATAGCTTTAAAAATAATTACAGAAAAGCCCAGCCGGGTGGGTCAGTTGGTTGGAGCGTCGTCCTGTACACCAAAGGTTGTGGGTTCCATCCCCCATCAGGGCACGTACTTAGGTTGCATGTTTGATCCCTAGTTGAGGTGCATACAGGAGGCAACCCCAACATATGTGATGTTTCTCACATATGTTTCTCTCTCTTTTCCTCTCTGTAAGCATATTCTTAGGTGAGGATTAAAATTTTTAAAAAATATGATAGACTGGAATTTAAAATGTCAGGTGGTTTCATAAAGTGTTTAGCAGTTTATATTTATATAATAAATATATAAACACTCGGTGTATCTACTGAGTCATGTGTGTCTACTTACTCATGGACTTCTTTATAGTTCCCAAAATTCAGACCTTAAGTGAAATGTAATGGTGTATATCCCCTCCGCCCAGGATGAATAAGCAATAAAATTTTATCCTACTAATAACTTTAAAAATCCACTTAGCTATAAGCAGACAAACCACACTCAGATGAAGCCCAGAGGGAAAAATCTTATGTGTAAAGGGTGCACTGTGGTTGGTTCTTTGGTTCACGTGCTTGCCCACACTTTTTCTTCGGCCTTCTGTTAGATTAGCTGGCTTCTGTCTGAGGAAAGCTGAAACACAGACACAGTCTGCATGGTACCGGCCATTATTTTATAATCAGCTCTCTTAAATTCATTTTATATGATTCTTATGTTTAAAATGAAAAACTTTTGCCCAGTGTTGATTATTCAGCATTCACTTCATCACTTCTTCTTTGTATCAATAGTGGTTATCTCATTCAGTTCCCCTCTCCCCAATTATTTTCTCTAAAGCAGGGGTGTGAAACTCACTTTCACTGGGGGCCACATCAGCCTTGAGGTTGCCTTTGAAGGGCCAAAATAATTTTAGGACTGTAAATGTAACCACTCCTTAACTGTGGAGGAGTTGAGATTACATTCCGCCCTCTGAAGGCAACTGGGAGGCTGATGTGGCCCCTGGTGAAAGTGAGTTTGACTCCCTGCTCTAAAAGCACTTATGCACATGTGCGTGCACACGTGTGCACCCACCCACAGCTGCTTCTGATTAGTTCAGAGTCTCCCTTAGTGACCAACTCAGTGTGATTCAGCAGCCTCACTGTCTCCTTGGGAAACACACTGTACCAAGTAACCAGGGAGTTTTCAATACTTAACCCATGTCACAGGCTAAACAAGATTCAGATTTCTTCTAGTTTCCTGTTTTAGTTATGATAAGTATGCAGACATATGTTAGGATAGGGTGAAAGAAAAAAGTTAGGAATTCAGGTTTAGGATGAAGAGATTTCCAAGACTGTAAGAAATTTTTGTGATTCAGAAGTGAACGAAGGTTATTTTTTATTAGAACACTTAATCCTAGTCTATATATGGAATCAAACAGCCAAGTGGCAAAATAGCCCAGGAAATCTTGAGAAAGAACAAAGTGGTCATGTTCCCCGACATCAAACTATACCACAAAGCTACAGTAATCAAAACAGAATGGTACTGCCATGAAAACAGACATATAGATCAATGGAGTAGAATAGAGACATCAGAAATAAATCCTTTTTATATGGTCAATTAATCTATAACAAAGGAGGCAATAATATACAATGGGGTAAAGACAGTCGCTTAGATAAGTGGTGTTGAGAAAATTGGACAGATATATGCAAAACAATGAAACCAAATCACTTTGTACCATATTCAAAAATAAACTTAAATTGGTTTAAAGACAAAAGAATGTTAGACCTGAAACCATAAAACTCCTAGAAGAAAACAAAGGTGGTAACTCTGACTTTGCTCTGTGCAGTATCTTTTTGGCAGTATATCCTTGAACAAGGAAACAAATGGGACTATATCAAGCTAAAAAGCTCTGCACAGCAAAGGAAACCATTAACAAAACAAAAAGGCAACCTATTGAGTTGGAGAAGATACTTGCAAATGATACATCTGATAGAGGGTTAATGTCCAAATTATGTAAAGAACTCATATAACTTAACACCAGAAAGGCAATCCAATTACAAAAATTAGTAGAGGACCTGAATAGACATTTCTCCCAAGAGGGACATACAGACATTTGAAAAGATGCTCCAGGTCACTAGTGATCAGAAATGCAAATTAAAGCCACCATGATACAGCACTTCACATCTGTCAGAGAGGCTACCATCAATAACTCAACAAAAAACAAGTGCTAGCGAGGGTGTGGAGAAAAGGGGACCCTCGTGCACACTTGGTGAGAATGCAGCCTGGTGTAACCACTGTGGACAGTCCTCAAAAAGTTAAAAATAGAGCTGCCACATGCCACATGATCTAGCAGTTCCACTTTGGAGTATTATCTAAAAAACCCCCAAAACACATTGACAAGATATACGGACCCCATATATGCAGTGCTGTTCATTGCAGCATTACTTGTAATAGCTAAGCTGCAGGAGCAACCTAGTTGTCCCTTTGCACATCTTTATCCATCCAACTACCGCCGGACACCTGTTCACATGCTGGAATGTCACTCAGCCATAAACATGAAATCTTGCCATTTATGACAACATGGATGGCCCTAGAGCTAGAGGATATTATGCTAAGTGAAGTAAGTCACAGAAAAACAAATACTGTATGATCTCACTTATATGTGAAATTTAAAAAAATAAATGCATAAACAAAACAGAAACAGACCCAGAGAACAAGCCAATAGTTACTAAGGGGGATGGGGTGGGGGGATGGGAACTTAATTTAAAAAGTGAAATATTTTTTAGAAAATTTTATTTATTTTAGAGAGAAGGGAAGGGAGAGAAACATCAATGTGTTGTTGCCTCTCGCGCACCCCCTACTAGGTACCTGGCCTACAACCCAGGCGTAAACCTTGACTGGGAATTGAACTGGTGACCCTTTGGTTCTCAGGCTGGCACTCAATTCACTGAGCCACACCAGCCCAGGCTGAAAAGTAAAATATTTAAAATTTATTTCTAGAATAAGTATTTATTTGCAGAATGAATTTTGTTTAAGCCGTAGTTGGTACTGAGAAAATCGTGTTAGTTATTAACTGATGAAGGAAGGAAAGACCACAGTCTGAAGATGTCATAATGTAGAACTGAAAGGACACCACGGTGTTTGTTTTCACCTGTTTGTTATGAAATATGTTACGGACTTTGGGCAGTGCCTTCACTATGTTCCAGAGGTTCTTTTATGGAAATTCCTATTCACCACAGTTATGAAAAGTGTGTGAGAACCGAAGTACCACGAGAGGGTTCTTGATAGATCCCTGGTGGTAGGAACCCCCTCAGGAGTGGGAAGGACTCGGGTTCCCAGCCATTAGGGTTGTCTCCTGGGGCCTGGATAGAGGCTGAGCAGGGTGGAGATCTAGGGGAGAGCTGGTGCTGGTTTCTCTGGTGAGCGGAACATGGGAACAAGTACTTACAGCTTGTCCTGATCTCCACATTGCTTCCTGGCTTTCTGTTGTACTCTCGCACCTAGTGACACAGTGCATACATTTGCTGGAGTTTCTCAGTTGGTGTTGAAGGGCAGGCTGTGATAATATGTTTGAAAATGTTTCATTGAGATCTTACTATGTGATATACTGGCTTTTGTATTGCCTTTCAGAATTAAAGCCATTGAGAGTCCCAGCAAAGATGACGATACCCAGTGGCTGACCTACTGGGTTGTGTATGGGGTGTTCAGCATCGCCGAGTTCTTCTCCGACTTCTTCCTGTCATGGTTACCCTTCTACTACATGCTGAAGGTACGTTGGCTTTCCCTAAACTGCTCTGTTTCCTTCCATGTGTGGATTCGATTCGCTCCCAACCCCTAAAAGAAACTCCAGCTGAGGACCTGTTTGTTAATAAGGAATAGGTACAGATGCTTGAATGTTAGGCGTCCGTGGCTCTGCTTCAGATGATCTCAGTGGGAAGACAGGATTCAACATGCCTAGCATTGTTTTGTTTACACTGTTGGAAACAGCCATAGCAATTGTGTGTTCAAGATGTGTTTGATAATAAAAGATGGAAATATCGTGACCTATCACAAACACTGTTTCTTGCCAAGATCCTATCTTCATACAGTGTTGTCTGTATTGGAAGTGGAAGCATTGCAAATTTTTGCAGGCCATTGATTATTCACAGTGGTGAGCAGGAGTCAGTATTTGTGGAAGAAAAAATACTTATTTCTTACATAGGTTTGAAGAAAGAAGATGTGAACTGGGCTTTCTGAGGACACCATTTTAATACCTTCAGCTCATCAGGGATGAGCCCTGACACACCTTGCGTTAGGCAGTGGGTTACCACCTAGAGGGGAAAAGAGGAGGAAGTTGAAAGTTGTTCCCAATGGAACTGTGTCACCTCCACATTTTCACCAGAGGTGAATCACAAGGAGAGTTCATACATTTTAATAGAGTTGTTCTTTCTCCGTAAATGGGATATGCTGTCTGATTCTTCGAGTGTCTTCCATGGAAGAAGCTCTGCATAGTATGTAAATAGTCTGGTTTCCAGAGCCAGACTTCCCAAACTGGAGAGGGTGTGAATTCTGGGTTCTGTTCCTTCCCTAGCTTAATATTTGTTTTAACAAATATTTTAACAAAATATTTAACAAATATTCCCACCTCATCTTTACCCTCACAAAAGTTACAGATGCCCTGGCTGGGTGGCGCAGTTGGTTAGAGCGTCGTCCGGATATGGGAAAGTTGAGGGTTTGATCTCCACAGGTCTGGGCCTGTATGAGAATCAGCCAATGAATACACGAATAAGTGGAACAACAAATCATTGTCTCTTCTCTCCCCCCCTTCTTTCTCTCTGTTAATCAATAAATACGAAAAAGTTACACATCACGTAGTTTAAAGACTCAAAAGTTGTGCAGCAGTTTTTGAAGGAGGCTGTTCTGCACCCCTGTGCCCCCCGCATTGCCTTCCTTAAAGGCAACCACTGTCTCTTCATTTATGGCAGATTATCTTGCCATTTAAATCAACGTTTCCAAATAGTACTCTTTTTTTTTAGCCACCTTTTAATTTGTCTGTTTTATGCATTAGCTCTTGATCCCCACTAGGAGACAAGGATTTAGCTCTTTCCTCCCTCGTCTGCCCCACTCACATGCAGCCTCGCCATGCCCCCATCTTCCTCAGGTGCCTGTCCCATGACTTGGTGAGGTGAACAGACATCACCCTGGCGTTAGTACGACTTTGTAAATGTTCTCTAGGGCCACCCAGTGTACACACAGTGCGCGTGCAGTATTCTTCCAGTTTTTCATTTCCCCAAGAACTAGTCATTGTTTTCTTATTTCTATATTCAGACACATTTCTCACATCTGTTATTATTTCAATTTGTCCTACATTTTCTACATTTCTACTTACTTTTTACATTTTTTATTGAAAAAAATTTAGATTTAGGAAATTAGATATAGGAACCTCTCTTCTTTTGGTCTCCCTCACCACAACCACCACCATATTGATAGTATCTTGACTTTATTTCTGGGTAGGTGGATGTATTTGTCCTTTTTCTTTGGTCTTAGCTCCTTTAAAAATGTATTTCTGGTTTTTTTTCCCCACTTTCTGGGAGATTTTCTCAATCTCATCTTCCAATATTCAAGTTTGTTCCAATATGCTATTTATATCATGCATTGTGTTCTTTATATGGGCTATTATATTTTTTATCTTGGCATGTTCCTATGTTTTCTTGTTCTTGTTTCATATTGCTGCATTTATTTTAGTATAGTTAGCAATCCAATGTAAAATTCTTGATCCTTCAGTTCTAATATTTCTGCTGCTGGTAGAGCTTGTAGTTTTGTTGTCTTTCTTTGGCAGTGCCTGAGTTTGTCAAATAACCTTATTGATTCAGCCTCTAGGCTCATTGTCCATGAGGGAGGGGGTCAGCTTCTCTGCCAGGCACGGGAACGGAGGAAGGCCACACCCAGTCCTGGTCAGCTCTGGGTGGAGGCGTCACCCTCTGCTCCCCCAGACAGCATGGGGAGATGAGGCTGAACTGAAAACCGAAGCTAGTCTAGGGGTAGGAGCAGGAGGGCTTGGGCAGGAACTTCCCGGCAACCTAGTCCCCCCACCTGTTTCGTCCGCACCTCACAGGGATAGGACCAAAACTCTGTTGGATTTTTTTATAGGCTTCATTTATTTATTTTTAGAGAAAGGGGAAAGGAAGGAGAAAGAGAAGGAGAGAAACATTAATGTACGACAGAAACATCTTTAGGTTGCCACTCATATGCACCCTAACTGGGGACTGAACCCACAACTGAGGCATGTGGCCTGAACGGGAATTGAACTGGTGACCCTGTGCTTTGTGGAATGATGCCCAACCTACTGAGCCACACCAGTCAGGGCCCAAAACCTCTGTTTTTTAAAAAAGTATTTTTATCAAATACTTTTTAAAAAAAAGTATTTTTATCTAGGAGGTATGGAAGCAAGAAAAATGTAAATCACAAAGAAAAAGATTTGATTGAAGTTTGACTAAATTATTAAAAATTAGATTTCTAGCCCTGGCTGGTGTAGCTCAGTGGATTGAGCACTGGCCTGTGAACCACATGATCGCGGTTCGATTCCCAGTCAGGCCACATGCCTGGGTTGCAGGCCAGTTCCCAGCAGGGGGCGTATGAGAGGCAACCATACATTGATATTTCTCTCCTCTCTCCCTTCCCCTCTAAAGATAAATAAATAAAATCTTAAAAAAAATTAGATTTCTACATGAAAATAGGCAACATAAACAAAGTTAAAATAATGACAGACAAGGAGGATAGATTTACATTTATAATAAATAAGGAATTAATGTCTATAATATATAAAAATATTTACAGGTAAGAGAAAAAGATAAATGGACAAAGATTATAAATAGAAATATTTTTCAAAGAACAGAAAAAATGTAAATAGCTAGTGATATGGGAAATGCGACCTAAAATTGTGAAATACCATGTTGTACTCATCAAATTGACAGGTATTCAGGAGGTTAACACTGAGCAGTGCTGGTGGGTATGCGGTGGTATAAGTTGAAGTGGCCTTTTTAAGGGACCCTGAGACAGTTTCTTGTCCAATTGAAAATTTTCTTTCAAGCAATTTTAAGTGTCCTAAGGAAATATTCACTGCACATAAGAGAGCGGTATAAGGATATTTATTGCAGAGGTTTTGGTCATAATGAAAAATTATAAACAACTGAAGTGTCTTTCAACAGGTAAATGTTTAAGTGGATTAATAGTACATCCATACACTTAAAAGGAATGAAATGACCTATATGTACAGATAGAGAATTTTTCACATGATTCCTTCATTATAAAAATTACAGAACATCACAACAGTATGACAAAGTAAGTGGCTTAAAAATTTAAGTGAAAGCATGCTCATTGGAGTATGCATATTTAATGGGAATGACATTACCACAGAAGGCCGTGTATGGTGGTTGAAGAATAGTCCTTTTGAAACAAATGGAAAAAATTGCTCTGTGGGAAGATTTAAATTTTCATAGCTGGTTGGCTATATTTTACTTTTGTTACTCAAAGACATTTGGCATTTATAAAAAATATTTTTATATGCTTTAATTTGGATGTCATATATTTTAAAGTACAAATAGTTCTGAAGCCCCTCAGAAGATCCGTCTCACGGTAGTGATGTCCCAGTGTGCTCTCTGATGGACGGGAACGTGGCCGAGGCCTGGGGCGCCCTTGCTTGCTGCGGCAAACAGTATCCTGTTGGCAGAACCACTCACACTGGTGTCTGACCTCAGTCCTCTGAAACGTGAGCAAGCCTGCCTTTCCGCCTGCTCCTGATCGCCTCTGCCAACAGAGGCCGCACGGGTAGAGAGGAGATCCAAAATAAGAGATACTTACTAAATCATTTATGTTTTTCTTTGAAGTACACCACAAAAAGAGGTTTACAGCAAATACTCTTCCCTAATAGTAAAATGAACATGCATCCATTACTGGTGTCAGTGACAGAAGGTGAATATACTGTACATGTTGCAAATAGATAATGTATTTGACATGATTAAGATTGATTGTACTGTTAGTCAAAATATTTTCTTTCTGCATTAGTGTCATATTCTGAGTGGCCTCAGTGAACAGGCTGAGAAAAAGCCTCCGAATTGCAGTCTGTAGAAATTGTTTTAGGGGACAGATCTTTTTTAAAGTGTGTTTTATTATGCTATTACAGCTGTCCCAGGTTTTCCCCCTTTGCCTCCCTCTGCCTGGTACCCCACTTCGTCTCAGTGTTTTCCCCCTTAGTTCATGTCCATGGGTCGGGCATATAAGTTTTTTGGCTTTTTCCATTTCCTGTGCTATTTTTAACATCCTCCTTGCTATTCTGTACCTACCAATTATGCTTCTTATTCCCTGTACCTTTTTCTTCATTCACTCCCCTCTCTCTTCCCACCGATGATCTCCAAATGATCTCCATGTCTATGATTCTGTTCCTGTTGTAGTTGTTTGCTTAGTTTATTTTTATTTTTTTAGATTCAGTTATTGATAGCTGTGAGTTTGTGTCATTTTTACTGTCCATAGTTTTTATCTTTTTCTTAAATGAGTCCTTTTAACATTTTATATAATAATGGTTTGGTGCTGATGAACTTCTTTATCTGCCCTTCCATTCTAAATGATAGCTTTGCTGGATAGACTAATCTTGGTTGTTGGTCTTTGCTTTTCATCACTCTGAATACTTCTTTCCAGTCCCTTCTTGCCTGCAAAGTGTCTTTTGATAAATCAGCTGACAGTCTTAAGGGAATTCCTTTGTAGTTGACTCTGTGCTTTTCTCTTGCCGCTTTGAAGAGTCTCACTTTATCTTTAACCTTTGGCATTTTAATTATGATATGTCTTGGGTCCAACTTGTTTGGGATTCTGTGCTTCCTGGACTTGTATGTCTATTTCCTTTACCAGGTTAGGGATATTTTCTTTCATTATTTTTTCAAATATATTTTCAACTTCTTGCTCTTCCTCTTCTCCTGCATCCCTGTGGTCTGGCCCAGGGCTGGGATGGCTGGCTCCCAAGGTACCCTTCCTGATCTTTATCCTCCGCACATGGATGGGGGGCTGCCCGCTCCACCACTGCCCCCACCACTGCCACGTCGCCACAACACAGCGTGCGCTCTCTACCCAGGCTGCCTGTCTCTGCCCCGCTAACCTGTCTGGGTGAATGTGGCTTCTTTCACTCCTTGGTTGTCAGACTTCCATACAGTTTGATTTTCTAGCAATTCTGGGTGGTTTTTGTTTTGTGATTAGTTGCGATTCTTCTTGTGGTTGTGCAAGGAGGTACAGCATGTCTACCTGTGCCTCCATCTTGACCTGAAGTCCTAGTATTCATTTTTCTAAAGTAGCCTGTAATATTGGAGGTGAATAAGAGGAAACAGTGGATTGTGAGTTGAGCAGAGGGTTTAAAAAATGTAAAATTCCTTTTTTCTTTGATTATGAAAATAACATATGTTTATTTCTTTATTCTTTAGATATTTATTTAGAACTTCTATTTGCCAGAATCTATTCTAGGTCTGGGGAATCCTTTGGTGAATAAAACAAAAGTTTCCAGTTGTGTGTGTTTGTGTGTGTATATATACAGGAGGGGCATGTTTTAGATAAGCAGAAAAAGCATTTGTAACCCTACCACTGTTAACATCTTGGGTAGTCTTCCTGTTTATGTTAATGTACAAATATATGTGTCCATGACATAAATACACACAGAACTATGTATATATTATTGTCTTAACTACATATGTATGTTTCAGGCTATATACTATATGCAATTCTATAGCTCACTTTTTTTCAATTAATTTAATACTCTGAGTATTTTCTCATTTTACTCAATATTCGTTGACAAAGCTGTTTATCCATTATAGCTAATAATTTACCCATTCCCCAACTGGTAGACATTTAGGAGATTTGTTTTGCTGTTATAACTAATGTTCCAATGAGTAGATATCTTTGCACCTCATCTTTACCCTCACTGAAATCATTTTCTGGATTTATCTTTAAAACAAAATGGAATAAACTCTGTCAAGTTTATGTCCTGATCCAAACTGCCACCTGTACTGTTCCACCCGTTGACAGAGAACAGAAGGTTCCTCTTCTTAACTCTGCAGGAGGCGAAAAAGATAATCCCCCCTTCGCATGTTCCTTTTGAGCTTTTATTGTGCGTGCCCAGCCGTCCCCTTTAACTTCGCTATTCCTGTGGCTGCATTGCAAAGTCTTTCCCAGGAAAGCTTAGGTTTCTGAGGGAATGATTGCCGTGTATCAGGAGGCCAATGTTGAAATATGTTTTTCTGACTTTAACTCTCAATTTGGAGGCTAGTTTTGAACTGTGCATATTATACATATCTCTACCTTGGAAATAAGTCTCCTAGGGAAAAATTGGATGGTGAAAGCATTAGAATCACAGAGTTATCTGTCCTGTTGTAATTTATAACTCTAGGGTTTTGTGTGTCTGTGCTGAGTGCCAAGAGTTCGGTTGAAAAAGCACGGACTCTTTGAACTGCAGGTAGGAGTGGGCTTGTGTTTACTCTCGGGAGTATCGTCAGCGGGCACTTGGAGGGCAGCTGGGTTAAAGGACAGTCGGATCCACGTGGCCAAGGACACTCCTGGGCTGTGGGACACACACAGATGAAGAAAAGGGAGTCATAAAAGCTGGCAGCCGAATATCACCTTGAGGATTGAACAGTAATTAACTTTATTTTTAATACAAGGAAGTTATTTTATTTGAGACCTGGAAAATGCTAAGGAGGTAGGTGGAGAGCAGTAATTATTTTGCTGTCTCAAGAGGGCACCAAAAGAACTAAATTAACCGTCTGGAGTATAGCCTACAAAGTAATCACATTGGAGAGGTGCCAGAGTGCAGACCCTGGGCTCTCGTCCTGTCTGGTGGTCTTGCCTTAATTCATCCAGAAAAGGTGGATGAAGCCGAGACTGGATTCTGGATTGCTGGGAGTTGGCATCTGTAACAGGTGCATGAGGTTTCAGAAACTTTCAACAGAAATAAGAACTATAGGACTTGGTAATGCTACTGCTATCTTACATACTTTCATCAAGTACATTAATTTGTGGCTTTTCCTAAAATTCTACATAAGAGAAAATTATCTCTTACTGAGGCCGATTTACTTGAAGTTGTAAAGTCAGTATCAACTCTCCTGATTCAGTGAGTTCCTTAGTACGCGGCAGACCAGCCCTGGAACCCAGTTTCTCTGAGACCATACTCCTATCCTCTGTATCATGTAGTGTATAATCCCTTAGAATGCCTGCTGGTTGAGTAGAGAAATAGGTAAAAATCTTGAAATCAAGATTTTAAATTTTTGTTCTTCTGTATTCTTACTAATTTCTAGTTGGATATATAGCTTTCTAATGGAAGTGTTAAAATCTATATGGATTTTGTCCATTTATTTGTATAATTCTGATTTCATATATTTCAGAGCAATATTTGAAACTATGTAGCTATATCTAATTAAAATTACATAATTACAAAAATAAGAATCATATAAAGATACAATTATTAAGACATATACAAAGCTATGTGTAGTTTACATATAGCAAAGATATTTAGGTGAACCTTCTTGGTGAAGTTTCCTTAATCGCTATTTGCGTATTTTGTCTTAAGTAATGTGTATGTACTAGTGTATGAGCTATTTGAGAGTTGGTGATTGTCTAATACAAATAAAAGGATGAAAATCCCATTAAGTCTTAATTGGTTTTGTGTTAGGTATATTTCTTATAAGAAGCATATAGCTATAGTTTATTTTTCATAACCCAGTCTGATAACTGTCCTTTGAAATCTTGCCCCCCTCTTATATCTGTAAAAATTCTACTTCATATAGTCCTATAGTTCAGATAATCTAAAGAGAGTAATCTGTTGAGAACCTGCATTTTATTGATTTTGAGTGTAATAGAACTTCAAAATACAGTGCAGATTTCTTAGAGCCAACACAATGCTGATGGAGGGAGCGTTAGGGCACAAATATGTGCGTTAAGTCCAAACACTTCTTTTAGAAAAGTGATATAGCTTCTTGACAATTTGAATACAGTTTATGGGTCAGAGTGACAAGGACTAGTGCTACAGAGTTAAATTTGTGGCACAAGAAGGCAAGGGATTAGTTACTTTAAGAAGTAAAAAACAGCCCTGGCTGGTGTAGCTCAGTGGATTGAGCACGGGCCTGCGAACCATACAATCGCTGTTCGATCCCCAGTCAGGGCACATGCCTGGGCTGCAGGCCAGTTCCCAGCAGGGGATGCACAAGAGGCAACCATACATTGATATTTCTCTCCCTCTCTCCTTCCCTTCCCCTCTAAAGATAAATAAATAAAATCTTAAAAAATTGATTTTGAAGGTTAATAATTAATAGCAGCATTTATAACTAAAAAGTGGTCCAAGTTAGGAAGGAAATTAAGCTGCTGGATTTGATGTGTTTTACCTTTCTTTTTCAATCTCAGCTTTTTCTTACTAGTCCTTTATTTGTCAAATTTTTCCATCTAAGAAAGCTCACCTGTAGCTTGCCGAAAACACTGGAAATGCTATTGGAGAAATTAGCAGAGGCAGTGCCCTCACAGCAGCGCGGTGGGCGGAAGGTGGTCGGGGCGCCCACTCCCCGTTACTATGATGGCTCTCGTTCTGTGCAGTGTGGCTTCCTGCTGTGGTGCATGGCCCCGAGCCCCTCGAACGGGGCGGAACTGCTTTACAAGCGCATCATCCGTCCTTTCTTCCTGAAGCACCAGTCCCAGGTGGACAATGTGGTGAATGAAATGAAGGACAAAGCCAAAGGGACTGCAGATGCCATCACTAAAGAAGGTAAGACTTGGGGACAGCGTGGTTCAGCAAGTGATGGGGAGTGTGAAACACTGGGCCTAAGCAATAAGCTCCTTGGCCTTCTCATCCTGTCAGCTTTCCTCAGCCAAACACCAAGATTACTTGGGATTTCTTTACCAAGTCTGCCTGTTGTCCTTTACTGCCCTCAGATTCTTCCTCCATACCACGTTTAATACACCATTCATTCATCACATTAGGAAAAATGGCTTGCTGTGGTAGACAGAGATTTGAGAGAATCATATTTATTTATATTCAAGTATCTCTTTAGTTGACCTCAGGTTGAACTGCTTAACGTGCTATCCAGATTGCTTTTGTTACAGGTCCCAGAGAATGCCCTCACGCTCAACTCTCTGATTCATTCATTCAGGAGATACTCACTGAGGTGCTTAATATGTGCCAAGCCTGTTCATAGCCCTGGGGATGAACCAGTGAACCAAACAGATCATACCCCTCGAACTCATGAAGATTTACAGCCACGAGAGAGAGAGAGAATTAAATTAAAAAGTAATAGTTAGCAGTTGATATAGAGACAGATGTAGCAGATAAAAAGATAGACGGTGCTACGGGCTAGAGTGATTTAGGAAATCCTCACCAAGAAGGCTCTACTGAATCAGAGGTGAAAGTGGTAAAGGAAAGAACCACGGAGAAGAATGTTTCAGAGGAACAGCTCACGCCAAAGCCTGGAGAGGAAGGGAAGAGGAGGACGTGGAGGGAGGAGACGAGTGCAGAGGGCTGAAGAGTGGAGGCTGGACGAAGGCAGACCGTGTAATGCCGCACAGGGTATTGTAGAGGCTTTGGCTTTTCCTCGGTGTTAGATCGGGTGCTGCTGGAGAACTCTGAGCAGAGGAGTAACATGCTCTGTCCTGTGTTTTCACAGGATCACTTTGGCTACTGTATTAAGATTAGACTGAAGAGAGAGAGGGAGGAAATGAGGAGACCAGTTAAAAGGTCGGATTGTGGTGATCTGGCTGAGGTGATGGTGGTGGGTTGGTTCATAACGGTAGTAGCAGGAGGTAAGAAGTCTTTGAGTTCTTGATAGATTTAGAATGTAGAACCAATAGGACTTGCATGTGGAGTATGAGAGAGGAGTCAAGGACAAGGCCAAGCTTTTTAGCCTGAACACCCAGAAGGACAGAATTGCTGTTGAGCTGGTGAAGGCTGGGTGTAACAGGTTGAGAGGGAAAATAAGGAATTTGTTTCTGGACATGACTTTGAGGTGTCTGTTAGGTACCTAGATGGAGTAGTCAGCCATTTAGATATAGACATCGGGAATTAAGGGGACAGGTCTAGACTGGGAATATGAGTTTGGGGGTCACCAGCACATAGTAAACATGAGACTGAATGAGGTCACGAAGGGGGTGAATGTGGTTAGAAAAGAAGGGGTCCGAGGACTGAACTCTGGGGCCCCCAGTGTTTAGAAATTGAGATGAGAAGCAAATGGTAAAGCAGACTGATAAGGAGTGGCTGGTTGAGGGAGCAAGAAAAGCCCCAGATGGTGTCACTGGAGCCCAGTGAAGGAAGTGTTTCAGGGACCAGGGAGTGAGTCATCGTGTCACACGCTGCAGACGGGACAAGTAAGATAAGAGGGACTGACTGCACACCGACCATTGGGTTTAGCAGTGAGGGAGGCACTAGTGATCTGGACAAAACAGATATGTGGAGTGGTGGGAGCAAAGTCCTGACTGGGATGGATTTGAGAAATGGGAGGAAAGATGTAACAGTATAGACAACCGTTTTGAGAAATTTCCTGCAAAGGAGAAGAATTGGGCTGGAACTGGAAAAAGTAACTAGTGTCCCGAGGATTTTTTTTTTCTTTTCTCAAGGTGGAAGAAACAAAGTATGTTTGAGAATCAATGGGAGTGATCTGGTAAAAAGCAAGAAAATGATACAAGTGAGAGGGTGGACTGCTGGTAGTCTGTCCTTGATTAGATCAGAGGAGACACGGTCAGGTGTACAAATAAAGGGCTTGATCGTAGGAGCAGCAACAGTTTATAATGGGAAGGAAATCAGGGTTCATGAGTAAAATGATGGTAGGTGAGTACATGTAACGATGGGAGCTTATCGGAGTAATTTTTGATTGCTTCAAATTCTGCAGTAAAGTAGGAAGAAAAGGTCAAGTGAGAACAGATGGGGAAAGAAGGATGGGAAGAGCAGTTGTGAAATAGTTGCCTAGGACTGGGATCAGCACACGATTCCTGTAAGGGTCAGTTACTTCGTTTTTGCAGGCCATCAGGTTCCTGTTGCTGCGCCTCAGCTTTCCCGTCTCGCTGTGAAAGCAGCTGTGGGCAGTACACACACCAGTGAGTCTGTCACTTGCTGGCCGCCCTGAGACAGTGGGAGCAGGAGTGGCCCAGGACAGTGTCATGCGGTGGCCAGGCAGTATTAAAGGCTCACTTGAGATTTGTGTCCAGGGATTTAACGTGACTGGTTTGTCTTTTTCTCTAACCATATTCAGAATAGGTGGCATTGTGTCAAGGTTAATTTTGTTCAGTAACAACTGAAGTGAGAGTGGGACTCGTGAGGGTGGAATGTAACCTGGTGAGGAGCGAAGGACGGAACAGAGGCAAAGGAGGTAAGGTCACTGGATAATAAACCCAGTGGCTGGGAAGAACTCTGAATCAGCGGAAGAGGAGTGAGCTGCAGATGGAGGTGGTGGTGAAGGGTGGGGTGCTTGACACTGAGGGCGTAGAGGGACTGCAGTTACTGGTAGTGACGAGAACTAGGAGAGTGAGTGCCTGCAGGAGGTGGGGCAGGGAGGATGGAATATAAAGGCAATTGAAGGGGAGCAACTGAGAGGTTGGGATACTGGATCATGTATATATATAGACACACATATATATATGTGTGAGTGTGTGTATATGTATATGGATATTAAAATCACCAATAATTAAAATAGGAGTGGTACTAGTGCTATTAACTTTGTGGCAAGAATTTTAAAGAAATAAGGCAACGTAGCCCAAGGACCAGAGATGACTGGGAAAAGAAATGCTGGAGGAAGATACAATCCGATGATGTGAACTTCTGAATGTAGCAATGAACAACAAAGATAACACCAGACCCCAGACCCAGTGGTACTAGGGTCCTGGAAGAAGGGAGAAAAAATAGCCACCACACGAGAAAGCAGTGTCATCGGGGATAACCGTATTTCTGTAAAAGCAAGGTGGTCAGGGAATATTTGGAGAAAGGCTGAGATTAGAGGAGATTTGCTGCTGACGGGTCTTAAGTTCCAGGGGGCACAGTAAGGGTTTTCAGCACTTGAAGAGCAGGCAGTGGACCTGAAATTTGGAGATTTTGTTGTGGCAGTTGGAGCTCCAGGATAACTAGAAAGTTGGCGATGCCGGCTGAGCTGCCCCTCCCTCGGCACTGATGCCCCACGCGATGCACCCCCACTTCTCCTCTCAGAGCTCTCCTCTGCGCCCCTGTTTCTGTCTGCAGAGCTCCGGTCTGTTCCAGCACATCTTTCTGCATTTTTAGGAAACGTGTAACCTTCATGTGCTCCCACTTGGGAGTCACCAGTTGCTTTTAAGAACTTTTTTTTCTGTTCCCCTTGCCCTCAGCCTACCCATCAACCTCTGGGATACCATTCCTGTCTAGTTTGCCCACATTTCTTAGCTTCTTAGTTCTCTTAGACAGCAATACTGTAATTTCCTTTTTAATCCCGCCTTACTGTGCTATGATACATTCCTAAACAGGGTGTGGGAATGAAAATAACGAGGAACTGACATGCTGATACATACTAGACTCTTCTCAAAGCTTCTGGGTGCTCCAGGAAGTAAATTTTTACAAAGGGCTAGTTAAGAGAGGCTACAGTTTCTTGTTAACTTTATTCAGCAGTTTTCGTTGAATGGGGAGCCACTGCCAGGCTGTGAACAAGGAAGGACTTGGCTCCTGTCATTGGACTCCGGCTCCATCAAAAACAACTGCAGTGTGGATTCACAGGAGGCCCTGGAAGCTTCTGGAAAATACCCTCCCTCCTCCAGCTCACACACTACACCACTTCTCACAGCACATTCTACACTACTTGGTAATTAAGAAGGGGAAGGCTTAGCTTCCCACGGAGAGACCAACACTTCTCTTCATGAATGTAGACCTGGCACCAACTCGGAGACTTGCAGAACACTCTTCCCATCACAGGAAGAAACGGTGGCACAATTAGAGAATACAAATGTGTATAAATATACCATCATTTCTAGGGTCTGGGAATGAGGAATTTCTCCAGTTTCTGTCACCATAGAATAGGTGGATGACCTAGGTGTCATCAGATGAGGACAGTGAAATGGTACAGGTGAGCACCCAGGTACAAACAAGAATTTCTTGATTGTACAGAACATCAAACACCCAAGGAATCTGTGCAGCGTGAAACGCTTTCAGGAGGACAGAGGGCTTAAAGTGGTAACCACCACTACCAGGGGTGGAGGAGGGGCGGTGGGCTGGGACCTTCAAGAACCATGCTGAAGTACTCAGGATTTGTGCCGCGAAGTAGTAGTTTCTGGCTGTTTCCTGGAAACTTTTAGCCCTGCCCACAAACCTCAGTGTGTTCTCATCTGAACATGAGTCATCCCAGTTATCTAGTTGCTACATTATGCGCAGAGCCTGTTAGCAAAAAGCTTTGATAAAATTTCCTTTTCTCTTAACAGTCAAGAAAGCTGCCGTGAATTTACTGGGAGATGAGAAGAAGAGCACCTAAGCTGCCCGAATGAGACCTTTCTGCCCTCCGTACCTGCCTGATAAGAGCTCGATGTTGTATTAGGGACTGTGGTATAATCATTTTAATATGTTGCCTTGGAAACATTTTTGATATATTTAAAAATGGAATGTGGTGTTTTTTTGCTTACTTTTACTGTCTGTATACATAAGGAACATTTTAATTTAAATGTAATGCAATGGGCAGTATCCAAATTTTTGGAAAATATATTTTGCCTCTTGGTAGGAAAAGACATATTTACCATCCTGCCAGATATACAAACTTAAAATAAAATTATATATCCCACGGGCTTTGTACTTTAATGGGCTCTCTTTGCACGCATTTTCTTTACTTATTTCTTAGGGTACTCTTTCAAGTTCTACTTCATGTCAGGTACAATTTTATATTAAATGTTTTGATGTATTTGTGCACACATACATGTAGGGAAATGTGCTGGCTATAACATGTATAACGTTCACAGAGAGCACCTCCCAAAAGCTGGAGGTCCCCTTGTGCTGGTGTAGTCTGTTAAAAAATACTTCAGTTTATTACAAATGAGTACTAATTAGAATGAACAGTTAAATGATAAATGAGTTTGAATGGAGGTTGTCCTGGCTATTTTCCTAACCTTGTAGTGGCTGAATACTAGAACAGCTTTGTAAGGCAGTCACTTTGCTGACAAATGGGGAAACCTGAACACACCAGTAATCACAGCTCCCAGTTCCCTGCAGAACTAACTAGTAATACTGACTTGTGGCCTTTTAATAACCTGCTTGTAAGCTTTAGGTTTGTCTGTTTTTGAGACACTAAAATGGAAATCATCCCTGGTTTTCACCTCCAAACGTTAGTTTAGTCTTGTTTCTTTCCCAGTCTCTTTTAAAACCAGTTTAAGGACCCCTCCCGAGACTTGCCCACTCCTGATTACATGTATGTTCTTGTTTACATCCTTAGCCAGCAGTGCATGCTAATGATGACACCAGGCTCTGGGAGCAGTTCTGGGGGACTGAGAAAGCACAGTATAACCTGTAGTCTGGTTGGCAGTGGTGAGGTAAAACTGCCTTCTACTTCTTTCTCTGGCCTTTAAGGTCAAACACAGGAAGCCTCCCTCGTTCACAAGTCAGAATCACTTGTAGTTGTTTAAATGCCTTCATCTTTATGCTTTATTTTGATAAATAGCACATAACTATGTAATTTGAGTATGTAATGAAAAGTTAAAAGTCAGTGTCTCCAGTTTGATCAGCCGTAGCTTGTCTGGAGTAGAAAAACATCTTTATATCAACTGCACTGCTAGGCTACTTCTGAATTAGACTAAACTGACTAAAGAGTTCAACAAAACTACCAAGGTTAGCCCTGACCCGTGTGGCTTAGTTGGTTGGGCGTCATCCTGCCAAGTGAAAGGTCGCCAGTTCGATCCCCAGTCAGGGCATGCCACATGCCTGGATTGCAGGTTCAGTCCCCAGTCAGGGTGCATACAAGAGGCATTTGAAGGCAAATAAATGATTAGTTAGTTCTGCTTTCAATAACAGGTAAGATCATAGTGATGTCTCATGATGTAAAAAATATTAAAGACATCAAAAATAAGGGATGATATCACCCAAATATACTATGGATCAGGGCATTTACTTTTTTCTAAGACAATAGTGGTGATCATAAGGCATCTTATTAAACTTAACTTTAAAAACCTTTAGAAAGCAAGCACTTATTTGGATAAAGTCAATCCTTAGTTTAAAAAAAAATACCTGTAGGAGTATTTAAGTCCCTTTCCCCATAAATATAGTAAGTACACCTTTCTTGGCAGCAAAAGAATGAAAATGAGCAATCTCTGGCATATAAAATATATACTGAGATTGTTAGAATACAGAATATATTACCAGGCAAGATACACAAGTTACTGTTGCCCATAACTACTTCAGGCTAGTATCAGTTTAAAAACTATAGTGAGAAAATATATTCTGAATGCAAATTTTTTGTTTTGATAGTTTTCTCCTACAGTACATTCTGGGAGAAATTTGTTGTTTTTGGCAGTCAAAGCATACATGTTAAAGACAGAAGTTATGAGTTGAACAATTCTGTCTCAGCTTTAATTTCCCAGGTAGTATTTTGCCACCCTAGCTTTTTTGGAAATGACTGAGCCTCTCTCTAGCCAGAGATGAGCATTTATTTGTACAGGAATGGCATTTGGGGGATATGTAAAGTTACAGAATCCCCACAGCAGTTCTTCTACTTGAAAGGTTTCAGATCAATAATTACTGCTCCTCAGGAGTCTTCTGCCCACAGCCTGCAGGAAATGAGCATAGCCTTTAAATAAGTTACTGCCTATCCTGAAGATGTGATACACTGAATGGAAATGGATGTAAATAAAATCCCATTATCTTATTGAACTGTTACATTTCATTTTGTGGGGTTTAAAAAAATGTAGACTAGTTCTAAATATAGATGAATGAACCTTAAACACTGCTGTTTATTAATCCCATTTCTCACAGGAAATCTAAACCACTTTCTACTCACATATTGCATTACACACACATCTCATGACATAAGTCATTGTAGTATATATTTTAATGCAGTAAATGCTTCTATGTACCTCTAAATTATTCTGTACTTTGAGACCAAGAACTTGAGGATTTTACTAAAAATACCTACTGCTGGAGGGTATGTTAGCTTTGTCTCCTATATCTGTCTTTGTATGTCTATGTCTATAATCTTTATGTGTTTAGAATAAGACACGCTTCTGCTCTAGCTGGTGTGGCTCAGTGGATTAAGTGCCGCCCTGTGAACCAAAGGGTCGCCAGTTCGATTCCAGTCAGGGCATATGGCTGGGTTGTGGCCAGGTCCCCAGTGTGTGGGGGGAGGAGGTGGCACACGAGAGGCAACCACACATTGATGTTTCTCTCCCCTACTTTCTCCCTCCCTTCCCCTCTGAAAATAAATAAAATCTTTAAAAAAATAACACACAGTTCAGATCCTTAGCCATCAAATACTATACTTCTATATAGTACAGCAGGAAAGTAAATATATTTGAGAATGACCTTAATTAAAAGTGA
Source organism: Sturnira hondurensis (assembly GCF_014824575.4). Classification (NCBI taxonomy): domain Eukaryota; kingdom Metazoa; phylum Chordata; class Mammalia; order Chiroptera; family Phyllostomidae; genus Sturnira; species Sturnira hondurensis. Next base: position 33,112,702 of record NW_028093985.1, on the reverse strand, counting down.
CCACAATGTTCTTATAACATATCTTTGTAATACAACAATAAGGAGGTTCTTTGGGTAGGCAGGGGCTCTCAAACTTTAGTGTGCATCAATTTCTTACAGGGGGATGGGTGCAGGTTGTGAAAATAGAGATTCTGGTCCCATCCCCAAAGTTTCTCACTCAGTAGGTCTTGGGCAGGGCTGAAAAATTTAAATTTCCAACAAGTTCCCAGGTGATGTCAATGGTCCAGGAACTGCATTTTAAGATAAAACCACTGCTAGGTAAATGCTATCTTTACACTTAGTATACAGAGGTTTTCATTACAATCATTCAAGGTGCTTTCTAAAAATACTGGTACTGGACGCCACTACCAGAAGTCCTGACAATCCACTGTGGTACCCAGGTGCTAGAAAAAGGCTTCAGGTGACTCTAATATGTAGCTAGGGTTTTGAACCACCAAGTAGAGACTTCTGATGAGGCCAACAATTTCAAGGTCTGGAGAGTCTGTCTTAGCTAGATACTGGGTTGGCCAAAAAGACCGATTAGTTTTTTTCTGTAAAAGATACAATTTTCATTTCCACCATATTGATTTGGTTATTTTGAGCTTGTCAGCTATCTCCTGCTACTGACTTCTAGTGGGTAGAGGCCAGGGGTGCTGCTAGACATCTTGCAATGTGTAAGGCAGCCCCACAGCAAAGAATTACTTGGCCAACATGTCAGTAGTACCAAGAAACTTTGACATGTTCGACCAGTCATGGCACCTTCTCCATATACTGCACAAATCTTTTGAGTTTCAGTTGCATTTTTACCTTTATTGACATAATAAAGCATGCTGAAAATGTTGCATATTTTCTCCCATCTTTAATACTAAAATGGTCACACAAAAATTCACCAATCTAAGTAAGTTTTTTAATGCACACTGATATGACAGCTGTCATAATATGATCTAACAAAATTGTTTCTAATGAAGTTAAAGACAACTAAGCACTACTAGAGCCATCGTACAGAAAAAGCTAAATGAACTTTTTGGCTAACCCGATAGTTCGTCTGATATGTTAGTTACCTATTGCTGCTGTATTATATTACCACAAATAAATTGGCTTGAAACAACACAGTTCATTAGCTTACAGATCTGGAAGTCAGACACCCAAAATGGCGTGGCAGGGCTGCATTTGTTCTGGGCACCAGAGAATCTATGTCTGCTTCTGTCAGCTTGAAGACCACCTGCATTCCTCCACCTTCATCCCTCTAGGACTCGCTTCCCTTTTGTAATGACCCATGTGATTACACTGGGCTCACCTGGGTAACCCACAACAGGAATACCTTGTTTTATCGCACCCCACTTTATTGCACTTCACAGGTGTTTTTTACAAACTGAACACAAGACCCTCCACCCACAAAAAATTACAACTCGCTTTGTTGCGATACTCACTTTATTATGGTGGTCTGGAACTCAACCCACAATATTTCTGAGATACGCTTGTAGCAGCTCAAGATCCTTAATCACATCAGCAAAGCCTCTTTTGCCATGTGAGATAACATAACATAACCACAAGCTCTGGGGTCTGCCTACATTATGTAGTCTCTATTGGATATAGAAATTTCATTATAAAGTCACACCCACTATCAAAATAACTGTAAAGAGCAATCTTGATGTTGGAAGGGAACTCAAATTTAAGTCGAGTTGGTGAAAAACTACCCTATCCCTATTCCAGTAAAAGACTGGAGGTTTACCCTCTGCACAGAGTAAGAGGATCCTTGGAGTGGGGGAACACAGGCAGATGGAGGGGGAAGTTGTAGTAAAGACAAGACACAGTGACTCAAAGTTGAGACCCACTTCCCCTACCCACCTTCTCCCATTAGGCTTTCAGACCCTTAATCTCCCGGGAACTCATTATACGCTCGTTATACTCTCCTTATACTCCCGGGAAAGTAGATCAGCTTAAGAGGACACCCTGACCTTAGAAATTTTCCAGAAAACATGTCAGCAGGTATCCCTTTAGCGAAACTCAGTATGCAAGCCCTGTGTGCTCAGAACTTCCAATTAGCTTTATGATCTTTCACTCTTCAAAAAAAAAAAAAAAAAATCAAAGGAAACCCACTTAACACAACAGGGATCAAAATAAAAAAGGAAGGCCCTGGCTGGGTGCTCGGTTGGAGGGTCACACTGCACACCAAAAAGCTGCAGGTTTGACCCCTGGTTGGGGCACATTCAGCAGGCAACCAATTGATGTTTCTCTCTCTCCCCTCCTCTAAAAATCAATGAACATACCCTCAGGTGAGGGTTAAAACACAAAAAAAGAAACTTAGAAAATAATATAAATCATACCTGCTGAGAAATAATTTATATCCATGAAATAACAGAATGCTAGAAAAAGGAAACATTCAGATGGCAAGAGAGCTTAGTCAAAATGAAAATACAAGAAAAATAAAAATGTCAATAAATGGGTTGGTTGTATGATAAAACTGAGGAATTCTAGGAAATAGAACATAAAGGCAAAGGAAAAAATAAAAAAGATAAAATCTGAGTACTAGTCTATTACGTCCAATATTCAAATCAGGAGTCTAACAAAGATCACGAAAATTTCCCAGAACCTAAGAACACGTTTCCAGATTGAAAGAGCCCATTAAGTACCCAGCACAACAGAAAACAAACAAACAAACAAAAAACATATGAAGCACACTATTGTGGTATTTCAGAACACTGAGATGTTACAGTTTTCAACAGATTAGTGTGGGTCACAAACTAGAATGGGTTGGATTTCCCTTCAACTGTAACAGAAGTCAGAAGCCCATGAAGTAAAAGTAATGCCCTTGAACTTCTGACATGATTCCCAATGCTAATTCCATACCCAGACTAACAGTGGGAAGGTAATGACACACTCAGATATGCAAGACCTAAGAACATTTATTTCCCCCCTTGCATTTTTCCAAGAAGAGCCTGAAGATGGGTTTCACAGAACCACCCCCCAAAAAGGAATATACAGGATACACTAATACAAGATATCCAAAACAGCAAAGCAGTAGAGTCACACTCCAGGTGGTGGTGCAGAGAACCCAGAGAGAAGCTGTGCACTAGGCCTAACAGGTGACCAGCAGGTGAGAGCCAGGTAGAAGGCTCCAAAGGAGATGTCTTTACAAAGACGAAACTAATAAACTGCCTGATGCGAACAAACTTCTCAAAAGGACATTTTGACAACTGGTAATTTGTGGTTGAATTAGTAATACTTAGAATATTAAATAAAAGGAAAATAATAGCTCCAAGGAAACCATGAGTGCAGGAAATAAAAATATCCATAGCATACTTAAGTATTTCTTGAACTTTAATGTGTGCTAAGTATATAAATATGAATTTATAGTAGTTTAGTGTGTGTGTGTGTGGGGGGGATAGTGATAAAAACTAAGCCCCTGCTTTCCTTATCTGTTTCTGTATTTCTATACAGTAAACTAATCTGAAAAGTAAAAGTCACTTGCCAAAAAAACAACCCATAAATGTGCATAACAACTACTCGGGGATTTGTTAAATGTGTTTGAATTCTGGGCTGGGATCAGAGATTCTGTATGTTTCACAAGATCCCAGGGGTGGCCAGTGTTGCTGGACTCCTGCTCACATTTTTGAGTAAGACAGGCACTACATAGCTCAGCTGCAAATGGAATATGTGACAATAATGTAAACTGTGAATAGTGATCAAAATTATTAAATATATTGGTAAATGGTAGGAGGGAAGATAGAGAGCAGGCATGCATGGGGTGGGGGTAAAGGAAGAACTCAATCCTCCTAAGATGGAATGTAATGCCTAAAATCTAAACTATTAAAAGTAGCTGCCTCAGCACGGGGAAATAAAGCCTCAAAACCTCTGGTTGTAAAAACCTGTGGGGATTGCAGTGGTGGGAGAAACTTCCAGCCTCACAGGACAGGTCACTGGAGAGACCCACAGGGTCCTAGAACGTACACAAACCCACCCACCCACCCACCCAGGAATCAGCACCAGAAGGGCCCAATTTGCTGGTGAGTAGCAGAGGAAGTGACCGAAAGTCAGCCGAGAGCTCAGCAAGCACCACTGTTCTCTCTTAGAACCCTCCCCCATATATAGTGCCACAACACAGCCAAGTAGGTTGCCAGCCCTGGTGAATACCTAAGGCCGCTTACAACATAACATAGCAGGTGCGCCCAGACAGAAAATATGGCCCAAATGAAAGAACAGGTCAAAGCTCCAAAAATAGAATTAAGCAGTGAAGAGACAGCCAACCTATCAGATGCAGAGCTCAAAACACTGGTGATCAGGATGCTCACAGAAATAGTTGAGTATGGTCACAAATTAGAGGAAAAAATGAAGGCTATGCCAAGTGAAATAAAGCAAAATATACAGAGAACCAACAGCGAAGGGAAGGAAACCAGGACTCAAACCAATGATTTGGAGCAGAAGGAAGAAATAAACACCCAACCAGAACAGAATGAAGAAATAAGAACTCAAAAAAATGAGCAGAGGATTAAGAACTTCTGGGGCAACTTTAAATGTTCCAACACCCAAATCATAGTGGTGCCAGAAGCAGAAGAGGAAGAGCAAGAAATTGAAAACTTATTTGAAAATATAAAGGAGAACTTCCCCAATCTGGCAAAGGAAATAGACTTCCAGGAAGTCCAGGAAGCTCAGAGAGTGCCAAAGAAGTTGTATCCAAAGAAGCACACATCAATGCACATTATAATTACATTACCCAAGATTAAAGAAGAGAGAATCCTAAAAGCAGCAAGAAAAAAGGAGACAGTTACCTACAGAGGAGTTCCAGTAAGACTGTCAACTGATTTCTCAAAGGAAACCTTGTAGACAAGAAGTATTTGAAGTTATGAAAGGCAAGGACCTTCATTCAAGATTACTCTATCCAGCAAAGCCATCACTTAGAATGGAAGGGCAGATAAAGTGCTTCCCAGATACGGTCAAGTTAAAGGAGATCATCATCACCGAGCCCTTATTATATGAAATGTTAAAGGGACTTAGATCTAAGAAAAAGATGATAAAAAATATGAGCAGTAAAATGATAACAAACTCACAACTATCAACAACTGAACCTAAAAACAAAGACAAAAACAAACTAAGCAAGCAACTATAACAGGAACAGAATCATAGAAATGGAGGTCACAGGGAGCGTTATCAGCAGGGATGGGGAGTGGGAGAATGGGGGAAAGGTACAGGGAATAAGCATAATTGGTCAGTAGAAAATAGACAGGGAGAGGTTAACAGTAGGATAGGAAATGATTCTGTACCCACGGAATGAACTAAGGGTGGGGGAATGCTGGTGGGAGGGGGGTACAGAGTGAGGGGAATAAAGGGGAGAAAAAAACAGGACAACTTTAATAGCATAATCAATAAAATATATTTTAAAAAATTAAACTAGCTGGCTCTTTAATTATGTACAGGTATACTATTAATAACAATAAAGTCTTTTAAAAAGTGGGCAAAGGATGTGAACATAATTCATTGAAGTAAAACACAAATGGTAGGTCAACATATGAATAAATGCTCAATCTTGCTCCCTAGAGATGACGCCCCTTCTCAGTTGATTGGCAAAGAAAAGCTCAGTTATGCACTGATCACAACATGAAGAAACAGCAACACAGCGTTAGAGCAGCAGTTCTGTTCCAACCTCTACAGCAAGTCTCACTGCCCCTGAACTAAAACAATTTTAGACTCAGGTCACCTTCCTGTGACAAATCTTTTAAGTTAGCTGCTCCAATATCCATTCTCAACTATATTCTTGGCTGTGTCCACTATCAGGACTGGGAAAGCTATACACCCAGTTTCCCAGCTTGCCTTGCAGCTCAAGGTGGACATGTACCACAGTGCTCATTAAGACAATAAGACCACACCTACGTTATGTGGTCTAGTCTATTGCTCCCAGGCTACAAACCTGTACAATAGGTTACTGTACTAAATACTGTAGGCAATTATAACACAATGGGTAAGGATTTGTGCATCTAGGCATATCTAAACATAGAAAAGGCATAGTAAAAATATGGTACAAAAGATTAAAAAGTGGTATACCTATCCAGGGCACTCACTATGAATGGCGCTCGGAAGACTGAAAGCTGCCCCAGTGAGTCAGTGAGTAAGTAAGTCAGTAGGAGAGAGTGAAGGTGAAAGCCTCAGACAGGACCACACTGCTGCGAACTTCACAAACACTGCACACATAGGCTACACCAAATGCACACTACAATACGAGATCCAATCAAGAACAGCAGAAAATAATGTGATCAACACACACACAGTAAGCACAAGCTATATGAGGCTGCTGCTGGTATATAACACAGCATACAGTTGCATAGCAGACTTTTTTTGTAAGTAGAAAGAATACATTCTAAAATAGCAATAGAAAGTTTATACAGTACGTACATAAACCAGTTAAGTCATCTGTTATCATTGCCAAGTATTATGTTCTATATGTACATGATTTTATGTGCAATACTTTTATATGACTGGCAGCGGAAGTTTGTTTACACTAGCATCACCATAAATGCAAGTATAGCGTCGTGCTCTAAGCTTCCAACAGCTATGACGTCACTGGGGGACAGGGATTTTTTCAACTCCATTATAATCTTATGGGGCTGCCACTGTGCATGTGTCCCGTCACTAACTGAAATGCTATGTGGCGCATGACTGCAACAGCCCTTCCAAAAGCATGTGGAGTCAGAGAAGACATTTTCCCAAAAGATTCTCAGTGGACAAAATCATGGCTGGACAGGGATTCTCATAAATCCTCTACAACCCCCCACCCCCACCCCCGCAGAGCCCTGGCTGGTGTAGTTCAGTGGATTGAGCGCGGGCCTGTGAACTAGAGGATCACGGTTTGATTCCCAGTCAGGGCACATGCCTGGGTTGCAGGCCAGTTCCTAGCAGGGATGCAGTTCCTGGCAGGGGATGCATGAGAGGCAACCATACATTGATATTTCTCTCCCTCTCTCCTTACCTTCCCCTCTAAAGATAAATAAAATAAAAAACCCCCAGCATTTTCAGAAACAGTTCTTTGTAATAAAGTTAGAATCATCTATACAACTTAATCTATTGAGAAGGAGTATGTCAAGGTGCTAACACACAGGTGGCAAACACAAGGCCTGCCTTGTGTTATTCAGCCCGGCACCTTGTTTCTACCTGGCAGCAGCGCTGAGCTCCTTGCCCCTATTTAAAGAGTAGTTCCATTTATACAGACCTGAAATTACATTTGGCCCTTTGACAGCAAGTGTGGGGCTGATGTGGGCCCTGGTGAAAATGAGTTTGACACCCCTAATAGGTAATTTCAGAACTCCGATTAAAACAACGTTCTTAAGCCTACAAAATAAGCAAATCTAAAGCTTCAACTCAAGCACTTTACATATGTCAAAAAAAACACCAGTCCTTGAACAGTTAAATGACAATAACTAATTATGAATATGATCTATAGACTGGCTGTCCATAGACCTCCAAGAGGATTTAACTACTTTCTCCTAGTTTTAGGCTCAGACTAAACCCACTACCCGTATTATTCTCCTTAATTATCTCTTCCACTGCCATTGATTAGTTTGTAAGCAAAAGCTACAAAAGTCAGTTTCAAATTTTATTTAACTTAAAAGGGGAACCAAAGTGTGTTTCAAATCTTATTAAACTCATTTATCAGAACATGTTTTCATACAGAAGACAGATACAGGATTTCAAGTAACTTATGGTAGAGTCCATTATCGATTAAAAATAAGCTTTTCTCTCCCACAAAACCTCTGCATTAAAAGGCAAAAAAAATTGTTTTTCTTTTATACTGCATAAGAACTAGATGCAAACTTCTGATGTAAATTTATTTCATTGTCAACTCTGATGCTGGAGTTGGGAGGCACAAATGCTCAGTCAGTTAAATGATACAAACCAAAAGCTGCTGTGTCTCTCAGATACAAATGAGAAACCTCCATTCATATCTCCTGCAGTAGTATCACATACTTGCTCCTCATACCAAGTCACTTCTTCTTCTTTCCTTTCCCTTTTTTACTTCCCTCTCCTTGCTGAAGACTTTGGTCACCGCCTCCTGTTTTTTGTGTCCTTGTTTTTAGTTTAGGAATCATTTCCGCTGCATACAACATTACTGACTTACCTAGGAACCAGAGGTTGGGGTTAGTGTATAATCTGAGAGGTAAGACACAGGGTCATTAATTCAAGTACCATAAATTTCAAGAAATTATCACACTGCATCAAAAAAATGATTTAAGATTTAACAAGAAAAACATAGCCCTGGCTGGGTAGTTCAGTTGGTTAGAGTGTTGCCCCAACGCACCAGGGTTGCAGGTTCCATCCCCAATCAGGGCGCATATTAGGAAGGAGCCAATGAATGCATAAATAAGTGCAACAACTGATGTTTCTCTCTCTCTCTCAAATCAATAAATTAAAAATAAATAAAGAAAAAAGAAAGAAATGACTATGAAGACAACTCATTCAAGTGGGGGTCTTTGGTGGAGAAAAGTACTGAGAACAATGCTGAAATATCTAAATGATATTAGATCATTTAGATGATCTAATCAAAATTAGATCAAACACAATAAAAATTTAAAGTACTAAGTGTAAAACAAAATTTTGGTCCTAGTCTAGTAACTGACTTGAAGATCAAAAGAGAACATACAGAAATGTAGCAAAATGGAAACAACCAGTGTATCACTACAACTTTTAAGCTATGGAAACACAGAGCCTCTGTCTTGCAACAAAAACCCAGTGCCATTAAGCTACAAAAGATGTTCCCCACCTACTCAGGCGATCTGTGAATACACACACCCTGCTGTGCACACCACCCGCCCACCTTCTCCCCGGCCCCAACAGCTGCCTCCCTCACCCTGACACCCCATGCATTCAGCTTTTTAAGAAAGCTTTGTATCTATTTTCTTCCTGGAAACAGAAAGCAAGATCTTTTCAACCAAAATTTTTAAATAAAAAGTTTATGTGTGGCTTTTTGTGTGTGCCTTTTGACTTTTAAGATATAGTATAGGAAGATGTCAAACAGGAAAAAATAAAACACTGGGATATACTCCTCTGTCACTCCTGAGTCAGAATCTTAAATTTCTGGAAATATCTCAATCCTGACAGGTTTTGGTATACAGAAACCAATCTATTTCAGTCCAGATGAAGCAAGTTGTCAGTCTGGGGTTACTGTGTCACACACACATAAAACCCCCATTTCAAAAAATTAAAATATATGTTTTAGAAATAAAATTCAATAAAATTCAAAATGTCAAATTCAAAGAAGAATGGCATATATCCAGAATTAATATTTTGGAATATCGATGTCTAGTTTTTAGTTATGCTGTTTTTTTAAAAAATAAAACCCTAGGGATAATGCGAGTTTTCTCTGACCATAACCCCCTGCCCCCACTCCTCATTACCTGCTCTGCTTGCCATTAGGTTAACTATAATTGTAAGACTAGGTATTTCCTTATTTTGTATTTAAATTTACCAGTAGTAGCATGCTATGCACATCTGTTGCTTTTTCCACCAAGTATAGTTTTTTAGATTTATTAATGATAGAAATTATAAACAGACCTCAGGATCTGTAGGATCTGAATTGACAATTAACAACTGACAATTTAATAATTTTATACTCTTTATTTATTTTATTTTTTAATTTTATACTCTTTTTAAAATAATTGATTTGAGAGACAGAGAGAAGGAAACACTGATTTGTTGTTCTACTTATTTATGCATTCATTGGTTGATTCTTGTACATGCCCTGACTGGGGATCAAACCCACAATCTTGGCATATTGGGACAATGCTCTATCTAACCAACTGAGCTACCCAGCCAAGGCTAATTTCACACCCTTAACCTGAGAGCAATGATGGACTTCCAGAGATTCATAAAACATTCACAAAAGAGTATGTTTTGAGAAACCATTACTAGGTTTTATCACATTATGAAATGGGTCCTTAACTTTAAAGAAGTTAGAACCACTGTTTACCTCTCCATCAGTGGTAGTCTTTCTCTAAATTAATCTGTGGAACACATGTTACTTTTACCTTTCAGAAGATCAGAACCTTTTTTTGTAGTGTTGAGGAATAACCTATCCCCAAACTTTATTCATTGATTTAAAAAAAGCTTACGTGATGGGAATTGTACGAGACAGAGGCTGCCATCTTCCTGTTTAAGTTGGACCCGGACTCTGCCCCTATATTGAGCATCACGATTCCATTCTCTGGAGTACATTTTATTTTTCTAACATAAAAAAACAAAACAGAACAGAACAGACTCTGTTTTAAAAAGTTATACCAATGAGATGAGTATGGAAAATAGTGAAAGAAAAAAACCACACCATACCTCAAGAAAGACATTAAGTCCAATTGCTGAGCACACATCTTGAATCTCTGTAGCTGTAGGATTTTCAACAGCCTGAACAGTTAAAAAAAACACTAACAGCTTAGCTTTAAGTGGATACTGCAATACTGTTGTGCAAATCATTTAAAATACTATGATCAAAACATATACCAAATCCTAGGTTTCCCTTTCTACTAGATGCAGTTGTTTCCACTGCAATTACAAAAATTAAAAAAATATTCCCAGGAAGAACACTGATTCATATTTCTGCCTCCATCTCCCTTCCAAGAGAACACAAACTTCACAAGGCCAAGGACTATTTTGCTCACCAGTATATTCCCTAGCACCATGCATGATACTTGGAACATAGCAGGTGCTCAGTGAATATTAATGAAACAACTAATACAGACACAACCACTTTGGAAAATTATTTGACAGTATCTGCTAAAGCCACATGTATGCATTCATTATGGTCTTGCAATTCCACTTCTAAGTATATATTCAAGAAAAATGCAAAAATATGCTCACTAAAGACAAACTCGAGAATGTCCACAGCAGCCCTGATTACAACGGCCCCACACTAGAAACCACTCAATTACCCATCAACAGTAGAATGGACCATGGTATATTACAAAATGCAATACTGTATAGCAGTGGTTTTCATCAAGGCAATTTTGCCCCCTAGCCAACATCTGGCAATGCTTGGACACGTTTTTGATGGTCACAACTAGGGCACTGGCATCTAGTGGGTAAAGGCCCAGGATGCTGCTAAACAATCTAAATGCACAGGGCAGCCTCCACAACAATGAATTACATGGCTCAAAATGCAGCCATGCTGCTGTTGAGAAACACCATTACAGAGCAATGAGAATTAAACTTCACTGAAAAATGTGGATAAATCTCATAAGCTTAAAATTTGGTGGGAAAAAAAAAACCAGACACAAAAATACATAGTATATAGTGCTATTTACATAAAATTAAAAAACAAGCAAAAGTAATCTATGGTGATGGTACAGTGGTTGTCCTTTATGTGCATATACGTGGAGAGAACAGTGACTGAGGAGGGACATAAAGGAATCTTCCTGGGTGCTGGTAATGATTTCATCCTTAAAATTAGGGTGCTGGTTACCCATGTGTACTCATTTTGTGAAGATTAACATAGACACTTAAGATTTATGTATGTTTCTGTATGTATACTATGTATCAATATAAAGTTAAAAACAACTTAATCATTCTCTACATTATCTGAGAGCTTGTTCCCAGAAGCCTCTGCTACAGTGGCTTGGGTCAGGCATTATTCTAAACCAGTGCTTTGGCATTTTCTCTTTCATCGTGAGGCAGCAAAACAGACTTTCCTTTACACATTTAAGAAGAAGGTAGGAGATATGAAATGATACAAAGTAACAAATGCAATACTTCAGACCAAGTTACCTTAAATCTGTTGTCAAACTGAAAAATTGATTCTTAAAAATAAAGTACGACATGAATTTTGAAAATAAAAAGCTTCAACAAAGACCTTTCACTTGGTATTAGGAATTTGACATAAAACTGTAAGACTCAACAACTCTGAACTTTCTGCAAGTTTTCTTTAAAAACTCCAATGCACTCTGGACACTGCTTTGTACAGTGGCATAGTTTCAGTTTCCTTGATTAAGAGGAAGATTGTCATAACCTACTTTTAAATGAAAACCGTGCAAATCCTACAACCCTCCCCTCTCCTCATTCAAACACAGGTTCATGAAGAATCACTTTAAAAAATTCCTTCCTCTATGAATTTGGGCCTTTCTGGTTTCACCGTTATTAAGGAAAGTACCCAATTCTCGGCAACTGTTCTCTTCAACCAGGAGCATCGCCCCCGCCCCCCGCCCCTGCCACCCCAATGCAGTAAATTAAAAGAAGCCTTTGTGGCCCTAACAGTAAAACCTCCCCTTAAGGACCAAGGTGTCAGCCTGCTTACCTTACTTATGGGGATTCGCCGGCCCTCCGCGATGGTCTTCTTGTTATTTAAATAAGCTGGATATATACAAATAAACCTGTCACAGAAATAGCACAGCTGGTATCACTAGAGCAGTATTTCCAAAACTTCACTCATTCGTTCATCGTTATCGCGACTGCTGGGTCACCCATACTATTATTTGCAAATTTTTTCCTTATGTGTCCCTTTTACTTAAAAAGAAAACCTTAACTCACTACTTTAGACAGAAAAACATCACTTGCAAAAGAATATTAAAAAGAAAAAGAATGTCCTAACTCTTCAGTTAGATACAGCTAAATACCTGTCAACAATTCCTAAGATCGGCCCCGCTCTCGTACACAGAAATACAGAATAGCAGGTATTAAGAACTTGAAAGAACCCAAGCAAGCCTTCGTGAAATGTCACAATAGTTAAAAAAAAAACAAAATAAAACCGAGTTCTCACTCTGTGATTCTGTTACTTTATGTCATGTCCACATAGCACCCAAAGTCCTTTGCGTCACGTACAGGGAAACCAGATAAACCCTGAGCTATTTGAAGTTGGAATTTCAGGGATCCTGCTTAGAGCCTGGTTCGGAGAAACGAACGCCAGGAGAGCCGCTCAGAGATGCGACGAGGAACGTTTCCCCGGGCTGGGGACAGCAGCCCAACGCCCGCGGGGTCGCCGCAAGCCCCTCCCTTTCTCAGGACCCACCTGTCCTGGTCGGCCGGAGTTCGCGACGCCGCACAAGCCATTTTCAGCTGTGTCTACTCTGCGAGACCCCAGCCAGTACCCCCACCGGAACTCCGCTTAACATTTCCCAGACCACCCCATTTCCGGCGGAAGTCCTACCCGCCGGAACGCCTACGCTCCCACAGCTTTTCACTGTCTTTTTGTTCCGGAACCTGTCGCTCGTTGCCAAGGTTTGTAGTTTCTTACGTGGCATTTGGCCCTAACCTCTCGCGATAGGATTCAGGAAGCTTCTAATTCTTTCCCGTGTGTCGTCAAAACGAGACTTTTGAACGTAGGCACCGTGGCTAAGATGGAATTTCACACTACTTTGCGTAGTGCTAGCTACCCTCACGAATGGAGAGGGGCGCTGTACCGGAGTTAATCTGTGAAGTTCCAAGCAGGTTGTTGGAGCAGGCAAGAAAATTCCCTGTATGTTTTATCTTTATTCCCTTCTGGGCCTAAACTTGACTACACACCTTTATAGATTTCTGAAGATCATCTTCTATACTAAAATTCATTATATCATTGCATAGCTTAGGTTAACTGAAAAGCATTATTTCAACATACTTTTTTAAAATTTATTTAATTATTTTTCAAATACAGTTTTCTATTACTCCCATCCCAACCCTCCCCCCCCCGTGCTGCCCCACTCCCTCCCATTTCCACCCTTCTTAGTTGTTGTCCATGTATCCTTTATATTTGTTCCTCTAAATCCCTCCCTATTTCCCCTGAAATTTCCTCCCCTCTGGTCACTGTCCCCCTGTTCTCTATTTCAACATTCTTGTTCTTCAACTAACACACCTTCATTTCTGTTACTAGACAGGGTCTGGCCCTGAGTGGGTCTGCCTAGGGCCAGGCCATAGTGTGTGGGTTTTTAATTTTGTGCAGGAGAGATTTCACAACATGAGTCTAGGTGACTATTAAATTTGGGGACGGTAAAACAAGGAAGAACTTAGGGTAGAAGAAGCAAGAGGAGAGCCTAGGAGACCTTGGGAACAGGTTCAGGGGATTAGCTTGGGACAAGTTGCTGCTGCCTTGAGTTTACCAGATGCACTCCGGAGGGAAAAAAGAACGGAAAGAAATAGTTTGTGCTACTCCTCAAAAGGGAGAGTACAGTACTGGGTCCTTTGTCTTGAGGCTTTTATCTCTCTCTTGCAGGCAGGAATCTTAGAGAAGGTCTCAGGGAAGGGTTTCAGCAGAATATTCTTCAGTTTTCCAGGTGTGACCTTTCAGGGTCATGGTTTCCACTTACTGGTCAGTGCTAGGGCAGGGGTTGTTAGTCATTGCAGCTGGTCCTGGCCTCACTCACCTGGTTTTGCTGTTTTTCTGGATCTGGAGCTAAAACATTGGGTTGGCCAAAAAGTCTGTGGTTTATTCCATGAGATGGCTCTAGTAGTGCTTAGTTGTCTGTAACTTCATTCAAAACAATTTTGTTAGATCGTATTGTTACAGTGTCATATCAACATACATTTAAAAATAACTTATCAAACTTGGTGAATTTTTGTGTAGCTGTTTTAATACTGACAATGGAAGAAAATAAGCAACATTTTCAGCATATTATGCTTTATTTCAAGAAAGGTAAAAATGCAATTGAAATACAAAAAAAGATTTGTGCAGTGTATGGAGAAGGTGCTGTGTCTAATCAAATGTGTCAAAAGGGATTTGCAAAGTTTTGTGCTAGAGATTTCTCACTGGATAATGCTCCACGGTTGGGTAGACCAGTCGAAGTTGATAGTGATCAAATTGAGGCATTAATTGAGAACAGTCAGTGTTATACCGTGTAATAGTAGGTGATAGTAGACATACTCAAAATATCCAAATCAATAAAGTTGTTGGTGAAAGTGAAAAAAACTACTGGTGAAAATGAAAACTGGAAAAAAATGGACTTTTTGGCCAATCCCATACAACTGAGGCTTAGATGTCACCCCTAGGGAGGTGGCCTTTTGTAGCTGGCTATAAATTGCTTGCCATTTTGTCTAGCTATTTGTCTCAGTTTTCCTATTCCACTTGCTAAGGAATTTTCCTAGCTTCTTGCGAGCCTGCCTCAATTTCCATTTTAGTAGCAGCTGCTTATTTCACACCTAAAACAGTACTTTATGAAAAACAGGGCAAGGTAAGATAGGTCCTGTATTCTCTTTTACAGATGGAAAAAACAAACTAAACAAACAAAATCCCCCAAAAGCTTTGTTCCGATAAGGGCAGGTAAGTCGTCCATTCACGCTAATGATAGCTGAGCATAAATGCTGAGCTAGTCTGACTGTGAGCCCCCAACTTTCCTCTGTGTCCTAAATTCTGCCTCTCAATCTTCCTTGTAGTTTATTAGTACCTGGTTAGTTTGGTGCTAATGTTAAGTAAATAAATATTGTTTCTAAAGTATATAGGATTCCTGTACAAAGAGCTTCATGCAATGACTAAACCAAACCAAATGAAACATTTAGGGATGAAATGAATCCAAGCTTTTAAAAAACATAGTTTACCTGTTTTAGGACTCTGCTTTCATACTTTAGTGGCATCATGAAAATTCGAATACTTATCAGAATATGAACATTTTATGTACGCATGTGGGAAAAGGGGGAAATGAACAAGGTAGTCTGAGGTTCAATGCATGTAACAGCCTTCTTATCAGGGAGTTGTTAGAGCCATGTCAGTAACTGGAGATTAAAAAGACCAATATTAACATTGGTTGTTTTCTTGTTCATAGACACTGCGTTAATGATGGAGCTAATATTTTTGAGTGCTCTTCAATGCTAAATTCAAAACTCCTATTTATTAACTCTACACTATTGTTGAAAATAGTGTACAAATACAAAGAAAAAGGGGGTTTGGAGACAGCAGTGCTATTACTACACTGATGATTAAAGAAACAGTAACCAAACGTAAGATTTTAAATGCTTGTGCTTGTGGAAAAGCAGGTTAGTTAACGAAGGACAAAATTGGACATGGAAAATTGTGGAGATGATGAAAGGGCTTTAGATATCAATGGCACTTGTTTTCAAAACTTATTTTATCCATTTGTCTTCTATTTCCTCAAGCCATTAAATTCACCCTATCAATTTTGGTTGAGGCTCTTGGGTAGGGCCGGGATTCATAAGGGTGGAAAGAGAAGATAGAGGTTGGCAAGGGAAATTTTTGTAAGAGTTGAGTAAGAATTGAAAGCAGCAGGAGGAAAGAGGTCAAAGAAGAGATGCGGTATATATGTGTATTTTGGTGGAGGGGCTGTATGTAAGTAAATGACCTGTGAGCTTTGACAGAAAAAGTGATAAGGGGAAGAAACTGGCAGATTAGATAGGGTCTGTGCTACAGATTACCCATCAGCCTCGAACCCATCCAGTAAGAACACACTGAGAAGCTCCTGTGACCCAGATATTCTGAGAGGTGCTAGGGATACAGGTATAGATTTAAAAAATAACTCTTGCTCTGGTTTCTAATCTAAAGGATGAGACTGATATTCATGCAGCTATAGCTACAGCAGGGCCGTCCCAGCTGGGGCCTAGTTGAATCCCTCAAGGAATTCAGGCATACTTAGGTGTATTTGACTCACTAATGAAATAGTCTGCCTATTTCCCTTGTCTATCACTATGTAACAAAGCATCATTCTAAAACAATATTTTAAAACAACCACAATCATTTATTTGCTCATAAAACTTCAGTTTGGGAGAGCTCAGCAGGATAGCTTATTCCTTCTCTGTGTGGCATCTGCTGGAGCTGGACCATCCAAAATGACTTCTTCACTCCTGTGTCTCTCCTCGCTGGGACGGCTGGGACGGCTGAAGGGGCACCTCCCTCTCCCTGTGGCGCAGCCTCTCCATAGGGCCAGGTTGAACTTCGACAGAGGCTCTCTCCTTGATCAAACTGTAAAAAGGTTCTTCTGAGTCCTCTTTTTGACTAGGCCTTGACGTTGGCCCCCGTTCTACCTTTAGCCTGCCTAGCCTAGTTTTAGCAAGAATGCTGCTGAGTTAAGTGTAGTGGGGGTCTCCAGAGAGACAGAACTAATAGGATGTCTAAGAGTTTATTCTAGGAACTGACTCACGCTGTTATGGAGGCTGAGAAATGCCACCATATGCCATCCACAAGCCATAGGACCAGGCAAGCTGGTGGTACGATTCAGTCTGCGTCCAAAGGCCTGAGAACTCATGCTGTAACTCCCAGTTATGACTGAAGATGGCTGTTCCAGATCAAGGAGAGAGAAGGACTCACCCTCCCTCTGCCCTTTTGTTTTATTTGGGCCTTCATTGAGTTGGATAATGCCTGCCCACATCGCTGAGGGCAGATCTGTACTCAGACTCTACTGATTCACATGCCAATCTCTTCCAGAAACATCTTCACTGACACAGTCAGAAACAGTGTTTAGCAGCTAACTGGGTAGCCTAGTCAAGTTGACAAATAACATTTAGCCATCATAGTTTAGCAAGAGATCAAGTGATCTTGATAACTGATCACTCTCATTATGTGGTCAAATTCCTCATCCCCCACTTTTGGTGTACAGATGCTTCTCCACTTACAATGGGGTTTCTTCCTAATAAACCAATCATAAACTGACAGTATCGTAAGTAGGAAATGCATTTAATGCACCTAATCTACTGAACACCCCAGCTTAGCCTAGCCTAGCCTAGCCTACCTTAAACACGCTCAGAACATTTGTATCAGATTACAGTTGGGCAAAATCGACTGCAGAATTTCTTTTATAAGGTGTTAAATATCTCCCCCTGGCTGGCTATCTGTTGTTTGGAGCATTGTCCTGTGCACCGAAACATTTTGGGTTTGATTATCAGTCAGGACACATACCTAGGTTGCAGGTTCAATCCCCAGTCAAGGCACATACGGGAGACAATTGACCAATATTTCTCTCACATTGATGTCTCTCCCTCCCTCCCTCCCTCTCTCTATCATCAATAAACATATCCTTGGGTGATGATTAAAAAAGAATATCATAACTTATTATATAAATTGCTTTCACACTATCACAAAGTTGAAAATTGTTAAGTTGAACCATCGTAAGTTGCGGATTGTATGTGTAAGTCCTTGGCCTAACTTCAATAAGAATCCTGTTAGGTCGATTTAACAAGAATCCCCAGCCCTGGCTGGTGTAGCTCAGTGGATTGAGCGTGGGCCTGCGAACCACACAATCGCGGTTCGATTCCCAGTCAGGGCACATGCCTGGGTTGCAGGCCAGTTCCCAGTGGGGGGCACACCAGAAGCAACCATACATTGATATTTCTGTCCCTCTCTCCTTCCGTTCCCCTCTAAAGATAAATAAATTAAAAAAAAAAGAATCCCCATACTCCTCATATCCCCTTAGTAATTTTCCAGGCACTGCCCTCCTCACTCTGCTCTTTCACTATAAATCTCTAGCTGTGCTGCATTCAGAGGCAAGCAAATCTCTCTCCATTGTTGCAATATCCCTACTGCAACAGTCTTGAATAAAGTCTTGTTTACTATTTAACCCTTGTCAAGTACCATTTTGTATATTTAAAGTGTACAAATTTATTAGTTTTTATTTTATTTTTCAACTACAGTTGACATTCAATATTATTTTATATTAGTTTCATATGTACAGAATACTGGTTAGACATTGATATAATTTACAAAGTGATATCCCTGATAATTCTAGTACCCACCTGGCACTGTACATATTTATTGCAATATTTTTATTATATTCCCTATGCTATACTTTACATACCCATTGCTATTTTGTAATTGCCAATCTGTACTACTTAATTCCTTCACCTTTTCACCAAGCCCTTTAACTCTCTCCCATCTAGCTACTTTCAGTTTGTTCTCTGTATCTATGAGTCTATTTTTAGGGTATTAGTTTCTTCAACAGCTTCCTCATAGCATGGTAGTTTCACAACTTCTTACATGTGGCTGGCTCCAGCAGTTTGCAGTGTGGAAAGGTGTCAGGCCTTTTTGATGCCTGGTCTGGTCATTTCCTCCACATGGTATTGGTCAGTGTAGTCACAGGGCTAGCTCAGATTCAAGGGAGGGGTAAATAGACTCATACTGCAACAGGCATGTGGGATGGGAGATATTGTACCTTCTTTGGAAATATAATCTGCCATACTGTGGGAGTCAATTTCTACATAATGCTGAGAATTTTGAATAACTACTTGACCCCAGGACAGGGAAAAATTCATAGTACAACATAGCGTTTATGTCTAAGATTTATCTACATTCTGTACACGGCCTCTATCTTAGGATGGGAAGGTAGATGATAAGTAAAATTTGAGCCCTGGCTGGTGTAGCTCAGTGGATTGAGCGTGGGCCTGCGAACCACACAATCGCGGTTCGATTCCCAGTCAGGGCACATGCCTGGGTTGCAGGCCAGTTCCCAGCAGGGGACTCACGAGAGGCAACCAGACATTGATATTTCTCTCTCTCTCTCTCTCTCCTTCCCTTCCTCTCTAAAGACAAATAAGTAAAATCTTTTAAAAAAATTTGAACAATGGGATTGCTTCACGAAAAACCCTATATGCAGTATTGCTGCGGTACTCGTACAGAAAATGTTGCTGCCACGTAGGAAGACAGGTGTTCTTCCCACTTCTGGAGGAACACGGTGCAGCGCAACCTCGTCCGTCAGGAACTCCTGACGGTACAGCCCCCACCCGGATTCCAGCTGGTCTCTGAGGGAGGCGGTCACTTCAGTAGATCTGCTTCATTTGAACTTGGCATCCACTCCAAACTCTTTATGTTATGGATTTGTTTCTGATCCTGCAAAAGGAGAGAAAGAAAGTGATGGTGGAGCAGCCATAACATGAGAACATTTATTGAGATGAAGACTCAAGATGGAAAAGATTCAGTATTCAAAGACAGGGTTGTGGGAAAAAGACACAGCAGGACTCATACCAGTAGAATTTCCTTATTTCAAGGATAAAAACAAAATCCTACAAACTCCAGGATAGGAAATAAAAGTTAGCTCTAATGGGAAAAAATGTCAGACTGATATTTTAACCTCTTAGCCACAGTAAACACTAGAAGAGTTTTGAGGAAAAAAGAACTATGACCAAAGTTGTGATCCAAATTTTCCTTTGTATGAGGGTAAACAAAACAATAAAAAAAAAACAACAAAAATAGTCCTAACCAGTGTGGCTCAGTGGGTTGAGCGTTGTCCCACAAAGCCCAAGGTTGCTGGTTCGATTCCTAGTCAGGGCACATGCCTAGGTTGTGGGTCTGGGCTCCAGCTGGGGTGCATGTGAGAGGCAACTGATTGATGTTTCTCTCCTTTTTCTCTCTACCTTCCCCTCTCTCTAAAATAAATAAATACAATATTTTTTAAAGTAAAAAAGAAAATAAAGGAGAAAAGACTTAGAAAGTTTATCCCCAACTTTTTCTGGGGGGAAAAACTTTTAAAGGACATACTTACTCCAGCTAAGCCAAATTATAACAACAGGAAAAGCTGAAGAAATGAAAGATGTGTAATGTAGGGGAAACAGTGGTAAACATTTTAATTTATACTTAGATTTAAATAATTACTGGTGTTGTGGTGAAGCTAATTGCATTCTGAAGAAAAAGTTGTGAAAATTAAAAATATTAATACATTGATACTAGAACAGAGATTTTGCAAAACAAAAACAAAACCAAAAACACCTGAGGGTTTCAGCTAACAAGTGTAGGCCTCAGTTTCTATAATCACTTTAGCCACTGTGTCACTAGGGGTTTCACTGGCCCTGCCACCTGACAAAGGACCCCGACTTCTCACCACTGTGCCACCTCCTCTTCCCCTTTGTGTCCTCCCTGTCTCTGCTCTTCAGCCCCCCACTCCTGGAGAACCCCAAGGACCCCAAGTTCCTGCCTCTTTTAAAACATGTGAAAATCTCTCTAACCCTCCTTTCACCTAAACTCCAGGCTTAGCTTTTCAGATCCTAAACCTATCAAAGGTCTTCAGTTAAAGGAAAGCACCTTCTGAGAACCTCAGGATCCACCTGTTTTAGAGTGAAGTTGTGGTTTTAAAGAATACCCCCCCCCCATTTTTTAAAACAACAGAAACTTATCTTTCACAGTTCTGGGGACAGGGAAATCCAAGATCAAGGATCCAGCAAGGTAGGTTTCAACCCTTCTTTCTGCTTCCAGGCAGCCCACCTTGCTGTGTGCTCACATGAGCTCAGCTTTAGTGTGTGAGTTGAGGTGGGGTGGGTGAGAAAGAACACTCTGATGTCTTTTCTTACAAGGATACAAATCCTGTCAGATTAGGCCTTCATTCTTTTTTAAATTAAATTTGTTGCGATGGTTAACAAGATCATACAGGTTTCAAGTATACATTTCTGTGATACATCATCTATATATTGCATTGTGTTAGGCCCTCATTCTTATGATCTTATTGGTTAGGCCAAAAAGTCTATTTAATTTTTTCCATAGAATAAAAGACATACTTTTCATTTTCATCACTATCTTTATAGATTTGGATATTTTGAGTATGTCAGCCACCTCCTGTGTGCTATAACCTTGATTGTTCTCAATTAATGTCTCAGTTTGACTGCTACAGTTTCAACTGGTCTACCCAACCATGCAGCATCATCCAGTGAGAAGTTTCCAGTATGCAATTTTGCAAATCACTTGACACATTCAATCAGTCACAGCACCTTCTCCTTACACTGCACAAATCTTTTTGTGTTTCAGTTGTGTTTTTACCTTTCTTGAAATAATAAAGCATGATATGCCAAAAATATTGCGTATTTTATTCTATCTTCAATATTAAAATGGCTACACAAAAATTCACCAATTTAAATGCACACTGATATGACAGTTGTCACAGTACAGTCTAATGAAATTGTTTCTAATAAAGTTAAAGACAATGAAGTGCTACTAGAGCCATCTCATGGGATAAACCAAACAGACTTTTTGGCTA
Source organism: Sturnira hondurensis (assembly GCF_014824575.4). NCBI lineage: Eukaryota > Metazoa > Chordata > Mammalia > Chiroptera > Phyllostomidae > Sturnira > Sturnira hondurensis. Next base: position 33,090,887 of record NW_028093985.1, on the reverse strand, counting down.
ACCCGGTATTTTACCTTACTTCTTTAGATGCTCCACTTCCAAACACAGCCACTGGCTCCATGATTTTTGTTAATTTTTGTATCTGCAATTTTCATACATTTGATGCTATATCATTTGATATACACTCAGGCCATAACTGATATTTTTTCATTCTTTCATGTTTTTTATCCAGAATGATATTTGTCATAAATTTGCCATCATTGCTTTCTTTGCATTTGCCTGTGCAAATGTAGTTTTACTTTTAGTTTTTTCCATTCTGGATCATTTTGTGTCTTTTGTTAATGGCATATTATTGGACAGTTTTTTGTCTTTCGACTCTGATCTGAGAGCAGTTGTTTTACTGTACAATCAGCAGTGTCCACCTTGCAGCCCGCAGGCTGCATGTTGCTCAGGGTAACCAAGAATGCAGCCCAACACAAAATCTTGATTTACTTAAATCATTATGAGTTTTTTGTGTGTGATTATGTGTCACAATGTATTTAATGTGTTGCCCAAGACAACTCTTCCTCTTCCAGTGCGGCCCGGCCCGGAGAGGCCGAAAGGGTGGACACCCCTGTTTATTGGGTGCTACTTTGTCACTTCGTGTTTCTCTGTGTGGATAATTCTCCCTCTGCCATTTCTCCTGTTCTTTAATGTCTTGTCCAAGTATTCCTAGTTGTTATCTTTTGGCTAGTGATTTGGGTGCACAGTTTTATTTTGTAACATTGGAGTTATTACTAAATGATTTTTCTAAATTAAAAGTAAAATAACATGTCTTAACACTGCCTCTGTAAGATTAGAACTTTATCATGCTTTTACATCTTACCTCCCTTCTAAATATTGTTTCTTAGGTTGGGTTGGAATACCTCCAATTTAATATTAAAATTATTAACAATTTCATCCTTTCATTTTTCAGTTACTTTGACATTCACATTGAGATTAGTTATTAACCACAATTAAAGTACACATTTATTCAAGTTCAAAAGTTTTATTGCTCAAATCGTTTCCTTACTACCTTTCTATTTAGTTTTGTGGGCAGCAGGAATACTGAGGTAGAAATAGGACATGGTTTCTGGCTGCTCAACATTAGGGGGTTCATGTTTCATGAGTCCAGCTCAAGTATGTGACATAGCCCCTGCTAATCGTGGCCACCCAAGCAAGGACTCAGAAGTGAGCAGTGTGAGGAAGCAAGTGCCACACGTCATCTTAGTGTACAGTAAGGATGTGTCAGAAGGTTCTGGTGGTTAGGGGCAGCAGCTGAATCTTTACTGAAGCAGCCTCATAGTCTGGTTGGAGATTGTATCCACTGTCCGTTTGCCAAGAATAATGTTCTGGCCCATATATGAATCCTGTGGACTACCTTATTCTTTATAGGAATGAACTTCTTTGGTCTTCTAGAGGTCTTGTTGATAACTCTAATTCTGAATGATAGAAGTACTTCAGATAAATGCTAGTTTGGCTGGTTTCAGAATTCTTAGGTAATATGTCTGTTCCCTTCCAATGCTGCATATATGGGTCTATTGGTTTGCTGCTTTTCTTTTTTGGTATTTAGTATTGCTGAGAAGAAATTTGATGCTAACCTAAGTTTTTTGTTTTGTAAGCAACCTACTTCTCTCCCCACAGATATTTCTCTTTGAAATGGGGAAAAAAAAACAAAAACAAAACCCACTTCACTATGATGTCTAAATATGAGGTCTGTTCGGAAAAAGTCCAGCCATTGTTAATATAATGAAAATGGTTTGCATGACATCAATGTAACCTGGCAGCCAAGGAGAATGCCCTGGAATGCACATATGTGAACAATGACAACTTTACTGTACTAGTCAGTGGTGGTGATAGACACTATTGAGTGGGCGTGTGTACTGTGTGGCCATCACATTCAAAATGACTGAGAACAACAAATCTGCATCGAATTTTGTGTTAAGCTTGAACATTCCTCCATGTAAACTATTTGAATTCAGAAGGCCTCAGCTGTGGGCAACTGGTGATTGGCAGCTTCACCATGACAATACACCTGCTCATGCATCATGTCTCATGCAGAGTTTTTTTGTGAAACATCATATCATCCAGGCCACTCAGCCCCCTACAGCCCAGATTTGGTGCCCTGAAACTTCTGGCTTTTCCCAAAACTAAAAGCATGTTTGAAAGGGAGGAAATTTTAGACTGTTGATGAAATTCGAGAAAATACATTGGTGCAGTTGATGTTGATTTGAATTGTGTGAGGTCCCAAGGTACCTACTTTGAAGGGGACTGAGGTATCATTGTCCTATGTACAGTGTTTCTTGTATCATCTTTAATAAACATCTATTTTTCTTATTACATGGCTGGATACCTTATGGACAGACCTTGTACAGCTGTTAGTTCAAAGTTACTTCAGGAATGAAGTTAGTTTGGAAGTTCACAAATGCCCTCAAACACAAAGGAAAGTAGAACTAGCTCTCAGGAATGGCAGGGCCTGCAGGTAACACCCAGGTGCTAGTGACTCTCATCTTTCACTTGCTCTTCGCCTCCCTCCCACGTACCCTTCTTTCTCTACTGCCTGGTTCTCCCTTAGTTTTAGCTTCATGATGCCGATCAGACATGACAACCTTAGCCATAACTCTGTAAGATCTTTCAGTTCCAGCCCTCAATCACCAACCAGAAATTTCCTTCCTGACTTCAAATCAATTGGCTGTCATTTTTCTTAAGCCAGGCCATGTAAGTATTTGGTCACTGGTCAGTTGATGATGAGTCTCCCCTATGTCAGGGGGAAAGACTGGGTGCATGGTTCAGTGACCAATTAGTGAAGTGAATTGCTTGTACTCCAAAAGGTGGTATAAGTGCAGCAGGTAACATCTGACACTGTTCTCCATAGTTTTCACTAATGGTGCTTTATATTCAATGGTCATCTTCATTAGTAGACATTATTAGTATTTTTAATTTAAAAATAGTAACAATCACATAACTTCAAGAAAATGAGCTAATAGTCACAAATATAGAGAATTATCCTGAATATCAGAGGAAAGAAAGTATATTTAGCACCAAGAACAATATTATACACATAGAACATACAGGTTGAAAGAAGTCAATGGCCCAACAAAAACCAGAATATAGTTGTATAGACCACAGAGCAGAGTTAGGAAAATGGCAAGAAAATGACCTGGTGTTTACAGGAGTCCAAGTCCATAGGTCTCAACACTACAAGGCAGTATTTTCAAGCCAGCATTATATGAGGAACATATGCTTATCAGAAATTAAAAAGTAATTTATATATTCTATTTCAGCCACCATGACTTTTGAAAAATTACTTTTGTTTGGTAAATTTTAATAAATTGACTACTCAATATATTTTGTACTTCTGGCACTCTATTCTTTCCCTTAGATACAAAGAAACCCAGTGATAACAGAAATTCAGATATAGTGCAACTGGCTCCCATCCCCAGCAACAGACTCATCCCTTCAGTCAATCTGGTGGTAACAGGACCTGTCAATTATTTTCACTCTACTCACTATCTGACCCTTATAGGCTTATCTTTTATTTCATTATTTCCCCCTTATTAACTTCCCTTTTAATGCCCAGGTAACTTATCTTTTATTTCACTATTTCCCCCTTAACTTTCCTTTTAATGCCCAGGTAACTCGTAAATACCACTTTATGGTTAAACTATGGTTTATTCTCAAATACCAATGTCACTTGCTATAGTTAATTGGTTATCACTCTTTTCTGTATATAACAAATTGGGCACATTTTCCTTTCACCTGAAATCAATCTTCCCCCCATTTCAGAGTTCCTTTTCATAGTCTCTTCTTATTGCAAATCCAAATTACATAATTGCTGAAACTATTGCCTTTACAGTAACTGTTTCAACAGTCAACAGGAGCATTAACTGACCTCTCAGATACAGTCATCATCTTTAAAATTACTTGTTCATCCATGTCTGGTAAATTTGTCTACTATTGGCAGTTGAGATGGGTGGTATCAGATTGCATAGCTAAATATTCGAGTCTCTGATTCCTAAAGGAGAGGGAAGTTTATTTGTTGGTATACTGCCAGATTAAAGGTCCAGTTGTTGAGAGGAACACCTAGAACTGAATGTAATCATTCAAAAAGCTTCCTTGTGACAGCTTAGGGCAGTTGTTCTCCAAGTGTGGTTCCAGACCAGCATCACCACCTGTGAACTGTTAGAACTGTACATTCTCGAACCCCACTCAGAATCAGAAACTATGGGAATATGGTCCGGCTGTGTTCATAAGCACTTCTGGTGATTCAAATGCACTCGCTTGAAAACCACTGTCTTGTTTGCTGCATGCAGTCCAAAGCTAGATATTTCCCAACAGATACTACAACGCTGAACAAATCTGTAACATGGAGCTTAGCATGCCATTTAAGTAACAGACATAAACTGGGAATATCTGGTATCATGGCAGCACCCTGTGAACTTCTAAAAGTAGGACTGAGATTTGCCCCTTTACTAATTCTCTAACTAGAGGGTCTCAAAAGAGCAACTTTCCCCTCAATGGGCAACACAGACTGATTGACCCTTCTCCCAGCAGGTGCTGCCTACAGGAATTCCTGAGTTTTCTGGCATGTGGAAGGCACCCTTCTTTTTTCATTTCCAGCATTAATATATTTCATTTTACTTGAAAAAGATTTTTTTTCCTTATTTGAAAAGGGCAGTTTAATTTTAATTGGCTTACATCCCATTTCTTTCCATAAAAGTATTGGAAGTGGTTTATAAAAACTGATGTGCTAATTCAGAATAGAAAATCAGGACTAAAAGAGGAGAAAACAAATATGACCTATATGCACATATCCCTGTTGGATAAGGCAGACTAAGAAAAATACAAATAAATTAGTACGATTATTCACAACTATTTGATTCAGATAAAACTTGACAAAAATTTAAATGTAGATATAGTCTAAAGAGCAGGAAAACAAGGTGTTTGCAGTGTTCCAGTGAAGACTATGGACTGTGGAGTAAAATGTCTTACTTTTAATCAGAGCACTTTATTTATTAGCACATTAAAAAAAAATCAGCCTCATTACCTGTAAGTAGTAAACACAGGTAAGAGGTAGTTAACTAACTGCATGATGTGATTTCAAGGGCACTAGACATGCTCACGCCTCCTCAGCCTTTTCCCAATGCCTCACCAGATCTAAATAGATTTTCCCTTCTCCAAATGCAGAATGCATGACTTATTAAAAATAAAATTTCATATATTGAACAAATGCATTTATCATCTTCCACTCCCTCTGATCTTTTAGGACAAATGCTGGGAAGATAAATTATCTTTGTTAATAAATGTATCAGTTTGTCTTCCTTCATGAAGTGGATTCTCTGTCATGTCAGGAAGGGGGCACGTACACCCTACAACCTTACCTGTCCAAAACAAAGATTTCCTCAACAGGCAGGGAGTTTTAAAAATAGTCTTTTGAATATCCTAATGGTATTACATCTACTTTTGAGGTTCCACGTGATCTGCATTTTCTGAACATGGTCATATGCTCACTATACTTGGTAGCTGGAATTTTGCCACAAGATATAGAGTGATAAAAGGTGTTCATTCCAGACTCAGTAGCAATAGGGAGAAGATGAAGGGACAAGACAGTTACATTCCAAGACAGGCTTGGAAGAGACTACATATATCTAAGAATAATCAATTAATTTTTCAAGTATAGAATTGTATAAAGAAAAAAAGAAATATTTGATGTGGGCCTATTATGTTTAATGCCTAGTCTATGCTAGGCAATTTACATTGCTATTAAATGAATTTGTTTTAAATCAACTCCAGTGGAGTAAGGAAAACATGAAGAGGAAAACTATTAAACATCAGAAAGTGCTAATCACATAAAAGAAAAATAAATTTCAGGAATGGTTAAGTGCCAATGCATGGAATGGTTAAATGCAAACAGTCAGCTTCAATTGTTTTTATTACAGTAGGAGGAATTTTACTCTTAATGCATAGAATTTTGAAGAAAAAAATTTATATAAGCTTTTAAAAGAGGCCCTTTTGACAATTATTAATACAAATGTGGTGAGACCTTTCAAACAAATACCAATTTCATTAACAGTTTACATACAGCAAATAATTTATTCTGAAATGTTCATTTAGTTTCTGTTGAGACACAGCTCGTGTCTCATTAATAAAAGAGCAACCATCTCCCCTCAGATACCAGAATATACAACAAGTTACAGCATAGCAAAAATTCTACCTACTTTCAGATAAAATCTAGTTCAGATAAAATAGTTTCATTCAATGTTTTACAATTAACACATATATATATTTTTGAGCACAAGAGTGTAAATTGTTACACTGCAGCTATCTAATGCACATCATGTGACCACAGAACTGTTAACCGAACCATCAGTTTCATTCATGCAGTAAAGCAAAGCAGGCTGGGTAAACTTGTTCATCGGGAACCATATTACTGTGAATTTCACAGCCACATGATTAATTATGATGTTAGATGGGCTCACAAGGACTAAAACAATGTTTTTTTGCATAAATACTAATTTCTCCCTGATGTAAGTTTAGTCAGTTTATATTCTAGAAATGATTGATAACAGCAATATATCATATCTGTAGTGTTCATTATTTTAAGACAAGCAATAATTAAAGGATGATGGGATGGGATGGGATGCTACTTAAATACCTGTAAAACATACTGTACAAATATACTTGGCCTTACCATTTTCTTCCTAACTATTGAGAGTGCCGCCCAAAATATGACCAGTGAAGACAAAGTATACTATCAAATATGGCTTCCAGAACAAAAACCTTCTAACAGGAATCAAACCTATTTACAAAATTTTTCAGTCTTTTAAAGTTTCATTTGAAATAAAATTTCTACATAGCAGTTGTAATTAACACATACTTTTCTTAGTTTCATTAATTAAGCTCTTTAAACAGATGTCACAAGGTAAGACCCAGAATGGCGCTTAGGACTTTGAGTTCCACTGGATTCTGTGCTGTCAGTTTTTGAATCTCGTTTCTTTGTGTTGTTACTCACTGGCGTCGGGATCTGAGATGGCCGGGCTGAAGTGCTATCTGCACTGCTTTTCCTGGGGCTTGGGTTGTAATTGAAAGGAGTCACTCTGGCAGCAACAGTCCCACTAGGTGAACTGTGTTTGCTTGAGCTGCTAGAACCAAATGGAGTACGCTCAGCTACTGAACTTTCATTAATCTCTGATGCAGGGACAGGATTACTTTGTCCCAGTTTTGCCTCACTTCCTTTTTGGTCTGGGGCATCTACCTGAATAAAGGAGTTCAGGCGGTTTTCCAAACCCACGGTGCGTACGGGGCCACTGCCATTTCCCACATTTTGTTTTCCCTGATTATCTTTTGAATCTTTAGCGTTTGGGTTTCCCTTTTCTGAAACACTGTCAATCACAGGGGGAGTATTTCCTGTGGGAGACCTTCCAGATCTAGGGTTGTTAATGGGACAGTCCTCAATTCTCACCCAAACATCTTCTGTTTTAGAAACAGCAGGTGCCATTTGATAAATTAGAGTCTTTGATTCAGCACCATTAGCAGCACCTGAGGAAGCAGTCTGAGAAGTACAATTTGTGGGAGAAATTTCACTTTCTTTTATTTTTCTCCATGTTCCTTTTGTAGATCCTTGGTTTTCCTTAGTTTGTTTGGCTCCTGAAATAGAGTTCACATGTTTTTCATCTTCACTTTTTGCTTTTTCACTGGATTCTGATGAAGCAGAAAGAATTGAGGACGAACTTCCAGTTCTTCTCCAAGTGCTTACCCGAGGAAGGGACGATGAATGTTTGCTGTGCTCACGCTTCCAGGTTCCTGACCTATTGATGGGAAGCCTGGAAGGACTTTCAGAATGGGAGCGTGCTATGTCATGGCGCTTTGTGGGTCTTCCATCATTATACTCTATGGTGGGGCTGAGATTAGGGGGTAGTTTTCGCCACCCACCAGCCTGAACAGATGCATGTGTGGATAGAGACATATCAGGAAGGGAAGGACTTAAAACTGGAGTCTGTGCCTGGGACCTAGTGGGAGAATCTGGTCTAGAAGATGGAGAAAGAGATTCAAATGAAGCAGATTCCTCCAATTTTCTCCTTAGGGTTGGGCTTGGCGCTTCTTTGATGAAAGTTGACTGGCGTACTAATACAGGTCTCTCTGACCTATCAGATTCACTTCCACTTGATTTAGTTGAAGACATTCTAGAAAGTTCTACCTTTTTATTGGATCCATTGCTATTATTCATCTGATTTAGTCCTTTGGAGGCAGACTCACTTCTTGGGATACTATTGCCATTCTTGGATAAACCTGCTTGTTTGGTAAGGTTCTGCTGGCTCATCTGTCTGCCTGGAGACGTGTATGACATTTTCCCAGAACCTGAGGACTTGGTTGAAGCAGTACTAGGGGATGATGTTCTTGGCAGTTGAGATAATTTGTTAGGAGGACTTATTCCATTTCTACCAGGAGAAATAGAATTTCGTCCTGGAGACTGCATAGGTCTACTTAATGGTTGCTGGACTGGTCTTGAAGGAGTGGAATCTCTAGATCCTGATCTAGAAGACCCTTTATTCGACCCTGCCTGTTGTGATGTCTGCCTGGTAACAGGGCTTAATTCTGACTTCACTGATGGCTTAGCTCCTCTGGGAGAAGTGGTGGCTGTCTGACCTTCACTTGGGCTTTTGGAAGCTGGAGTCTTAAGGGGTGGGCCTTTTTTAGAAACTGGACTTGTACTTGAAGAACTATTTCGAACTCCTGGAATGTGGATCATCGTCCTACCGCGAGAGATTGAAGGCATGTTTGCTTGAAGGGGCTGTTTCAATTGGCTTGAAACTTCGGAATTAGATCGAACTTTTCCAGTAATCAAACTCTTATAAACTTTTTTCCCTCCTTTGATTCCTTTATTTTCAGATTCCATCTTTTTAGATTCCAATGTACTCTTCTCCCCAGGTTTCAGAATCCGTGGGCCTTTATTACTTGTAAAGGGTTTTTCCTCTTGATCAGGTGTAAGATGAAATGGTGATCCCAGAGAGATTCCAGATTTCAGTGAAAGGATGGAATCTGAATCAGATGAAGCTTGTCTAGATAAACATGCGGCGGCAGCAGCTTGATGCAAACTACTTACTATGGAATTTGCACCTTCCTGAATGGCTTTCCAATCAAAATTTTCTGAATCAGGGGATAAACCATGTTCTGAATCTGGTCTCTGTACATCTTTCAAATCAAGTGTCAGATCTTCTGCTGATATGCCACCCATATTTCTGGGACTATGCTTTTCATTATCACCCTTGAGCCTTGAAGGCTTCTTCTTTTTTGGCATTGCAGAACTTATACATTCTTGCAACAGGTCATCTTCAGAGTCAATACTGAGAGAACTGAGAGAACTGTTTCTTGAGAAACAAACAGGGGTATCTTCAACGTGAAATGATTTAGGAGCATAACCTGATGCCTGAGGTTTACTTGGTTCTCCCTGTGAGTCAGGGGGCTGTGTCTCTTTGATAGGTTCACTTTCTTTGTTGTTGTTGTTTTCTTGATCAATGTCACTAAGAGAACTTAGAGAGGAATTTCGAGAAAAGCAAACTGGTGTATTTTCAATAGCAAAATTCTGTAATTTTTCATCAGTTGCTGCTCCTCTGTCTGGTATGTCTTTGGATGACTGGGGAAAAGTGGACTGCTTCTGTAGCATGGGTTTATTAGACTGCCCTCGATTCACTGGATGTTTTGTAATAGTTTGTGTCTTACTACCTGATTGTTGGCTGGAAGTTAGTTCTGTGTGACTGGCAACAAGTTTAGCTTCTGATTCCTTATTGTCTTTCCCCTTTCTTAATTCAGCCTTTTCCCTGGAAAGATCAACATCATCATCATCAAAATCTAGAGAACTCAAAGAATCATTTCGTGAAAAGCAGTATGGAGTTCCTTCAATAGGCGTGTAATGATGAGGGGAATCAAAAGTAAAACTTCCTCTGGCCCGATCTTCATTGTTTGGTAGCTTATCATTGAATTCCTTGGAATTATTTTTCAAATTCTGTTTCTTTGAATCTTTATTATCTGAAAAAGTTCTTTCAGCATTTAAATTATTTTTTGAATCTGTATTTTTTTTTACACGTGTCCTATATTCACTGTTTTGTGGCATGGGTTTTACTGGTGAAGTAGGTTTCTTCTTCTTACTATCTAATTGATTCTTGTTAGTTCCAGATGAAGACATGGATGCTTGTTGGACTTGGTCCATTATCTTTTTCACACGGAATGGTTTGTGACTTTTTCCTTTCGGCATAGCAGAATTAATGCATTCTGCAAGAATATCACCTTCTTCTGTTTTACTGTCATCCAGTTCAGGTATAGTTATAGATGATGGTTTTCCTCTTTGAGCCTCATCTGTACTTCTGCCTTCTGTAGGAATGGTATCTCGTTTTTCAAATTCACCTGTCTGTGCCCCTGCTCTAACCCCTTCTCCAGCAACTAATTCATTTGGAGGGGATTCTATTGTTAGATCACTTAGGGATGTGGCTGTGGAAAAGTTTATAGGTGTCCCTTCTACACAATATACCCGTGGCATATCATCTCCTGGTGTAAAACTAACATGTTTTTGTGCTTGTATCCTGTTTTGTGATGGCAGAAGTTTGTACACAGGCAGTTGACTTGGTTTCCTTGCTACAGGTGGAGGTAATTTTGAAGCACCCTGGGCTGGCTTTTTGGCTTTGCGTGAAGATTTTGTTGGCATGGCAGAAATAATACATTCTTCTAGTATTTCGATATCATCATCATCTGAATCATCTAACAGATCTTTTTCAGAATCAGGTTTTTCTGCCTCTTTTTCCTGACTTTTATTTGATTCTTCAGGCTGCTCAGATTCTGTTTCATTTGCATTGTCATTTTCCTGAACTGGAGGCATTATTCTTAATTCCACATCTTTCTGTATGAATGGCTCATCAAGGCTCAGCGCACTCAGGCTAGATGAACAAGAAAACCCATCTGGAGTACTTTCTGTGGCAAAATGTAATAAAGTATCAGCATCTGGAAGAACCTGGACCCTCTGAACTGCAGCATTTACAGCAGCTTGCTTAGGTCCACTTTCCCTCTTTTCAGCATTAGATACTTTACTTTTAGTTAACTCTTGTTTAGCTTGAACTGTTTGAGGTGGAGGAGGTGGAGGAGGAGGAGTTTTACTTCTGCTTGGTGGCATGGTCTGCCCAGGGCTATCTGGAAGGTCACTGGGGCTTATAACGCCACTTACCATTCCACTGCAGGGTTCACTCTGAACGGAGCTGGCAATTGAACGACTCTCAAAACTATCAAGTGAACTGACAGAAGTACATCTACTAAACATGAGTGGAGTCTCCTGAACATAGTGCTCTGGTGGACTTTTAGGTGTTTGGGCACCACTTTTTGATGGAGATTTGGCCCCTGAAGAAAGTTCAACAGCTTTGTGTCTGGCTGATTCTGAAGATAAACCAGAAGCTGGGAGTCTGCTGGATTTGGTTCTAATATGCTGCGACACTGCTGGAACTTCACTCACAGAACCTTCAGTTGATCGAGTTCCACTGTTTTCTTTTATTTCTGCTACCTGTAGCGTATTAGCAGAATCTGTTTCCTGTGTTGTCTGATCACATCCTATTTCATCTTCAGCTGATGACAAAGATGATAATGAACTACACCTTGAAAAACATATTGGGGTATCTTCCACACAGTAAGTCTGTATTGTCTCTTGGTTGATAGAGGGAACTTTGCAAGAGGTGGCTTTTTGAGTCTGACCACTTCTGCTTTGTGCTGAACTTGGATGGAGCTGATTCTGCCTCTTGGCATTAGATGAAGGTGTGGATGTAGTCTCACTGCTTGTAGAGATGTGTTCAGATTTAGTGCTTTGTCCAGAGGAACTCTTTGAGAATGAAAATGATGGTTTCTGTGAGGAAGGAATATCTGTGGAATATTTTAAACTGTAATCAATAGGCTGATCCACATGTTTTTCTTCATTATACTTTATACTATAGTTTGTTGGTCTCTCTTCTTCTTCATGCTGTTCTTCCTCAGAGTAACGTTCACTATAGTTGGTTGGCTTATCATCTTCATAGTCATCTTCTTGACACAAAGACTGGTTTACATTTTGATTAATTGTATGATTAGAACCTACTCGATTTATTTCTGAACCATTGGCTCCTCTTGACCTATATGGGGAAACACATTCTTGCTGCCCAAAATGTGGTTGGAACTTGAGGTGTTTGTCATCAGTGCTCTCAGTATAGACAGGGTAAGTTGTGCTTTGACTCCTTGATTGTCTTTGCTCACTGTGTTTCATTTCATCTTCTATTATATGTTTGGGTCTTGCCCACCTTTCATTCTGGGAAGGACTTTGCCTTCCAGAGTTCAACTGCTCATCTGAATATTTAAGACTATAATTTATTGGTGTATCTAGTTCTCCATCATTATCATCCATATGATTTGCACTGTGTATTTTATGGGCTAGGTCAGCTGGATATTGACCATAGCTACAACATTTACTTTCATCATCTTCAGAATAGGATTCAATCGAAGGCTTCATTTGACCTCTTTTACCGTAACCATCACTACTGCTGACACTATTTAAACTATCGTTTGAAGACCTCTTATATTCCAATTTGGCATAAGGCATAGAACATGTCCTATTTGAATTTTCTGATTTAGTAAAGTTGTAACTGTTTGAATGTGTGTGAGTAGTAGTAGAGCTTCTTCTTAGTGCATTCCTCTCATCTGCCCCACAATGTAACTCTGTGGTAGACCCAGAACTTCTGTCTTCCTGAGAGGTATGAATGGCTGATACCTCTTCCATGACTTTAGCAATCTGAGCTGCAGTGGTAGAAATCTGCAAACCTCGCTTTGAAGAGGTTCCTGGATTTTCTGTTGCTGGGTGGTAGTTGCCAAGGCTAATTCCTCGTTCTCTCTCCAAACTTCTATCTTTTTCAGAACGAGAACTATCTAAACTTCCTCTTGATGATGAGGAGCTGGGCAACACTGTAGTATTTAAATATGGTGAAAGGACAGTCATGTTTCCAGTATTAAAATTGTCTGACCTATTATCATCATGTCGATTGGTGTCAAAAACATAGTCACCATAAAGACTTGGCTTGTGTCTTGGCTTACTACGATGAGATGTCTTAGGACTTAAATTGTCAATATTGTCAAAAGTTTCTGATAAGTGCTGAGCATCTAATTCTGCTTCTAGAGCTTTTTGTTTCCTGACATGAAGAGATGGCAAGCTTGAACCAGGAGACATAATATTGGCATCTTTATACTTTGCAGGTCTATTTGCCATGAGATTCCTTAAAGCTGCAGCACTTCCCATAGCAATCATTTTGTGCTTTGAGTGAATGAGGTTCTTGAGCATGCTGACTGCTCCCATGTCCCATAATGCTTCCTGGTCTTTAGGATTTCTTGCTGAGAGATTCCACAAGGTTCCGCATGCATTACTGACTATTGTCAAACTGTGAGATTTTAAGTGTTGTAATAAGGTTTGCAGGCAATTGTTTTCTCTTAGTATTTGCCTGAAATTAAAATAAGATCACAAATTAAGGTCAAAATCTGTTTGTAGGAACAACAAATAAAAGGATAGAAAACAAATTTAAATCTAAAGACAACTACTAAAAGAGGCATAATAAAACTGTATCAAAATCATACTATAAAGTCCAAGCATTTCACATTTCCTTTTGGTCTTAGTTCATTTAAGGTTTACTGTTTTAAAGTATTCCTCTGTCAGACTAAAATAAGTACTATGTTCATTTTAATCTATTCTGTATTTTCTATTCTGACTTAATAGCCTTTTAGATTTTTTCTTCAGCAGACACATTTACTTTATTTACATGGTAACAGTTTCCCAGTTTAAGGACTATATATGTATCATGCTGAAAGGGCCTATGGGTAATTTAATCAACCTGTAGCTCTTTCTATAGTTAAGGAGCATGCTGTAAGTGCCTAGATTAGCAAACTGACTTTTAGATAATCACTTATGTCTCTGGCTTGATTCTGTGATACTGCTACCCTCTTTACAACTGCTCTCTGGCAAACTGTGTGTAGCCACTATTTCTAAATAGAAAGTAAAAAAAAGTTTTTCAAAATATTTTTCACTATAAAAACAAGGGTTGAGAATGAACATAATGAACTTTGGGACCTGAAGAGCTACAGCTTACTTAATGCAGGGTAAGCTGAAGTTAATGACAACATATTCGCTTTTGTGGACTTTAAAATTGTTTGGCAATGGTGTACAATGGGCTTTATCATGCTGGTCTTTCCTCAGCAGCTGAGTAGACACCTGAGTGCTTACTGAGTTTAAAAAGTCTTCTTTGCATTGCAGAAAGGACTATAAGGCTTGTAATCTATGTATCAAAAACTTAAAAGATGTTTGTATTATTTACAGATTCTTTTACTAAAAGTACCACATGGTTTTTTTGAAAATGAGAGAGGAAGAATAATGAATAAAATGAACATCATATCTTCCATATGAATATGGAAGATATTCATATTTTTGTTAGCATACTAGAAAGCGCAAGTTCTAAAAATGTGTACCCTGTATCTGAGGCGCTCTCTTAGGTATCACAGCTCCAGTGGACTGGATGAATGGCTGTTGGCTAAATAATATGATTACTGATATTAAAAACCATTAGGAGAATGTAAATCACTATACTCTCTGGATCATATCCACATGATTTATTTTTTACTTTAATTTTTCTCTACATATGAGTTATACCTCAGCTATCATTTGTTCATTTCTAGACATATGTATAGTACTGTGAACTTTTATTAGAATATACTAATGAATAAATTAGAAATTAATAGTTATCTTTGCACCACAATAAATGTAGTTTGGCTTAGAACTTGCATAATTACACAAAACCAATGAATCTTTTTGAAAAAATGAATTCTACATGAATTCATTAAAAAGTAATAAAAAAACTCTGTATTTACCTGTGGTCCTCATTTGTAGCTATCAAGCTGGACACATTCCGTAATATCCCACCTCCACTTTCAATAATGGCTAAAGTATTTGTCTGGCTCCGGTAAGTGAGAGTGCCAACCAAAAATGCGAGCGCACCATCTACAGCACATATATCAGCTTTATTCTCAGTGCAATGTGCTGACAAATTCCATAAGGCACTCAGTACGCTTTTAAGGGTTGATTCCTATTAAGAAACAAATTACATGTCATCTAATTAGAGCTGGAATGTGTCTCTCATAACTTCTATGTTTACTTCTATTGACTAAATTACTATTTTTAAAATTTCCCTCGTTGCTCACCCTTCACTGGTAAAGTATTAGGAATTCCCCATTTAGGAAATGTTTTATTAAAATAACAAATGGAACTTAACTCACTCATAGCCTCATACAATACACAGAAGACAGTATTAAACTAATAACTTTTCTGAAATACACTCCAAGTGTTTAGATGGTGTGCACATATCTTACAAGAGCTTGTTAGAATACAAACAGAACTGATATACACGCTGAAAAGATAACATTTATGAGGGTAACAGAAACTACAAAAAACCCTCTCTATGCTGATATCTAAACCATATCTATGCTGATATGAAAAAACAGCTAAGGAGTGTTATTAAATGAAAAAAGCAAGTTGCAGAGCAGTATGTACCATATTCTGGTTGTATAAAACATATATATTTACATGTAGTTGATTCAAAAGTAACAACACAACTTATTAAAAAGAAAGCACAACTGAAAACCTTCAATTCTTAAAACTCCAAAATAAACACAGTAATTTCAAAGCCAGAAATCCCTGGTATACAATACCATAGTAACCTGTCAAACTGTAACTGTTATAGAAACACTCTGTATATACAATTAAAGATACTCGGTCAAAACCTGCCATGAGCCTGATGCCAGTCTTCCCTCTTACTACAAGTCAAACAAGGAATAAACACCCATTATAAATCTACTCCATGCCTATCGCAATGAGAGGTGCTCCAGAGGATAGAAACACAGCAAACTGATACCTGCTTGAAGGTACCAACAATTAACTTTGGGGAGAAAGAGATACAAAACTACACTTCAATGAAACAAAGTGCTCTAAAGGAAAGAAAGTGTCCACCTAAATTTAATCAAATAAAATATTTCATGGAGGAGAGCAGCTTAGTAGAAGACCTGTACACTCAGAGACAGTTTCCCCTGGCAGGGGAATTAGAATGAGGAGAGGCATGGAAGTGGGAATCAGCAAGGGAGCACTGAAGAACAGAGAGAAGAGGGAGAGGAGATCAAAGTTGGTTCTGGGGAGTAGTCAGAATTAAGGTCAGAGAGGTCAAAGAAGGTCTTAAATGTCAGAGTAACTGACTGTGACACTGCATTCTCTTCATTAGGACATAAATGAAACAGTCTAGGAACAGGTTTAGATACTATTTATAAGAAGGCAGGGGACAAGTGCTTTCACCAATCAAGATTGGAGAAGGATAAGAGCTCAATTTTATGCTTGACATAATGGCGGGACATTCAAAGTATCCTGAGAACAGGAGGGAAAAAAAGCAAGAGTTTAGAGGAGTGTGAGCTTTTATTCTGTAACTGGCCCAGAGGGAGAGTTGAAGGTAGGGAAATAGAAGTTGCTCTCTACACGACTACCAGTGCAGGGACGAGTTTTGTTTCAAAGAAGCTTTATAGTTAGATTAGGGGAAATGAAGAAATGGCTAGAGGCTGAAGGTGCAGGTGGTAAAAACACAGGGAGGAGCTTCAATAAGGTGTGACATCAAAAAGTATCAAATACAGGTGTAGGCTGACAATAAAAACCCAAGTTAATGTATAATAAATCTAGATTCTGTTAGAAGAAAATTAAGAGACTGAAGAAGGTATACCAGTTAAGAAATGGAGCAAGTGACTTGTTCAGAGTCTGGGTTGTTACACTGCCACCGCAGGAATTAGAAGTAACAGTGAATTTTTTTTAATTTCCAAAATATTGGGCTTCCTATAGGTAGCTGTGACATCAAAGGCTTTCTTCTCTCTCTCCATCAGAGAAGACATAAAGGACAACAGTAAGGCACTGACGTCTTTCAGGGAACAGCAACACTTGGGGCCAGACTGCAGGTGAAGGAAAGGTTCTGTGTAGAAGAGTGAGAGCCAGCTGAACGAAGTGAAAATGACACAGTGCGTGAGGACTACGGCAGGTAGTTCGGATTCTCTTGGTCACTAGTAGTAGATGAAGTTGAGGAAAAGATGATGAATTGAAAAAGAGAATGTTCATGACTATCACACTGAATGTAGAAAAAGAGGGAACAAGTATATTTTAATACTGCTAACCAGAAACAGGCCCAAGCCAGAATTGGGTATATAAATTTCTAAATTTATATAGGCTAGTTTCTAAAGGCTAGTTTTATCCAAAATTGGACTTGCATTTGAAATTTATATATGAATTTAGGGAGAAATTACCTTTAAAATACTACTCTTCCTTTATAAGAACAGTATTTCTTTCCATTTACTATGGTCTTCTTTTACGTTCCCCGGTAGGACATGTTTTTTAATCTAGTTTTCTTGGGTTGTAGCAATTAGTTTGTATGTAAATCTCTAAGGTGCTTTAAAGATAATAAAGTCCTGAGCCATTCAGCAGCAGTACAAGTTCTCATAATATATACAAACCATTAAACCTTTCTGAAAATACGCAGGTTTGATTAGATTAGGAGCCTTCAAGTGTGTACAGAACTAATTTCTCTGTATAACTTTACGGAGGTATAACTGGAGAACAATAAACTGCGCACATTTCAAGTGTGCCATCTGATCCCTTTGGATGTATGTGTATACCATGAAACCATCACCAATCAAGATAACAAACATATATTTCATCTCCCCAGACTTTTTTTTGCAAAAGAACTATTATAATTTTCTGTTTGCAGATGACATGATCATGTATATAAATAAACTCTAAAGGCTCACCAAAACATTGTTAGAATAAACAAATTCAGCAAAGTTGCAACATACAAAAATCAGTTGTGTTTTTATATACTAACTATGAATTATCTGAAAGAGAAATAAAGAAAACAATCCAATTTACAATAGGATCAAAAGCAATAAAATACTTAGAAATAAATTTAACCAAGAAGGTAAAAAATCTGTATAATGAAGCCTGTAAGACTTTATGATAAAAGAAGTTGAAGGAGACACAAATAAATAGAAAGATATCTTGTGTTCATGGATCAGAAGAATTAGTATTGCAAAAGTGTCCACTCTACCCAAAGTCATCTATAAAGTGAATGTAATCCTATCAAGGTTCTAATGATGTTTACAAAATATATACATTTATTGATTCCTGAGAGAGAGAGAGGAAGGGAGAGAAACACTGATGTGAAGGAAACATCTACTGGTTTGCTTTCCACATGTGCCCAAACCAAGGACCAAACTTGCAACCTTGGGTATGTGTCATTCCCCCAGATTTCCTAGTAACTCCTTGTAATCCATCCCCAACCCCAGGCAACTACTGATATGTTTTCTGTCTTTATAGTTTATTGCATGAATAGTTCATTCTTTTTATAGCCAAATAGTATTGCATTTTGGATATTCCACAATTGGTTCACCTATTTATCTGTTGATGGACATTAGAATTACTTCCAGTTTTTGGCTACCACAAATAATATTGCTGTGACCATCTGTGTTTAAGTCTTTGTGTGAATGTAAATTTTTGTTTCTCTTGGGCAAATATTTAAGGAGTAAAATGTCTATGTTGTAAGGTAGGTATATGTTTAACTTTTTAAAACACTGACAAATGTTCTCTAAAGTGGTTATACCATTTTACATTCCCATCGGCAGTACATGAAAATTCCAGCTGTTTGACATCCTTGACAATGCTTGGTCAATCTTTAAATTTTAACCACTATACTATGTATAATGGCATCTCATTGTGGCTTTAATTTCTATTTTTCCTGGTGACTAATGCTGTGGAGTATATTTTCAAGTGCTTACTGGCCATTCCTGTCTTCTTTCCCGTGGCATCAGTGCAAGTATTCTGCCAATTCAGTAGTGTTTTAAAGTTATCATTATGCAGATCTTAAGTATATTTGAAGATTTTATTTCTTTTATTTTTAGAGAGAAGGGAAGGGAAGGAGAAAGAGAGGGAGAGAAACACCAGTGTGTGGCTCCCTGTCATGCGTCCCCTACTGGGGACCTGGCTCACAACCCCGGCACCTGCCCTGACTGGGAATTGAACCGACAACCCTTTGGTTCACAGGCCAGCTCTCAATCCACTGAGCCACACCAGCAAGGGCTATATTTGAATACAGTTACTTAGTTAAATATATTTCTTATTTCTAATAATTTTCAGTTGATTTTACTGGGTTTTCCAGGTATAAAAGAATTTAGCAAAATACATAAATAAACAAATAAAATACAAAACTTTTTGCTTTCTCTGAAAAGAAAATTTTAAAGACAAAAATGCAGACTATAGTTCTAGGACTGGCTGGGTGAAAGGAAGCCTGCAACGGCACAGACTTGTATAGTTCTTCCTAAATTTCAAGTTTAATAAAAAAAAAACAAAACAGCTTAGTTTCTGAAATAGATATCCCACCCAGACATATTTCTTCTCATAAACAAATGATTATTTGGAGATTGTTTGCTCTTGAGTCTGATCACCTCTTGATAAGCTGAAAATTCAAGGACTGTGAAAATTTGAGGACTTCAGGGGATCAGATCTTAAGAGCATAGAGGCAACACTTATACCAGCAATTCTCAACTGGGGGTGACTTGGTCTTTCCTCCCTTCTGGGGGACTTTGGTAATCTCTGGAGACATTTTTAACTGTCACCACTGAGGGGAGGGTGTACTGACATCTAGTGGGCAGAGACTAGGAAGGAAGGCTGCTAAATATCCCACAAAGCACAGGTCAGTTCCCCCAAAGAATTATGTGGGCCAAGGTGGCAATAGTGCTGGATCTGAGAACCTCTGACTCACACTAGACCACAGTACCCTCTTTTCCATCTGAATACTTTAGGAGTGTGGAGTAATCTAGTCTAAGGATTGGTGAGATAAACAGGTCAGTAATCTAGTGTAAGGATTGGTGAGATAAACAGGCCAGATAAACAGGACTCTCAATGGTGGGAGAGTGACAAAATAGTATTCTACGGTGAAATCACATTACAGCACTAAATGTTTTCAAAGGTACCTTTTTAACTTCCAAAGCACATTCCATCAATGCTTTCACACTTCCAACTTCACGCAATGTCTTTTTACTATTTACATCTGCTCTCCAAGACAAATTCCTCAAAACACTTGCAATAACCTGCAAATAAATTCAATGTTAGAATTTGTATATGAAATAATTTATACTAGCTCTAATTTTTTTTGGTTTTTAATACTAGAGAGAAGAGTAGAAATCTATTAAGAAATTCTTCTTAAATCCTAATACGGTACCCAAAGGAATTCCTACAATATAATTATTATCCTTTATTCTGGTGTTAATATAATTGTAATTTAAACGTGAAATATTGAACACTGAGCCACAGCTTAAATCAATCTAAATCAGGAAAGTCAGCAGCTGATATCCCAGAAAAACATTTGAAATTCTAAGCGGTACCTGCTGTAAGTCCTCACTCTCCGATTTCAGCTGGGCAACCAGTGCTCTCATGCAGCCTTTCATAGAGCAGAGTGTGGCCTGCAAAAATCAGGTGTGGAGTGGAGGGTCAGTAACAGGGCAACCAAGGCTGGGCTTTATTTCTGACTACTAAACTTCAAATACAGTTTTAACTGACCCATTTTAATTAAAGCTAGTATTTCACTCACAAAAATTTAGAATCAGATTATACAAATGAAGGGCCAAACCCCCCCTAATCCTTTGCTATATCTGTTCTTCTCTTGTCAAATTGGAAAACTAAAGTGAAAAAATGATAAGAAATGAGAAGCAAAAGGTTTCAAAGTTAGGTCTCTTATTTGAATACAACCAATATGCGTATAACATTTGTACTAGTCGTTAGGATTTTCAGATTTTTGCTTATTCCTAGGAACAGTGTTTTATTTTTAAAAAAGAGCCCTGGCTGGTGTAGCTCAGTGGATTGAGCACGGGCCTGAGAACCACAGGATCACGGTTCGATTCTCAGTCAGGGCACATGCCAGGGTTGCAGGCCAGTTCCCAGCAGGGGGCTCATGAGAGGCAACCATACATTGATGTTTCTCTCCTTCTCAGATCCTTCCCTTCTCCTCTAAAGATAAATAAATAAAATTTTTTTAAAAATTAAACAAATAAATAAATAAGATATTTATATACTTTCAGAAAGAGGAAAAGGGAGGGAGAAAGAAAGGGAGAGAAATATCTATTGGTTGCCTCTCGCATGCTCCTAACTGGGGAGCTGGCCCACAACCCAGGAATGTGCCCTGGCTGGGAATCAAACTGGTGACCTTCGGTTCACAGGCCGGCACTCAATCCACTAACTGAGCCACCAGCCAGGCCTAGGAACGGTGTTTTAAATATGGTTAAATACATTCACTATTGTGTTCTATCTTTTGCTTTTGTTTAATCATAAGATAACCAAATGAATAAGGATATACAGTGGGATGTGAAGTACAGGTTTTTATTAGTCAGTGTTTAATAGGAGAGTGACAAAAAGAAAATCAATGAAAAGTAGTTTGTATGAAAGTAAACTAACTCATACCTGAGATGTCTTAAGAAGTGGATCTTATAAAACATACCTTGTTTGCTACATCTCCAAAAGTCAAGTTTGTCAAAGCCATTCCAGCATATCGTCTTAATGTAATACTGTAGTGGTCATTAGTAAGCCCATACATTTCACAGTCCACTTGCAATAATTCTGCAATGGCCTGTAGTCCCCCTAATTTAAAAAGGGCAAGAGGAAAAAGACAACAATCTAAAATAAAACTAACTGGTACCAAGTTTATAACTTAAGTATTAGAAAAAAATCTCAAAAATGAGAATATATAGTTTAAATTTGTCTTTAGAATTACAAACTACAAATATTGTTATAAAGGACTTTTGTCTAATACATTCATAAAGTACAACTGATAACTATTCCATTTTCTGCCAGTTTCTTGACCCTCCAGCCCTTGCCCTATGAAGTGAAATGCACATTACACTCTACTTACTACACATACACTGTATCTTGTCAGTGATGAAAAAGGCTATTTTTAAACACTACCTCTTCCTGAATGTAAGCAGAAAAAGATCACTTATTTTTTTATTTAGACTTTATATTCTTCATTGTTGCACACCATGGCCTAATTACTTCAATGTTTTTTAACCTGCTGAATAATTATCCTTAGAAATATTGATAGTTATAAATGAAATTGCATAAATCAAAGCTTAATTTTTTAATAAAAAGAATTGCCTGTTCAATGTGTTATTATAAAGCTACTTACATTTATTAAAAATTTTTCTTACTTTTTTTTGATACTCACAGGTTTCAAATACCCACTATATTAGGATGTAGTATTTTCCTTCCCCTTGTTTATTAAAAAATTCTTACTTTTTTCTGATACTCACAGGTGTCAAATACCCACTATACTAGGATGTAGTATTTTCCTTCCCCTTAACCCCCATCACTGGGTATGCTCAACAGTGCCCACAGTGGTCAACACTAGGACGGCAAGGAGAAAAACAGTGAGAAAGGAAAGGGAAAGACATGGAGGAAGGGGTAGTAGAAAAACAAACAAGAGGCGAAGCAAAATGGTGAGGCAGTGAACAAAAATAAAAATAAAAATGTAAATGGAGGCTATTCAAAATATTCTTCACCCTCAATATTAATCAATGTGGGAATGAGAATATTGTTTTGTCACAAAGAAGTGGCTTAGACAAAAAAAAGAGGATAAATATAAACACAATTCTTGGATACTGTAAATCTAAATGGTCAGTTCATTAATCTGAGAGAACCTGTACATTTAATATTTTTTCAAATAACCTACATCAAATAATGTAGAGGGATCTGTAAGTTTGCAAAACAGGTAAAGTTCTATTTTAGGTGAAGAATTGTAGGCCAGGGCATTTAAGTATAGAAAGATTTACCAATATCTTCATGATTAGCAGAAATGGCAGATGACTTTAACTGTAGATAAGTGAAAATTAATTTGGTTAAAGAAAATCCGAATATATATTATATTTAGGAAGATTTTCTTCCAACTACTCATAGTGATCGAAAATATATAGTAGTGAACTCAAAATACACTGACTGTCTTTATGGACCTTAAAGATTAGCGCAAAGATTGTCATTGAACAACTAATTAAAGTATGTTGGACTGTGTAAATCCAGTGCAAGATAACAGGTGATGTTAACTTAAACTGGGGAGATCAAGAAAAAGGCTGAGGAAATAATGTTTAAGTTGAGACTTAAATGGAGTATCCAAAGGGTGGGGCAGGAATCATGAAGCGTTTTAGGCAGATAAAATAGCATGTGCAAGGGCTGCAGGCCTGAAATATACAGCATGAAGGCTGTAGGATGAGGCTACGAAAATGGTTAGAGGCCAGACCATGCAAGACTTTCTGTGCCACACTGAGGACTGCAGGCACAGGAAGGAATAATTTTATGTGTGTTCTAAGTAGATTCTCATGGCTACAAGGTGCAGAATGGATTATGACTGAAATTGTGAGAAAGTAAAACAAAGTTGCAGAATGGAAGACAGGATGGTGGCTTGAACTAGGGATGAAAATGAGAGCAGTGATTTGAGATATATGAGTATTTAAGATGCAAAATTAAAGCACTCAGTTACTGCATGTAGGAGATAAAGATAAGGTCATGGATGTCTTTGAAGATTCTGGTCTGAGAAAATGGCTTGATTGGAATGCTATTTTCTGAGAAAAGACCCCCGAACCCCCGTGGGGCAGACATAGCGATCTGGAGATGGATGAGATAAAAATGTCAGTTGTGGCGGCTCAATTAGAAATGTCTGCACAACCATCCAAGTAAAGATGACAGACAGACACTTTGACAATGTTTTTAAAACTCGAGAGGCAGAACTTGGATTAAAATGTAAATTTGAAAAACACTGTAACTGAAGCCATGGAGTGGAGGATACTACTTAGGGAGAGAGGAAGAGAGCCTAGGACAGAGCTCTGAGGAATTTGACCAAGCGCTACTTGGATAAAGGAGAGGGTACCAGTAAAAGTACTGAGAGTTTTGACCCAGGACACTGGCCTGAACACAGTGCTGGTGCTGATGAGATCACCAGATTGTTGAGCATTACACAGCAGACTATGAACAGCAAAACAAAACATGCTAAAGTTTGTGCCTACATAAAATCTTGCCTGGTCTAGTGGTATCTGTAATAAAGAATCCAAGAATGCACCAAGTGAGCAAGAGTTGAGCATTCTTGTATGGAGAAAAAAATATCTTAGAATTTGATTCTGAAAAAAAAATTAAATTAGAATATAGCCAATGGCCGATGTGAACAAACCATGATGAATGTGGCTAATGAAAAAAGGGATATTTAATAGAATACAGGATATCAGATATAGGAGAGAGTCCTTTATGTTTTTAGGCAAATAAAAATATGGCAAAAATTCATTATTATTAGAATAAAAAATAGGTTTCCCTGAGAAAAATTATAATATTTCCAAGTAATACATGTTCTTAGTGCCTATGTTAGAAAACAGGGATTCAGATGAAGCAAATGCCACCCAATATGGTATCTCAAAATGTTATAGAAAGTAGAGAACCAACAGCTTCAGGTGACATTCAACAGCATCCTTAATTTTAAAAAAAAAGATGACACAATTTTAGAAGTGTGTGTGTGTGTACCTGATTTAGTCACCATTAGCATGACATGCCTCATTCTAAAATAAATATTAGAGGTTTGACATCAATAGTCTATAGATTGGTGTTTCACAGAATTTTCTGATCAGAAGAATTACCTAAACCACTTAATAAATATTATTTCTAGGTTCCCCCTCTGAAGATTCTGTTTTACTAAGCCTGCTTGCTATAGGGCCAGAGAACCTATATGGTTTGATGAGTACCTCTAATGACCATTACGACCTGGTTTTGGAAACATTAATGCAAATGAGTTCCTCAAAAGTCAAGACTATGTTTTAATCTTTTCTTATATCTGGTGCCTAGCAAATTTTCTGGGACAGAGCTAAGAATAATAAATTAATAAGTACATCATTAATATTATAGTCTAACAATTGCAGTACTAATAGGAGCAAACTTATATGGCCCTGATAGCTGTAGAATCTTCTTGTATGGACGAGTGGGCTTAGGAATTTCCCCTCACCTATTTGGGACTTTTTTCCTCCTCACCCCTCACAGTCAGATACTTCGTACTATCTCTCTATTTCTCCACAGTCCACAAACCTTGATCCTTCTTTTGTTCCAGCGCAAATTCGGAGGCTAGGAATGAGAAGAAGGTAATCCTCTGTGGCTATGTCCCCGGCAGTCACACCCCAGAGGCCCCATCCTGCTCCTCACCTGAAAGCCCCTGCCCTAGCTCCTGTGATGAAATGCCCCGGGTAGCCTTCCTACCTGAGGAAGGAAGAGGAACAAATACTGAGTCTGCGTTTTACTTTGAAATTCAGATGATTAATGTGTCAGTCCTAGTCTACAGTCCATTGGAACACAGGGACATTTATAGAAAAATCTTTGCATTAGCTTAAAACGGAATTAATTTTCCTATTTATTCATTATTTTTATCCCCTTCCCATTATTACTAGTATTAAAAAACCCCACCCAAACATAACACTTTCACAAATGTTGCAGTTTTATCGAGGAAAGGAGAACTCCTAAGATTACAGTCAGTTCCGCAGGAGGCTGAGAGGTGGTTGGGGAAGGAAAAAGAATCAGGTGGGCCAACCGCTAGGGCCAGTGGGAAGAAAAGCACTGCTGGAGGGCAGGCCTGGAGTCTGAAGGACACAGCCTCCCGAAGGAATGACTCTGAAGGAGACAACACTCATTTGGCTGTTCAGTTTCTCTCCTTAAGTCTCATGACTTTGTCACTTTTAAGATAAATGATGAATGACGATGAGGGTGACAGTAAAACAAGGTGGAAGCTGGAATGCAACATAACGTAACAGCACAAAAAGCCCGGGCACAGCTACACTACGATGGGGACTCGGTACGGTCTTGCTTGTGGCACCACTAGAGAGATCCAGTTCACATGAGATGGCTCAGCGTGATGCAATTTATAAATACCACATGTGCACAATGAACCTAGAAATCAAAGAAAGACCGTTACATGAAAAATGGGGTGCACAATGCAGGTTATATAAGGAGTGTGTGTGATAAAACATACCTAGAAGAGTAATCCTTCCAAAATTAATTGAATGTTTCTGATTTAAATTGAAGCATAATGCTTTTCTACAGTAACCAGTTTTAAAGATACCATGGTGTTTACCATGAAAATCTAGTAAAGTACTGATAACCACAAAGGTAAATGAGATTCTTAATAATTCCTTCTGGTGGCCATCAGAAATGACTGAGTCAGGAACAATGAAGCAGCCCCACATTTCAAAATAATTCAAATTACCCTTCCTGTCAACTGGCACACAGGGTCTACCTTCACATTAGGGGCAAGGAGTGGCCCACTCGTAATTTTCCAAATCTATGGCTGAGACTTTGAAAATCCAAGTTGGTTTACGGTAGCAGTTTCTGTTATTGAGAAACTTTTCTGGAAACCAGATTAAAATTATCAGCTACAAGAAAGAAGCAGCTGGTAATAGAAGTTAGTGGCCATAAATTCCATTTCAACAGTGAAGAAATCTTCAGTATTCTTCTATGTCATTAAGAAACATTTTTGTCTTACCAAGTTCATTCATTGCATGTCTATGTTCTTCATCAAATGAAAGTTTCATTAGAACACACACAGCAGGACAGATCTGATGTTCAACAGGAGCTGGCACTGAAAAATAAAATCCACATAAACCATAATGCTTTGTTTTCTCAAAAGCAGTGATGTTCATTAAACTTAAAAATATGTGGGGCTTACCAACATATCCCTAATGTATAGTTTAATGGATCAACAAATATTTGCTTGGACAGATAAATAAATACTACAAACATAAAAAAGAAAATGTGAGTAAAGGCCTTTGCTTGGTTCCATTAAAATGTTTACCACTCATTTGCTCTTAACCAAGTCTTTTAGAGTAAGTCCTTTGCAGCTTTATGCTATAACTCAAATACTTTAAAATTATATTTAGTATATGAAAAAATGAAAACATTTTGGTATAAAACTGCTTAGTTTTATACCAAATTTATAATTGCTATTTAAACTATTGTCATGAGTGTGGGTTAGAAGCACATTTCTGCACACAAATGCAGTAGGGAAATCTAGTACAAACCTAGTGAAGTTTACTTCTTATATTGACAGATACTAGACAGTAAATAAAAATTTAAAGAAACGGCATTTAAGAAAATGTATTTCCATATTTAACACTATGTACAAGGTTTCAAAACTTCTCTGAAATAAAATTTAAAAAGCAAGCATTTTTTAGAATAGTATCAATTTATTCTGCTTAACTTTTTTGAGAAGAGCTTATCAAGAACACAAAATGCTGGTCATTGCATAGTTTTTAATAGGCAAAGAAAACAATCTAGAAATCTCCCAGTAAAGTATCTTAACAGATATAAAGGACTGCTTCTTCTGTTTTCTTTTTAGGGTAGGGGGTGAGAGAGAAAGAGTGAGGGAGAGGGGTGGGATAGAGAGAGAGAAAGAGAGAGAAACAACTATTGGTTGCCTCCCATATGCCCTGATTGGGGGGTTGAACCTGTAACCTGGATGTATGTCTTGACTGGGGAATCAAACTCAACCTTTTTGGTATACGGGACGATGCTGTGAGCCACCTGGCCAGGGATGTTTTCTTATTCTTGAAATATTTGGGATTTTAAATTAATTCATCTTTGTAACTAAGCTAAAAAAATCTCCTAAAACCTCATAGGTCATGTTCTCACCACTATTCCCCTCCCGCTTTTCAAATCAGTAGGTTGATACACACTCCTTTTCTGTGTGTGTGTGCTTATCAGGTGAAAGGAAGGTCTTACCTTATATACTTACTACTTTTGGTTCTTGCTACAGGAATGAAGTAAGTTATGTCCCCAAGGGTCCCAACTCCCATGTTCCCTGCTCCTGAGGGAGAGGCTGGTGGCCAAGAATCTCTCCCTGAGCAGAGCTGAGTGTCTGATCACCCCCAGTAATGAGGACCCAACACCTGCACCAGTATGGTGCAGTAGGAAGGGCCCTGAGCTGCAAACAGGAGACCTGGCTTCTGTTCCTGGCCACTTACTAGCTGTGAGGCCACAGGTAAATCTTTTAGCTTTTCTGAGCCTCAGTTTCTTAATCCATAAAATGGGAATGATAATACCTTCCCTTTTTACTTCACATGATTGTTATGAAAATCAAATAACAACAGATTAACAGCTCTGTATCCACTGAGTAGAGTGATATGCAAATAAATATAGAAGATAATGGCTTGGTCACTACTAGCTGAAAAAACTTAAAGTTACTTTCCTGAACTTTATCTATAAAATGAAAGAGACAGGCAGCATAATTGCTCAAGTCTTTTCTAGATCGACTATGGTATGATTCTGTACATCTCTCTTGATTTCCTGTTCTTTTTTTGGCTGCATAGCAGTGCACATAACATTTTCCTTTGCTAAATTTTTCTTAATTTTAGACTTTAAAATAGACTTAAGCTTTAAAGTATGTTAGCGTTGATGGCTAATATGCATTTCTCCTTCCTATTCATAGAGACAACATAATAACTAAAAAGTTTTTAAAAAAATTTTTACATTTGTTTTGTAACACACACTATGATGTACACTATAGGGAACATACTTGGATTTTTGTCCTGGTCCATGCCTTGTTCGTGGGCTTCTTGCCACTCCCAACAGGTTTCACAGTAAGCTCGTATCTGTTCCAAAAGATGAAGGACTCGGATTTCACGCCTGCCTCTCTTGTCATCAGGCTGTGAGTGAATGATGTTGTGGAGTGCTGCACTGGCCCTGGCCCGAGCCTCTTTACTGCCCCGGGAATTTCCCAACAACACAGAGTCTTTGTCATTGCCATGTAAAAGCTGGATGAGGAGAGGAAGACATCCAGACTGTCGCATGGATATACAGCTGTCTTGGGAGCTAGACATAGCTAGCAAAGTTCGTGACATATCATCCTTATCATGAGTACCAAGCATTGACAACAATGAATACACCATTTCCACCTGTGGGCCAAATGAGTTTAGAAACAAAATTATGACTTTAATATCCAAAAGCCAACACCAATGAAGTGATGAATGGGATATTTATTGTAACTTGTTAAAAAAAAGCAAAAGAAAAAATATTTTCAGGATGAAGTAATGAATGTTATTTTAAAATCTATATAAAATCATCACTGATTTGTTTATATGAGTAAATAACAGTAGTGGTAGTATATGGTGCTGAAAGAGAAAGTTGGCTCTTACACACTTATATTGCTGTTTATCTGGACCCCTGATTATAATGAATGAAAATGAACTAATTTCACTCATACACAGTGAGGAATGTGATCTATCTAAATTCTCTGCACAATTAAAATTTTCCACTTCTTTAAATCTACAGCTATAATATAAAACATCTTCAACAATCATTATTCACTAAGTACTAGTTCTCAGCAATCACTATCCCTCATCAGATTATAATGATAATAGTATTGCTAAAATTATAAGATTTCTCCCTTACACATGTAAAAAAAATACTTTGCTCTAAAAGAAGAATGCCATGATCACATACAGAGTACAAGGCCAGGATTCTTACACAATTTTTTTTAAAGCAACTCCTAAGCATCAATTACCCTCTGACAATAAATCCTAAGGATTAGAAGCAGCTTAGAAACAGGAAACAGTACTCTGTTATCTTGGACTGTGATCGACTTCATTTTAAAGCTTGAGGTTGACACACAAAAGTAGAGGCTATTATGTAAAGAATGTGTCACGTCTATGAATCAGTGGTTCTTAACTACTGGCAGTACCTTGGAGACATTTCTCAACCGTAAGAGGAAGTGCTACGGGTGTCTAATGGGTACAGATCATAGATGCTGCTAAACATACTATAATGCAACAAAGAGTGATCCAGCCAATAGTGCTCAGGCAGAGAAACTCTAAATGTGTAAACACATGCACACTTAGATGTAATCGTGATAGGAAGGTGGTGTGGAACTGTGGATAAATGGATTTTTGAATTTGGGCTCCACCCCTTGGACGAGCAAACTGTCTGACACTACCAGGTTATCAGATTTCTCTTGCCTGTTTTCTCAGTCACAAAATGGAGGAACTTACCTAAAAGGGTTTTCTCTATAAAGATTAAATGAAGTAATACATACATAGGGTAGTAGCTATCATTCAAAAGTGTAGGAAGGTCTTAGTATTATGCAAAAATTACTTCAAGAAGGAAAAGGTATTCTAGCTTTCAGTCTTCACATAACAGTCTTCACACAACTCTTACTATCAAGAAAGTCTCTAATATTCTTTACTTATTGAAATCTCTAATTTCTTTACTTACTGCTGTTGGACTAATTTCAGCTGCTGCTGAATTCCAATTTAGTTATGCAACAGTTGCCTAAATCTTTTTTTTTTAAAATCAGTTTTCTCATTTAAAAAAGACAAACAAGAATAACTCATAGGGGCTTTGAGAAGATCAGAGAAAACATACATAAAACTCCTGGGGCAGTTACTAGGACTCCAGAGGTCCCAAGTAGTAGCTCTTGTTAGTTACTGAAAAAACTTAAGTCTTATATTAACAACATCATGGACTACTCTAAAATTCATTTCTTAAGTCAACATTAGTTATTTTAGTAATGTTTTTCCTAAAAACTATTATTAAAATAAAGAAAGGACATATAGAGTATATAATAAAACAACTAATGTAATTATTTAGATTTAATGAAAAACACATTGTTTAGTAATAATAGAATTTCATTCTTTGTCAATAGACTATTAAAATCTCTGGCTTTAAAATAATAGTAAAATAATTATTTTCTTCTCAAACATATTATTCCCAAGTCCTAAGATATTTGCTAACATCTGGGAGACCCTAAGAATGCTGACTTATCAGCAATGGATAACATTTAACTTCAATGATTTTTCCATCTACTTAAATATTTACTAAACACTTGTTATATGTAGGCCCTGTGCTAAAGGCAGCAAAAACAATATGTAAAAAAACAGCCCCTGTTTTCCCAAACCATTTCATGCAAACTGCAGGGATTCAAAGGAGGGAGAGAGACCACACAGGGAAGGCAGGAGGACCACGGGCATCGGAAAATGTTTTGTAAACAAGTAAAGCCAGAGAAGAGTTCTGAAGGCTGGCTACAGCTTTGCCAGCTGTTTTGAGGTGGTGCAGAACGTGGAAGTGTAGGTTGCTGCAGGCAAGGCAAGGAGGCATAAAGTCACAGGGAGAGCTGGGGAAGTAGCAAGTAAGCCATTGAGGCTGGGGCTTTGGATACTTACAGAGAAGTGGATATGGCTGAAAAAAATGGAAACTAACAAACAAAACAAAACCAAAAACCAACTAATTTGGCACTTGTTATAATCCTTATTTTCCCTTTGTCTGCACTTCTTTGTATAAAAAGATGTCACTTCTTTAAGAGACTGTGATGATGGAATCAGAATTCTCCTTTACGTAAAAATTAAAGAATGGTTTTAGCAACATATCTAAAGAATACTAGAAGTAGTCATAGTACTAGTGACCCGATTTGTAATCTTCTGTTACCTTGGTTCCCAGATGACTTGTCAGCCTTCGAGGAGCAGAGTGTGTGCTACTAGAACTCAAAACACTGGCTGTTTCATGATCCATTCGTGTAGTTGAACCCTAGAAATTAAGCAGTTATAGATAGTGTGATTGAGATTGTAGATAAATACAGCTAACTTCATGTTAAGGTACTCTTGAGGGGAGACAGCTAAACATACCATTAAAAGTGTGAACATTAACTTCTCAAAATGAATGGTTTATACTTACAAATTTAGTAAGTAAATTATAGAGAAAAACTGAAGAAAATTAGAGTTGTTGCAAAAGACTATTAAACCACACTATGGAAGTAACCAAACACTGAAGAAATTCTAAGAGTAATATTTTTTCACAGACTCAAAGACATGCAACCACATTCAGTTAAATATAAATTGATTGACAGAAAGATCCATTTTGATTGAAGAAATGCTCCAAATTACCACAACACTGACTGAATTTGGTACAGTCCAAGTTCTCTGGGAGCTTACAGTAAGAGAGAACTGCTTGAAACTTCTACTTGAGAAAGACATGAAAAAAAAAATAACTGGAGTATGATATGACGAGCACTATCATATAAGAATATATAAAATACTAAGGGAAAACGGAAAGAAACAACGAGAAGCTTAGAATCTATTAAAGGCTGCAGAGAATGTCACATTTAAGATAGGAGACAGGCCTTGAATTCTGGGATAGGAGACTGGCCAAAGAGCCTATGTAAAGGTTTAAATATGAAAGCATGGAGTATTCCAGCTTACTGTTAACAGAACATAAGGTGTGTGGTGGGAGATACAGGTTGGATTAAACTATTAAGTATCTCCTGTGTCATTTTAAAGGTATTGCTTTCAAGATGTGGATGTTAAGAGAGTCACTAGTGCCACGTCCGATGCTAACCAGGTCGGCTGACACAGTCACGGCTTGGGGACAAAGAAGCATTTTCTAGCCATGTCGGTTGACACAGTCACGACTTGGAGATGACGGCTTCACAGAAGCGTTTTTCCAGCAGGACGGACGTGGCATTAATGGATATATGGTGTTGCTTTTATTCTTACTGTTTCTTAGTATTCTAACCTTTATACTTCTGATAATTTGGAATCTCCTAGAATTAATGATCACTCTCAGAGAAAAAACAACAGTTGGCTCAAGTCCTAAGCAATATCACCCTGGCTGAATTAAGGCATCGTACTTTACTTATTTGTTCCTGTGAAAGCCACCCAAGAAAGAACAGTTCAGGGAAAAATATGTATTCCCACAGAACTGCTTCATAGAATAGCAAAAACCCCTTTAGAAAATAGCCCCTGACTGTCAAAGATTTGTTAGAATAACAGCCCCTCCTTTACCTTGAATAGGAATATATATCAATTAGAATTAGACAGGCATAAAAATAGAAGAAGCTGGTTAGCTATTACAAACTAAGCACTTAGAAACAACTACCAAGGAGTCAGAATCCTCAGTATACAAAAAACATTTTAGACAGCAAGATAGATAGCTAAGTCAGATATTACAAAGGCTTATAATGAATTTCCTAACCTCTGCTCAGTCTAAGCGTACCTGTTGCCAATGACAATTTCTGAGAACTTTAATAAACAATAAGACATTTAAACTGTATACATAGAACTATTTCAAATTGTCTGATTAATGGTTTTCCTGGTCAAAATAACTTTTGTTTAACATAACTGAAACTATGGGAACTTTCGTATTTTCCTGGTTACCTTTGTATTGATTTTTTCTGCTTAACTGATCATGCTGTACACCTATAAATGTTAATCTATGCCAAAAATGAAAATATAAAAAATCAGCTTGTACTTGCAATAAACGGAACAGTACTTCACCTGCCTTTGAGCTGTGTAGTTGCCTGTTACCCAGCGCCGACGCCTACTCTCACCTGAGGACCCTTAGATGGGCTGCGGCTGGACCGCAGCACACTAGACTGTAGGCAGGGGAATGGCACAACCAGAATGATGTCTCAAAAGGAGCATGGACAGGATGAAGAGATCACAGAGGGGAAATTAGGAAGTGGGTACTTCTAATAGTCGAGTGGTTCTGAGGTCCCAAAGTCAGGAAGTTAGACTAGGGAAATGGGGATGCCCTATACTTAGGGGATAAAATCCGTTGGTTTGCTAACTACTTTGGATGAGAGTAAAAAGATGTTTGGAGTCAAGGTCAATTTGGAAGTGCCCAGCTTACCTACATGGATAGATAATATCACCATTATAAATACATGAAACCCAGGAAGAGATGGGGACTTTCACTGTGGGGACTGAGCTTGCCTTTGATTTTAGTGACATCCAGTAAGAATGTCTAATGGGTACCTGAAAACATAGGATGCAACTCCTATGACAGGCATTCACTGATACTTAAGATTAACAATGATAAAAACAGTGTTCAATTAGAAAGTGATATTGGCAGGTATTTTACTGTAGTTCTCAACTTCTCAAAAGAAAAAACTAGAACATAAGCTTTTTGAGGGTAGAAACCTCATTCTGTTCACTGCTGTATTCTTGATATGAAGGGCAGTCTTAGGTTTCTAGTAGGTACCCACAAAATATTTGTCAAATTATGAACTGAATGAAGAACTAGTAGTAAAATCCATAAGAACAGGGAGGGACACCACTGCTGGTTCTAATCCTCTTTCAGACATAGATGCTAATTGGAGAAGGGAGGTTAGCAAAAAGAAAATCGGGAAGAATAGGTTTTGAGGATTGGAAGTTGGTATTTCCTGGGGGGTACAAAGGGCTAGAATGAATCAGTATCTCTGAAGGTAACCCATTTCCCTAAATTTTGGAATCAACTGATCTTGTAATTTCTTTTTGTGCCTGAAGTTCACCTGATGACATGTTAAAATCTTCCCTGTGGGGACTTCTGACCAAGATGGAGGCATAGGTAGACACACTATGCCTCCTCACACAACCAAAATTAAGGACAACAAAAATTTAGAGACAAAAAAGCACCCAGAACTGACATAAAATTGAACTGAATGGAATTTTGACAACCATTCATCCAGATTGGTAAGAGGGGCAGAGTTGGCAGCTGGCGGAAAGGGGTCACAGCAGAAAAAAGCAGTGGCTGGCAGACCCAGGCGCACAGGTGGTGGCTGGTGGACCCTGGGAGCGAGGAGGAAATGAACAGACCCAACCCAGCAAGGTGTGCAGGGCAGCTGTCAGACCCCGGACACACATTCACGCACAAAAGATAAACCAGGTGAAAATGAGCAGTGAGACAGACCATGCAATCCAGGGACCCAGTGTTGGGAAATAAAGCGTAAAAGTACCAATTGAAAACACTTGTGGGGGTTGAGAGACTCCCAGCCTCGTAAGAGAGTTCACTGGAGAGACCCATAGACCCATAGAGTCCTAGAATGTACACAAGCCCACCCACAGGGGAACCAGCACCAGAAGGGCCCAATCTGCTTGTGGGAAGAGGCAGAAGGGACTGAAATCCAAGAGAGAGCAGAGCAAGTGCCACTGTTCCCTCTCTGACCCCTCCCCCACATACAGCATCACAACCCAGTGACTGGGTTGTCCCGCCTGGTGAACAGCTAAGGCTCAGCCTCTCACTACATTAACAGGCGTGACCAGACCGCCCCCCCCCCCAAAAATGGCTCAAACAGAACTTATCAAAGCCCCAGAGCCAATACATCTAACCGACCAAGAGATAGCCAACCTATCAGACGCACAGTTGAAAGCACTGGTGATCAGGATGTTCACAGAAATGGTTGATTTTGTTCACAAATTAGATGAAAAAATGAAGGCTACACTAAGTGAAATAAAGGAAAATGCACAGGAAAGCAATAGTTATGGGAAGAAAACTGGGACTCAAATCAAGGGAGTGGACCAGAAGGAAGAAACAACCAAACAGAAAAAAAGGAAGAAACAAGAATTCAAAAAAATGAGAGGCTTAGGAACTTCCAGGACATCTTTAAACATTCCAACATCTGAATTATAGAGGTACTAGAAGGGAAAGAGGAACAGCAACAAATGGAAAACTTATTTGAACAAATAATAAAGGAGAACTTCCCCAATCTGGCAAAGGAAACAGACTACCAGGAAATCCAGGAAGCTCAGAGAGTCCCAAAGAAGTTGGATCCAAGGAGGAACACACCAAGGCACATCATAATTACATTACCCAAGATTAAAATGAAGGAGAGAATTTTAGAAGCAGCAAGAGATAAGTGGAAAGTCACCTACAAAGGAGTTCCCATCAGACTGTCAGCTGATTTCTCAAAGGAGACCTTACAGGCAAGAAGGGGCTGGAAAGAAGTATTCCAAGTCATGAAAGGTGCCCTGGCTGGTGTGGCTCAGTGGATTGAGCACTGGACTCTGAACCAAGTCATGAAAGGCAAGGATCTACATCCAATATTGCTTCCTCTATCCAGCCTCTATCCAGCAAAGCTTTCATTTAGAATGGAAGGGCAGATAAAGAGCTTCTCAGATAAGGTCAAATTAAAGAAGTTCATCATCACCAAGCCTGTATTGTATGAAATGTTAAAGGGACTTATCTAAGAAAAAGAAGATAAAAAATATGAACAGTAAAAAGACAGCAAACTCACAGCTATTAACAACCACACCTAAAACAAAAGCAAACTAAGCAAACAAGTAGAACAGGAACAGAACCACAGAAATGGAGATCACATGGAGGGTTAGCAACAGGGGAGTGGGAGGAGGAGAGAGGGGGAAAAGTTACAGAGAATAAGTAGCATAGATGGTAGGTAGAGAATAGACAGGGGGAGGGCAAGAACAGAATGGGAAATGTAGAAGCTAAAGAACTTATGACACATGGACATGAACTAAAGGGGAGGAATGTTGGTGGGAGGGGGTGTGCAGGATGGAGGAGAATGAAGGAGGGAAATGGGACAACTGTAATAGCATAATCAATAGAATATATAAAAAAAATTTAAAAACTTCCCTGTGGGCTAGCAAACTTTACTGTTTACCTGCTAACTTCCACTGGTAGACAACACAGAAAATTGTTAACCAACAACCCTAAGTGATTAGTCAGCATTCTAACAGTGTGCAACAATTAAATACTCATATAGAGATTTCTGAATTGTTATAAAAAGTCCTTAAATAGGTAATCACATAAAGCTCATTTTTAAAAGTACCGCTTAGAACTTCCATAGAGGTCATATTACAGGCCAAAGTTAGTGTTTTCTGACTAGTCTACCATCATTTAAGACCATCATTCACAGTAACATTTTTAATAGAGAAAATTACATTTTAAATTTAATTGTAAATTTAAAAAAATTGTAAATGTAAAATTCATTTAATTGTACATTTAAAATAGGTATATTTTATTATATATTAATCTTTCCTCAATGAAGTTGATTTTTAAAGTGCAAACTTGAGCCCTGACTGGTGTGGCTCAGTGGGTTGAGTGTTGTACTGAAAACCAAAAGGTCATGGATTCGATTCCTGGTCAGGGCACACGTCTGGGTTTTGGACCAGGTCCCTGGTTGAAGTAGTATGAGGCAGTTAATCTTCTTTCCACATTGGTTTCTCTCCCTCTCTTTCTTCCTCCCTTCCCCTCACTCTAAATTAAAATCTAAAAACAAAAGAAGTGTCAACTTCAGAGGTGTTTTTTATGTCTCTTCATATAAAAGCATGAAGACCTACTTATGTTCTCTAGCATAGGGAACTCTAGGGTTGGAGTAAGAATACTAGTAAAGAGTCCCAGAGTGTCTACGTTTTCCAATTTCTACTCATTTT
The DNA here is from genome assembly GCF_014824575.4 of Sturnira hondurensis. NCBI lineage: Eukaryota > Metazoa > Chordata > Mammalia > Chiroptera > Phyllostomidae > Sturnira > Sturnira hondurensis. The sequence continues at coordinate 33,053,621 of NW_028093985.1, read as the reverse complement.
GTGGGTCTGGATGCTTTATGTTGATTAGTCCTCCAGGGATACTTCTCAGTTTGAAGCAGCTAGTTAGCACTCCTCAGGGCAGTGAGAAGGGGCAACAGAGAAAGACTCATCCTGAATCTCTTTCCACTGCCACCAGCTTCTGGGTGCTTTTATAATGGTTGTTCAATTCATATGCAACCAAACAGCAAGTATTTACTGAGCTTCTTCTATTTCCTAGGTATAGCGCTAGCCTTTAGAGATATAAGTGAAGACAGTCTTACTCTGACTGCCCACAGTTTTGAGTTCAACATGTAAATACTTAGTGGTAAGTGCTTTGATAGTGGCTATGTGAATACACAGGAAAGGCATACTCGTATACTGTTTTGGGAGTACTGGGAGGGCTTCCTAGAAAAAAGTGGCATCTGATTTTGTACTTGAACTATGAGAAGGAGTTTAGCCAACAAAAAGGAGGGGGATTAGCCATAGGGCAGCCCAGATGAAGCAGAAGCATAAGCAAAGGCAGAAAGAACATGGAATGTGTGTGTGTGTGCTGGAGTGTGTGGTGGGGGTCAAGGGGGAGGGGGAGAGATGTCAGAGGAGAAGGGGGAAGGAGAGAGAGGGGGTGAGGAAAGGAAAAGAGGTGAGAGAAGAGGGAGCAAGGGGGGACAGAGAGAAAGAAATTTGGAGATAAAGAGCTTATCCTGGATGCAATAAAGAGATGGATCTGAGAGACCATGACTCAGGATAAAGAAAATAGTCAGAAGGCTTTTTTATTGTAGTAATTCAGGCAAGGGGCCTTTCTTGGTTTACAGTAGAAGGGGAACGACTCACCCTGAGGTAAACACACCATCTTTATTTTTACTGTTTGTGGGAGGTAGGGTCTAACACAACCCTTAATGATCCTTGTCCCTTGGTATTCATTCCCTTGTGTGGACTTGTATTCATTCCCTGCCTTTGAGTGTGGGCTGGATTTAATGAACTGGATTCTAGTGAAGAGTACGCAGCACAGGGGATGAGAAGTCACTTCTTAGATAATGTAACAAGGACTGTGGTTTCCATCTTGGGCACCCTCTCTTGTTCTTACTGAGAGAAGCCAGCTACTGTGTTGTGAACTGCTCTTAGGATACACCCAGGTGACAAGAAATTGATCTCTGGTCAATAGCCACTGAGGACATGAGGCCTGCTAATAACCATATGAGTATTTCAAAGCAGATCTTCCTCTAGTCAAGCCTTGAGATGACTGTAGTCCCAGCCAACACCTGACTGCATCCTTGTGAGAGACCCTCAACTAGAGGTACTTGGCTACAGAAACAACAAATATTTTTTGTGTAAGCCGCTAAAGTTTGTTGTTTTAAGCTGCTATTGGTTAAGCAGCAACAGATAACTAATACACTATTTGAAACAAAAGAGAAACAAGGGAAAAACTGTTTCCACAATAAAATGTTCTGACATTCACTTCAGTGTAGACATCAAATCTTTCAGTTTCAGTCTTAGTATCTTCCTACATAGTTCCCTGATTTGGGGACATTTGTGCCCTCCCAATATATTTAGCTAGAAATCCAGCTGCATTTATTATAAGGAAACATCAAGAAAACATTTCTATACCCACACTCACTGTAAGTCAAGAACTTGGGCCTTGAGTATCTCTCCTGGGCCCCTTTATTATGGCTAGACTTCAGCCAACATTTTTCTCTCTACCACAAGAAATGGTACCGTCTTAAGAAGTGTTTCTGCCCAATTCATGACTCGATTCTGAAGGAATTTGAGTGTGATTAATTCTCTCCCCACAAGACCTACCGAAGTCAGTGATGATGCACATTCCTTGAATCAGCCTTGCTCACTGTCCAAAGACAATAGGTTCTTTCTGTATTATTCCCCACTCTCAGCCCTAAAATGTGTGAGACCCTATTTCTCACCATTCTCTTTCCCATCTAACTTTCCTTGTGGAATCCAGGTTCCATGCTTCATAAATACCACTACTCACTCAATCCTCAACTACTCACTTAAAGCTCCTTTTACTCTTGGCCTTCACCGAAACCTAGCTCTCACGGGACATCATTTCCTCTCACAGCACCCTTTCCATGTCCCACAAACCTAAGTCAGGAGGCAGCATAAGCCTTTGTTCCCTCTCACTCTTCACCACTTCGAAACCATCATTCCCCTACTTTCCTGTAACAGCCCCAACTCTTGTGTTATAACCACCTTTCCCGTTCCCCAGTGCTGTCACCTACCAACCTCCCAATCACTGTCCTCAATCAGTAAATACTTTGGTACAAGGGTCACCGAGTTCCTTTCACTTCAATTACTGCCATCATTCTGAGTAACTTTGACATCCAAGCACACGACCCATCCAAAACCAAAGCCCCTTAGTTCTATGAGCTCATCTTCCATGACAGTTTCCCTTCTACTCCATTTTAGCCATTGACATCATGGCCATATTCTGGACCATTTTCCATCACCCCAAAGTGAATCAAGTCTGAATAATGCATTTATGTGTCCTGTTGTAACTCTGATAGCTTATGTGTCTATCAATCTCCTTTAACCTTTCCCAAGAAAGCTTTTTTGAAATGACTGGAATATCCAGCGCATGGATCACTCTAGATACTCTACTCTGGATTTCTTGTGGTCTATGACTTCCATAATTCTCTTGCTAGTTTTCAATAGTTTTGCCCCACCTGCTGGGAAACACTGCAACTGTAGATGAATCCAACTGTCTCTCTGCCTCCTGATATGAACTCCTGAGAAGTATCTGAGAAATTCAAACATGTGAGAAAAATCATGCAACTCTCCAGCACGCTGCCCATACCAGCTTTATATGGGCGCCAACTCACCTGGGCCCTTAGTATTGCACCTGCAATCCTTCTGCATCCTTAGTTAGCTCTCCTACCTTTCTTCATAGTGGCTATTTTAGACATGCCCAGTTTCGTACAAAACTTGTGGCTCTTCTCCTTTCTTTCCCACAAATATTTTATTTTCTAATTTACAGAGAAAGAGAAGACATTCAAAAAAAAAACCTCTCTCAGCTTCCTGCTACCAAACCAATGAAACTATCTGCCTGCATAGCCTTTTCTGTCTTCGCCTTTCCTGGCACCCGAGGCAGCCTTTCTCTGCAAGGCCGCGCCGTCACACGTGCTCTGGCCCCCTTCCCTGCGGTGGCTCCTTTCCACCCCCATCCAAACATCTCATCTCTTCTACCCGAAAAAACAATCAGTCTCCAAATTTTCTCTCAGACATGTACTTTGTATCAGTTAACAGCCATTTCTCTCTTAGGCAGTTCACATGCAGACTTTCTGAGTTGGCTAAAATTGCTTTCTTCTACAGTACTTTTTAGCCTTTCGTTTCAAAGCCAACTCACTCTAATGTGATAGGGCAGGGAGGAAAGCCAATGAAATTCCTTTTGTCAAGGTCAGCACTGCACTTCCCTCTTTAAAAAAAAATACAATGGACATTTTCTTAGTTCTTATGGTTGACTATAGGTACTGTTAACTATTTCCTCTTTTTTGGAACAGTATTATTCCCTTTCTTTTAGATTTTAGCTCAGGTCTTCATCTTTTCACTTTATAATCACAAAAGATAAAAAAATCTTTCATACCTGTAATTATCACATTATTCACCCTTTCACTCAATTCAAAACCCAAACAGCCTACCCGACATTTCTACTCCAATGTCTTAATACTTTAAAACTTAGCATTTTCAAAAAATTTCACATTAACAAAAAGCTAGATTATTTTCCGCCACAAACCCGCTCTTCATCTGGTGGTATCAATGAATTGTATCACCATCCTTCTAGCTGCCTGGGACAGAAACCTGGGAGTTGTTCTTGACTTCTTCCCCCTCAACCCTCACATCTAACATAAATCTTATGGATTCTGTTTCCTAAATATTTTCAGATACTCAGATATCTATTTGTTGAGTAAAGTGCTCTCTCAAATGTATCAGTTCCTCCTGACCCCCAAGCCACCACCATAGTTCAACTAGGTTACTGTATCTAATTTACCCAAATGTTTTTGAGGAGTCATAATAAATTAATTTATAATTTTCTTCAGGGCCAACCAACCTTACCCTAAAACGAGGTTAAACACTCCTCCTCTCTGTGTTCCTATAGCATTACGTACTCGCCCTCTCACAGGACTTACACACTTTGTGGAAACCACTCACATCCTACTTCTAGTCCAAAAACTTTTTGTGGACAAGGTGGCATCTCACTACCAGCTCACTACCAGCTCACTACCATATCCTACGGCTGAGAATAGTCTTGGCATAATGCACATGCCTAATAAACATATGTTAAACATTGATGAGTTTTATATTACCTTTCAGGGGAAAAGGTAATAGTAGGGGAAGAGGTTAACAGTAGAGTGAAAAATGGGCTGAGGAGCAGAGAGGTGGAAATAACATGAAAGTATGAGTACTTATCCTTCAAGAAAGTACAATTCCTTTTTACTACATATTAGAGTCAAGTATCTCTTTATTTTCTACTTTCCCCTCATTTATCCCAAGTTATCCATTGCCAGTGTAGGCCTTCAAATGTTTGCTGAGGGGGCCTAGAAGGAGATGACCTGTCACTGTGCCTGACAGTTACACTTAACAGAGTTGGTATACAATTTCTATTATACCTGCTGGGCCAGAACCTCTCATACCCTCCTGCTTGCTCAGTTTGGAAAGGGTTCTACTATAAGGTAGCATCTCCAACTCATTGTGAAACGTGATGTAAGAAAGGAAAGAAGCAAGAATTTCCCATTTTATTATTATTATTTTTGCACAGACTGTACTTGGGAGTAATCAAACAGTAGATAAGGAGAATTTTCCCTTAATAGAAGTGTTCCAGCTAATTTTGTAACTCCTAATGAACTAATGGAGCTAGGCATTGAGTACCATGGCTCTTAATATGGAAACAGAGAGAAAACCAGACATTACCATGCTCCTGACGGAAAAACCACACACTGCTACCTATGGAGTCTTGCTCCTGCATCCACAGAGAGGATTGAACCCAACTCTGACAACAGTTCTACATCCAACTACCAATGTACAGGAAATACAGAGGATGGAGAAACATGTCAAACTACGCCATGGAGACATTACTCCAAAATCCAGACTACAAAAAACTCTGTAAGACAAACAACTTTGGTTCTTCAACAAATAAATAGAAAACGAAAGAGATAAAGAAGAAATCCATAGTAAGAGACTTCAGAGCTATGTTAACCAACCTCAGTTCATGAATCTTATCTGACCCTGAGTCAAATAAATTGTGAAAAATCAAGACATCTATGAATGAACTGCAGATTTGAAAACTGACTGGATATTTGATGCTATTAAAAAGTTACTGTTAGCCCTGGCTGGTGTAGCTCAGTGGATTGAGCGTGGGCCTGCGACTCAGACGATCGCGGTTCTATTCCCAGTCAGGGCACATGCCTGGGTTGCAGGCTGGTTCTCTGCAGGCCAACTCTCAGCAGGGGACGCACGAAAGGCAACCATACATTGATGTTTCTCTCCCTCTCTCCTTCCCTTCCCCTCTAAAGATAAATAAATAAAATCTTTAAAAAAAAAAAAAAGTTACTGTTAGTTTCTTTGGTACTGTAATGATGGCCCCCTATAGTTAGTTATCTTAAAAGTGCTCTCAGCCCTGGCTGGTGTAGCTCAGTGGATTGAGCGTGGGCCTGCGAACCAGAGGATCGCGGTTCGATTCCCAGTCAGGGCACATGCCTGGGTTGTAGTCCAGTTCCCTGCAGGCCAACTCCCAGCAGGGGACTCACAAAAGGCAACCGTACATTGATGTTTCCCTCCCTCTCTCCTTCCCCTCTAAAGGTAAATAAATAAATAAAATCTTAAAAAAAAAGTGCTCTTATCTTTTGGAAATACACAGTAAAATATCCAGGGAAAAAATAATGATGCCTGGGATCTTCTTCAAAAAATAAAATGAAAGGGAAAAGTGGATGAGGTACATGTGGATTACTAGATCATTCTGTCTGACTCTGTATGTGTTTGAGGTTTTTCGCACTAAAAAATTTAAAACATTTATTAGCAGCAGAAAAGAATGTCACACCAATTTCATCTTTCCCCACTCTTGGTTGAAATTCATCACTACTTACTAGCTGTCACTTACTTACTAGCTGTCTCTAGCTGTCACTAGAGATCTCATTTGAAGCTTGAAAGAGAAAAGCTGAGAACCAATTCACAAATGAACTGCACACAAAATTATCTACTAAGTAATCAGGGATCTGACTTGTACAGTTTACTTCTAGTTTTCTCTTTCCATTTAACTTTCAAGGAGACTAATTATAGATCAAGAAATTCTATTTCTAGGAGGGATGTCAGTCCTTCCAAACAACACATACTTATGGTTATCTACTCTTTATCAGGGACTGTGGGAGCATGAAAATTGACAAAAATAGACTGAATCATTGCCCTTCTGAGCTTACAGTCCAGTAAGAGAAATAGATATTAATTAAAGAATTATACAAATAAATGTAAAAGTGCAAATGTGGTAGTCTTCAAAAAAGAGAAACACGCTAGGACAACCTGTAACAATGGGATTTGAACTACTTGAACCTCTTGAGGAAGTCATGCTTAAACTCACCATGAACTAATTTTATTTGAATGAAGTAGGATGAAAAGAGCAGAAATAGACTGTGTACAGGCCGCAGATGAGGAAGCCCAGTGACTGAGATACTGAAAGGTCAGTGTGGCTAAAGTGATGAGAGCAAAGTGTGACATAAAACCAACAAGTTGGGTAGGAGCCAGATTATACAGGCCGTAATAAAGGGTCATCTTATTCTAAGAATCAAAAGAAGCCAATAAAAAGTTCTGCAGAAAGGGTGATTCACTCTCTGTAAAGATCATTCTGGCAGAGTGAAGGCAAACAGGAAACCAAGTGAAAGAGGGGGTACAATGGACTTCCACATGGTGACAGAGAAAGGTGCACCAGGACAGAAGTTTTAGCGGATCCTGCTACTGTGATCTTGAGAAAGTCCAAGAGATCGATTTTCATTTTTAATTAGTACTTATGGTTTTTTGTCTCTGGAGCAAATAATAAAACAAAACAAACAAACCCCAAGAAGGTGTCATTGTGCAGATCCCATTAAGATATGTTAAAGGAATCTTGGTATAACTGAATCACAGTTCCACAGATTAGTATCATTCATCTACATTAGAATCTGGAAGTAGATGTAGCATTGTTTTACTTAACTTTTTAATTTTTTTCACTATTTTTAAAGTTATCGGTACTTTTTAAAAAACCGTATTTTTCAATAACAGTTTACACCCAATATTATTTTGTATTAGTTTCAGGTGTACCTCACAGTTGTTAGAAAATGACTGCCCTGATACTTCAGGTACCCACCATGCACCATACATAGGTATTGCAAGACTATATTCCCTATGCTGTACTCTACATCCTGTGACTATTTTGTAACTCCCAATCTGTACTTCTCAATCCCTTCATCTTTTTTACCCAGTCCTCAAATACCCCTCTTCTCTGGCAACTCTCGGTCCATGAGTCTGTTTCTATTTTGTTTGTTCCTTTATTTTGTTCTTTAAAAAATATTTTTTTAAATTTATTTTTAGAGGGAAAGGAGTAAGAAAGAGAGGGAGAGAAACATTGATGTGTGAGAGAAACATCAATTGGTTGCATCTTATACCCATTCCAACCAGAGACAGGGCCTGCAACTCAGGCCTGTGCCCTGACCAGGAATCAAAGCGTCGACCTTTTTAATTTTAAAAAATATTATTTATTTATTTATTTATTTAATTCTTCAAAGCATTGGCCTTTTGCTTTGAGAGACGATGTTTGACCAACTGAGTCATGCAGGTCAGGGCCCTTAATTTTGTTCTTTAGATTCTACATATAAATGAAAACATGTGGTATCTGTCTTTCTCTATCTGATATATATCACTTGGCATAACATCCTCTAGATCCACCCATGCTGTCGCAAATATTAAGATTTCATTACTTTTATTGCCGAGTAATATTTATTGCGTGCATATATATGTACCAGTTTTGGGGTTTTTTTTAAACCACTCATCTGTTGATGGGCATTTGGGTTGTTTTCGTGGATAACACTGCAATGAATATAGGAGTATAGATATCCTTTCAAATTAGTGTTTTGGGTTTTTTCAGATATAGACCCAGAAGTGGAATCTGGGGATCAATGCAGTTCCACTTCTGATTTATTGAGGAACCATCACACTATATTCTACAGTGTGTGCATCGATCCGCATTCCCACCGACAGTGAAGAGGGTTCCCCTTTCTCCATATCCTCACCAGCCACTTGTTTGTTGATTTATTGATGACAGCCATTCTACCATGTGTGAGGTGATATCTCATTATGTTTTAAATTTGCATTTCTCAGATGATGAGTGATGCTGACCTTATTTTTCATGTCTGTTGGTCATCTGCAGGTCCTTTTTGGAGGACTGTTTATTTAGGTCCTCTGCCTATCTTTTTAAAAATACTTTTTTTAAGATAGTATTTATTTATTTTTAGAGAGAGGGGAAAAGAAGGAAAAAGAGAGGGAGAGAAATATCAATGTGTGGTTGCCTCTTGCTTGCCCCCACTGGGAACCTGGCCTGCAATCCAGGCATGTGCCCTGACTAGGAATTAAACTGTGGTTTAATTAAACCCTTTGGTACATGGGCTGGCACTCAATCCACTGAGCCACACCAGCCAGGGCTGCCCATCTTTTAATTGGATTATTTTGGGGGGTTGAGTATGAGATTTTTAAATTTTGGAGATTAACTTCTTATTGAATATATCACTGGCAAATATCTTCTCCCACCCAGTAGGTTATCTTTTCATTTTGTTGATTGTTACCTTTGCTATACCAAAACTTTTTAGTTTGATGTAGCTCCATTTGTTCATACCTTCTTTTGTTTTCCTTGCCTGAGGAACTGTATCAAAAAAAATACTGCTAAGAGAAATGTCAGATTTTACTTGCCATGTTTTCTTCAAGGATTTTTGTGTATTTTGAGTCTTCCATGTAAGTGTTTAATCCATTTTGAGTTTATTCTTGTGTAGAGTGTAAAATGATGATCTAATTTCATTTTTTGGCATGTATGTTTCCCATTTATTAAATAAATTGTCTTTACCCCATTGTATGTTCTTGACTCCACTGCCAAATATTAGCTGACCATATAGGCGTGGGTTTAGTTCTGGGCTCTCTATTCTGTCCCATTGATCTATGTGTGCTTTTGTGCCAGCACCCTACTGGCACAGTTTGGTATCACGTAGCAAGATACCCTCAACTTTGTTCTCCTTTTTTAATATTGTTGAGGCTATTGAGAGTCTTTTGTGATCCTATATAAATTTTTGGATTATTTGTTCTGGCTTTGGATTGCTTGTTCTGGAAAAATGCCAGTGGTATTTTGATAGGAATTGGTTTGAATCTATAGATTGCTTTGGTTGGTGTGGACATTTTAACAACATTAATTCTTCCTATCCACGAACACAGTATATACTTCCATATCTTTAATATTTTATAATTTTCCAAGTGCATGTCTTTTACCTTCTTGATTAAATTTATTCATAGATATTTTATTTTTATTTTTTGATGTAATGGTAAATGTGGTCGTTTTCTTAATTTATCTTTCTGATGGTTGATTTTTGGTGTATAAAAACACAACTGATTTCTGAATATTTAATTGTAACCTACTACTTTAATGAATTCATTTATCAGTTCTGGTAGTCTTTAGGTATAATCTCTAGGGTTCTCAATATATAGTATTGTGTCATCTGGAAATAAGGACAGTTTTATTTTCTCTTTCCAATTTGGATACCTTTTATTTCTTCTTCTTATCTGATTGCTGTGGCTAGGACTTCCAGTGCTATGTTGAGTAAGTGTGGTGAAAGTGGACATCCAATCTTGCTCCTGATCTTTTAAAAAAATTATTAAAATATTTTATTTATTGATTTTTAAAGAGGGGAAAGGAGAAAGAGAGGGAGAGAAACATCAATGCACAGGAGATATACTGATGGGTTACTTCCCAAATGCCTGTAACTAGGGATCTGCCCTGCAACCCAGGCTTGTGCCCTGACTGGGAATTCAATTGGTGAACCTTTGGTTTGCAAGTCAGTGCTCAATCCACTGATCCATATTAGTCAGGGCTTGTTCCTGATCTTAAGGGCAATACTTTTAGTTTTCCCCAACTGAGTATGATGTTGAGTAGGAGCTTGTTATATATGGCCTTTATTATGTTGAGGTATATTTCCTCTATTCTCACTTGCTGAGAGTTTTTATCATAAGTGAAAGCTGGGTTTTGTTAAATGCTTTTTCTGCACTCGTTGATGACCATAGATTTTTATTCATTTTGTTTATGTGGTGTATTACATTAATTGATTTGGAAGGAAAACCTATGGCTGACATTGCCAAACACACTTGTCATGTTTACTACTGAATCTACTGCACTATCAGAATTCATCATTTGAAGAATGAAAATGTACTCCTGATTTACTATATATTTTTAATCCTCAGCCGAAGATATGTTTTCTGATTTTGGGGGGTGGGAAGAAACATCAATATGAGAAAGAAACATCAATTGGTTGATGATGGACCAGGGATGGAACCCATAGCCTAGCTATGTGCCCTGACTAGAATCAAACCCACAACCTACTGGTATGTGGAACGATGCTCCCACTAACTGAGCCACCTGGACAAGGCTGATTTGATATTTTTAGTAGATCTTATGCTATAACAAAACCCCAAATACATAAAGGTGTAAACAAGAAAGTAAAACCCATGGAAATCCCAATATGTAGAGATAACACTGGTAATATTCTAAAGAACATTTTCCAGACATTTCTCTGTACATGTATCACTTGTATACATACATATATATAATGAGAGGTCATACAATACTTGCCTTCTTAAAAGCAAAAAATATTGTAATTATTTTTCCAAATTAGTAACATTTACTAATATCCAACAAGCATCTATTAAACACAGCTGTCTGCCGTACAATGGTGAGCAATGTCAATACAGTCCTGCCTAAAGAACTTAAGAGGCAGAGAGATGATTAAACCAACAAACTGTGCTCCATGCTGTGAGAACAACAGAAGAGAGCACTTGAGAGCACTTTACCTATTCCAGGGAGGTGTGAACAAGGAAAACATCCTGAAAGAAGCACCATTTAAAACTGAGGGGAAGGATGAGTAAGACCATGAGTTAAACATACAAGTGAATGGGAGTAAAAGAGAGTTCCAGGCACAGAGAAAGAACATCATGTGGAAGGCAGGGACGTACTATAGTCAAGGATCTGAAAAAGTTGAACTGAAGGAGGGGAGAGAAACGGGGCAAACAGAGATACTGCTGGAAGAGCAGGTAACATAAAAAACCTAGATTCTATTCTATGGGCAGTGCGTAGCCATGGAATTGTTTAAACAAATAAGTGATATGATCAGGTTTGTGTTTTAGAAGGATCAGCCTGATTCCAATATAAAGAATGTATCGGGAAAGGGAAAGCTGAAGACTAAAACAAAAATTAGATCTCAATATAAACAGGTGTAATTTGTCATTTTAATATTTTTTTAACATTTTAAAATATATTTTATTGATTATGCTACTATAGTTGTCCCTTTTCTCCCCTTTATTCCCCTCCACCTGGCACACCCCCTACCACCCACATTCCCCCACCTTAGTCATGTCCATGGGTTATGCATATAAGTTCTTTGGTGTCTACATTTCCTATACTATTCTTAACCTCCCCCCATCTATTTTCTACCTACCTATTTTCTAACCATTTATGCCACTTATTCCCTGTTCCTTTCCCCCCTCTTTCCCCTTCCCACTTCTCCACTGATAACTCTCCACGTGATCTCCATTTCTGTGATTCTGTCCCTGTTCTAATTGTTTGCTTAGTTCATTTTTTGTTTTTGTTGTTTTAGGTTCAGTTGTTAATAACATTTTAACAGCCTTTAAGTAGTTAATTTATTTTTATTTAATCTTTATTGTATTTTTTCCATTACCATTTAGTCCCCTTATACCCTTCTCCTCTTTATGTATTTTGAATTTTAACTTTTCAGTGTTATAACCATTGACAAATAACATATCTTGCTTTTTTAATATTTTTTAAATTTATCATTTTTAGAGAGGAAAAAGAAGGGAGGGAGGGTGGGAGGAATGGGAGGGGGTAGAGAGAGACACACAGTGGTTTTTTGTTCTATTTATTTATGCATCCATTGGTTGCTTCCTGTATGTGCCCTGATGAGAAACTGAACCCTCAACCTTGGCGTATGGGGTCAACGCTCTAACCAACTGACCTACCCGGCCAGGGCTATGATCTTAGTTTTTGTTTGTTGTGTAACCTTGCTATGATTTTATGGCACACTAAAGTTTTACATTTTTATGTGAAACCTATTGATCCTGTTTTTATAGTTTCCCACCTACCTCATGATTATAAAAATTCTACCCATATTTTCTTCTAATCTTTTAATATTTTTAGTAGTTTTCATTTTTAACATGAAATCTAATCAATATAGGATTAATTCTGATGAAAGAAGTGTGGTAAGGGGTTCAATTACTTTTAAATGGCTATTCAGATTACTGGATAGATAAGCTTTATATAATAATTGCAATATGGCCCAAAGCACTAATGGTTAAGTCTAATACTAAGCAGAGAATTATTTTCTGCCAAGAAGGAACTTCCCTTCTTCTAGCACATGTGTAGAAACACATAAGCTTCCCAAATAATTCCCCAAACAACAAAGAAATAACTCAAAAGTGCTATTTAAATATAATTTCTTTTGCACTAATTTACCACCTATAACTTACAAGTTTTTCCCCCTGCAATGCTAGTTAGTAGTACTAAAATGAAGTATTTCTTTATTTTAACTTAGTAAAAGAAATTTAAATACTTAAGTATGAGATGTTTTAAGCTTTAAATTTTAATGAACAGAAGCATTATTTTAATACATAATATCAAAAGTAACCTATAACACTAAAGAAATAGTTTATATCAACAATAGGAAAATTACCTTACAACCAACTTAATGAAATTCTATTTTTAAAAAATTGTTCGTGTAAAGCATAAAATGTTATTTTATTTTTCAATAAAAAATATTTATTGAAAAAATACAGAGCATATCAAAGAAAAATTCTGTCATATTAGGATGCATCCAATAAAACCAATAGCAAATTGATGGTAGCACAATAATAGCTTTATATTTTAAAAAATCAAGCTAACTTTCATAATGTTGCTAAAAATGATGTGTTAATAGTTAAACATGGCTAGGCTATGACTCTTTACTTTTAATAAGCAGTAGAATCATCTTTTCAAAGATAAGACTTGGATTTATAGATTTATGTAATCTTGAAGTACAAGAGAAAGCAAGAACTGTAATAAAGTTCTTAGTAGCTTTAAAAAAAAACCCATAAAAATGTCTTTGTAAAGAACGCCTTAGAGAAAGAGCAAATCTACTACTCAATGCAAGCAGTAATAACTAGGTCAAATCACACATATAATCAAAATGCAGCTTAGTATTTATTTTTCAAAAATTCTACTCACATCAAACATTTTAGACTAAAACAGAAACACATAATTTAGACTATGGAATATACTTAGAAACTTGAAAATGTTATTGTTAGATATAATGAAGAAAAATTCCTATAGCTTTTGGTACTGAATTCTTCTGAAGATACCCATTCAGGAGTTAGGAAACAAGCAAGATTTACAGATCATTCTGAGGATCATCTCACTTCATATTTGTTTTAAAATATTTAAATAGTTAAATTTAAAAAACGATAAAATAATTTATTTACCTGACCACTACCAGAAGTTGCCATGTTGGTTTCTGCCACTCCTTGGCCCTCATTCTGCTGCTCAGCTTCACGTGAGCCGGCTTCGTGCTTGTGCTGAGATGACCTCTGTTAATATGGAGTTGACATCATTACACACAAAAACGGTGCATGCTTTTATAGCTCACAGCTTTCTTTGCTCTCTTGTTTTAAAGCTCTGAATGCATGGATTATACAGGTTTACAAAGGCATGGAACTGCACTTCAGACTTCTCCAGCACGGTCAGTAGCTGACTATCTCGGTAAGAGGAAAGTGCAGTGTGCCCCTGGAGCATTAGGGCTGCACAAGACAAAGGATTTTCTGAGACGCACAGAAACACCATCCTCCACCAGCTGTGCTCACATCACTATCAGGAATATAACCCAACTACAACAAATAACTGTCTTTTCTGCAAGGTCACGTGATTCTGGCATTTAATGGAACTGCAAATATAACAGTTAAACTACTACCTAAGCTTACAAATACCTTCTGTGTAAGTATACTTATACCTAGAGTATATATACACTTGCTAATAAAAATCATATGAAACAAATATATAAGCTCTTAGATTCTGATATAAATAAAACTAAAAACCTCTTCTACTATAACCACCATCTGTTACATGAAATGAAAATGACAGATTATATCCAGTAAAAGCAGTCATTTCAAGATAGATTACATCTAGTAGAAAGCAGTCACTTTGTAAAAATAATACTGCAGAATCAAAGATAATAATTTTCCCACTATCTTTTATAGAAACAATTACTAGTGTGATTGCTCTAGGAAAATGACACTCTAAAATAAAATTTGCCTTAAAAAATGTGACATAATAGTGGATAATTATCTTATAAAATGGCTTCCACTCAAACTTCTTTAAATATCAAGCTTTCCCAGACCACTTAAAATGTGACTTAAAAATTAATTTTCATGCAACATTTCCATCAATAAACTAGTATAGTTATATGTTGGCCATAATGGAACGCCAAAAATTCAGAAATATAAGAAAAAAATAGTACCATCTGAAAATCACACTATAAAATTTTACAAAATCAACAAAAGTAGACACATACAAAGTCAATCTAGAAACAAAATAAATCAAAACCCATGAAAACCACAAAGATTTGACACTAACATAATTGAAGATGTCAATGTAAAAGTAATCACTAAGCATCTGCTATGTTAGTTACTTGCATTATGTGCTAACAAATACAGTCCCAGCAAAACCAGACATTGTTCTATGTAGTTTTGGAGCTTACAGTCAGGGGCACTATCAAATAACAAGAAAAATAACAATAAAGTTCAAACTCAGACAACTGCTCTGAAAGAAGAGTACAAGGTGCTATAAGAACATGTAACAGAAGGAGTCATGGTCTGGGAGTTCGGGAACAGCTCTCTTGGGAAGTGTTATTTGAACAGAGAGCTGAAGAATAAGAATAAATAGGAGTTTTAGGAAAAGGAACAGGGGTAGAGGATGAAGGTTTTAGGTAAACCCAAGATCACATGCAGCACTGGATGGTGGTGGCTCAGTGTGCTGAGTGCTGGCCTGCAAACCAAAGGGCTGTGGGTCAGGTCCCTAGCAGGGGGCGCATGAAAAGCAACCATACTTTGATGTTTCCCTCTCTTTCTCCCTCCCTTCCACTCTCTCTAAAAGTAAATAAATAAAATCTTTTAAAAAAAGATATGTAAAGGACCTGAGGTGGAAGGAAGCATGGCTTGTCCTAATATACCAGAGGATTATAGTGCAGAAAGCAGAACAAAAAGATAATAAAATAATCTTACTAATTTTGAATTTAAGTGTAATTTTCAGATAGCACTCTTACCCCCACATAATAGTATGTTAATGAGATAAGATGCATGTAAATAGATTTTTTAAAAGTCAATCTGTAAATAGTCTACGTGACTAGGAAAGAGGAATCAGCTGGGAGGCTAATGTAAGTGTGAGATGACGATACTGTGCAGTATCGCTTTAGGGAAGCAGTGACGGAGACAAAAGGGGTGGAGACAGGCAATCTGAAGGACTTGGGGACAGACTGGGTGTGGTGAGTGGAGGAATAGGTCCGGTGTCAAGAATTACCCCTGTTCCTTAGCTCACATAATTGAATAATGATGGTGTCAATCACAAAGACAGATAATAACTTCGGGGAATAAGAGTTTCCGAAAGAGGTGAAGTGGTAAGAAGAGTGCAGGAAAAAATCATTTATTATGCTTTAGATATGTTGGATTTAAAGTTCCTTTGAGACATGTAAGTGGAGATGCAGAGTAGGAATGTGGATTTGGAAGTTTGGAGTTCAGGGTTGGAGAAATGAATCTGAGAGCCAATGGGTGGTACTTGAAGCCCTAAGCACAAAAGAGATGGTGTTAGGGAGTGACAATACACAGAAGAGAGAAATAAGCCTTAAGGGATGCCTGTAATTAATGCCTACATAAAGGAACATGAGCCTTTAAAGGACAAAGAGATGTTGAAGAAAGCAAAAAAAAGTATTGCCATAGATGCCAAGAGAAGAATATTTCAAACAACTTCCATATTTTCATGGAAGTATTCAGTAATGTGAAAAGTGTCAAGATGAAGACTGAAAATGTCAATTTAGTTAACAATATGGAAATCACTAACGGTCCGTGTCAGTGGGACTATGGAGTGGAACTATGGGGGCAGAAATTAGATGGGCTTGCCTTAATGTGAATGGTGGTGAGGAAATGCAGACTGGGAGTCTAGAAACACCTTCGGGGTGGGGATGGGGAAAAGACAATGAGGGTGGGAACGGAGATAGATGAAGAAAGGCAGCTTCAGGGAGAAGTGGGATTGAGGAAGTTTCATTTTATATTTTTAAACATAAGATTTGAGCCTGTTTAAATGCCAGTGGAAGGGTTCCACAGAAGAGGAAGAAGGTAAGTGTAATATTTAAAAGAATAGGAGATGAGTAAAAAGTTCCTGAGAAGGCAGGAGCTGAGAATCCAAAGTGCAGGAAAGAAGACAAAATGTTCCTGGTAAGAGAGGTAGTTCTTATGATAGCTACTGTTGACTCTGTGAAGAAGGAGGTGGAGTTATTAGAGGGAGAGAGAGAGAGAAGGGTTGAAATACTTATTTCCAATAGAGGGTGAAGGGGAGAGCCAGGGAAAGAGAGTATGCATGCAGGACTATTTGTGA
Organism: Sturnira hondurensis; assembly: GCF_014824575.4. NCBI lineage: Eukaryota > Metazoa > Chordata > Mammalia > Chiroptera > Phyllostomidae > Sturnira > Sturnira hondurensis. Next base: position 33,036,733 of record NW_028093985.1, on the reverse strand, counting down.
TGGTGATGATGACAAACATGTGTTTACTATGCATTTATTACCTGTCATTGATTAATTTATTTAATCCTCATATCAACTTTATTTTGCAGGTTCAATTATTATCCCCATTTTACAGGTTAAGCAACTGAGACACACAGAAGATATACATTTGGCCTTAGGTCACATATCTAGTAAATGACAGCCAGAGCTGGGATCACAACTAGGTAGCCTGATTCCAGAGCTCAAAATAATAAATATTTAACACTCACTACCTTAATTTTCTTTCCTCCTCCCTCATTTACTTCCCTTTGTTCTGTCACTGATCCAAGGCTACTGTCCTGCTTGCAGTCTCTGATCACTGTCCCAAACTAGTGTGAACACTGAAGGCAAAGAGGCTTTTCTGATTCCTATGAAAAACAATCCTGCCTAGTTCCCTCATTTCTTTCTTTTAAAAAAAAATAAATTTATTTATTTATTTTTAGAGGGTGGGGGAGGGAAAGAGAAAGAAGGTGAGAAACATAAATCTGTGGTTGCCTCTTGCACGCCCCTTACTGGGGTCATGGCCAGCAACACAGGCATGTGCCCTGACTAGGAATTGAACTGGTGACCCTTTGGTTTGCAGGCTCTCAATCCACTGAAGTATACCAGCCAGGGCGGTTCCCTCAATCTATTGTTGCTGGAAAACTAATGCAAAGTTTTCTAGCCCAGGATTGAAAAATATTTTTTTTCATCGAGGTATTTACATACTACAAAATTCAGTCATTTTAAGTGTATAATTCAATTATTTTTAGGAAATTTACTGAGCATCACCATAACCCAGTTGTTGAACATCTGCATCATTCTAATAAGATTCCCTGTGCTCATTTAGTTAATCCTCATTACTGCCTATAGCTCCAGGCAAGTACCTTTTGTCTTTATAAATTCGCCTCTGCTGGACCTTTCTTACAAATGGCTTGTGTGAACTTAGTGTCTGGCTCCTGTTACTTAGCATGTTTTTGAGGTCCATCCACACTGCAGTGTGTGTCATCAATTTGTTTTTTATTACCAAACAGAATTCCATTTTAAGGCTATACCACATTTGTATTTATTCACTAGGCAATATATAGTTGCACTGTGTCTACTTCTGGGCTAGTGTGAATAATACTGCCATAAACATTCAAGTTAAAGTCTTTGTGTAGACATATGTTTCATCTCTCTTGGACAGATACCCAGAAGTGGAATTGCTGGGTCATGTGGTACCTCTATGTTTAATATTTTGAGGAACAGTCAACTGTTTTCCAAGTGGCTGTACTGTTTTACAAGTCTCACCAACACTGTATTTATTCACACCCTTGCCAATGCTTATTACTGTCTTTATGATTATAGCCATTCAAATGGATGTGAAGTGGTATCTCACTGTGGTTTTGATTTGTATTTCCACAGAGACTAATAATGTTGAGCATATTTTCATGTGTTTATTAACCATTCCTGTGTCTTTTCTGGTGTAATGCCTATCCAAATTTTTTGTCCATTCTATTAAATTGAGCTGTCTCTTTATTAATGAGCTATAACTGTACCCTGCATAGATTTTTAAAAAAGATTTCTTACTGGCTATTAACTAGAGTTTTTAAAAACCCTTTTATAATTTGTCTTACAGTTCCTTAAATAGCCCGTCAGAAAGATACATAAATAAGTGGTAGCATTGGTTGCCTCATATAGCCTTCTGGAACTTTTGGAATTTGAATCATGTGCAATAAGTTATACCCCCTGAATTATGTTGAGCATTTAGATACTAATCCAGAGTTGTCAGAAGGTAAGACAAAGACAATGTGATAAACAATACACTTAGCGGTAGAGAAATTATTTGGCAGAAATTTTTTGTCTATATTGCACGTTAACTAATTTATAAGTGTCAAATCCCCAGTTTTCTCCACTTCTAGATTCTTTCTCTGACTAGAAAAATGACAATAACAGAATAAAGAAACTTCAAATAGTAAAATAAGAAAAAGGTTTGGTTCTTTCTGAAATGTGACATGGCACCTTCCTTTAGTTCATATTCACTGAATTGCTAGATGATATGTAACAACTTTAGGCCATGATGTATATAATCACTTTTAAAATACAAGGAAGCAAGAAGAGATAGCATCACAATGATCAACAGCCCCAAATCCAATGATACAAGTCAATGATATGAGGCTGGAGTGTTGATAAAATTTGGAACAAGCAGGGAATCTATTATACTAAACAAAGATAACAAAAACAAAGTCAGTATAGTAATGTTTTTTAAGACCTTATTTATTTTTAGACAGAGGAGACGGGAGAGAGGGAGAGAAACATCAATGTGTGGTTGCCTCTTATGTACGCCCTATTGGGGACCTGGCCTGCAACCCAGGCATGTGCCCTGACTGGAAATCAAACTGGTGACCTTTTGGTTTGCAGGCCTGTGTTCAATCCACTGAGACACACCAGCCAAGGCAGTATAGTCTAATTTTATATACTTTATAGTATATAAAATTCAAACAGAGTAAGGAGGGATATTTCATACAAATGAGATTCAATCTACTAGGGAAAACCATGACTACTGAATTACAAGTATAAAAACAGCTGTTAATGTAGCCGAACAGTAATAATCAGAATATGGGATTGGGAGTAGGAGGGTGACTAATTATAATTAAAGAAAAACAACAGCATCAAAAACTTAAGCAGAAAATATCAAGCAAAAACATAAAATGTATTGCTCCTCAATAAAAACAAAAGCTGCCTCTTAAAAATATTATTTAGATGATGGTTTCTTTAGCTGTGCAGATGATTTTTAATTTGATGTAATACCATTTATTTTTTCCTTTATTTCCCTTGTCTTAGGAGATATATCGGCAAAAATATTGCTAGGCAAATCTCCGAAATTTTACTGTCTATTATTTTCCTCTAGGATTTTTATGGTATCACAACTTATATTTGAGTCTTTTATACATTTGAGTTTATTCTGGTATATGGTGTAAGTTGGTGATCTAGTTTCATTTTTTTGCACAAAACAGTCCACTTCTCCCAACACCATTTATTGAAGAGACTATCTTGACTCCATTCATATGCTCTTGCCCCCTTTGTCAAATATTGCCCATAAAGACCTGGGTTTATTTCTGGGCTCTCTATTTTGCCCATTGATTTATGTGTGTTCTTATGCCAGTACCACACTGTACTGATTGCAGTGGCCATGTAGCACAGTTTGATAGCAGGTATTGTGATCCCTCCAACTTTGTTCTTCTTTCTCAAGATTGCTGAGGCTATTTGGCATTGTTTTTGGTTCCATATAAATTTTGAAATATTTGATCTAGATCTGTGAAATATGCCACTGGTATCTTAATGGGAATTGTGTTGAATCTATAGATTGTTTTTGGTAGTATGGACATTTTAATGATGTTAATTCTTCCAATCCATGAACATGGTATATGCTCCCATTTAGTCAGGCATAGATGAAAATATTCTTAGAAGAGAATAAATGAGCTAGGGTCCAAATAAACTTCTGGACCCTACTCCTTCAAAAAGTATACTTTCAACATTTGAAACAATAGTTTTCCCTGTGTACCTGGGTAGAAAAATGTGCTGGTGACGACAAAACACATCAGATTATTTTGTACACAAAAGTTTTCTCTCCTCATTATAAAAGCTGTATATAATTATTATAAAAAAATTTAAAACAGAAAGCCAAACTAGAAAAACAAGGAGATACTAAGGATGGCTATCTGCATGTTCAAACTATTTCTCATGCACATGTGTGTACATCTTTTTAAAAAACAGGATTCAAGTGTGCATACTATTTTATAATGGAAACATTTTAAAATATAAATGCTTCATCATGTTTTTAGTAACTACAATGGGTTGGCCAAAAAGCTCATTTAGTTTTTTCTGTAAAATAAAAGACATGTTTTTCATTTTCTCCAATAATTTTATTGATTTGGGTATTCTGAGTATGTCAGCTATCTCCCCTGTGGTATAACATTGATTGTTCCCAATGAATGTCTCAATTTGATTGCTATTAACTTCTTAGCTGGTCGGCCTGACCATGGAGTATTGCCCAGCAAGAAATCTCCAGCACAAAACTTCACAAACCAACTTTTGACACATTCAATCAGTCACAGCACCTTCTCCATACACCACACAAATTTTTTGTGTTTCAGTTGCATTTTTACCTTTATTTTATTTTAATTGTTGTTCATGTACAGTTTTCTTTTACTCCCATCCCAGCCCACCCCTCAGCCCTCCCCACCTCCCTCCCATTTCTAACCCCCCTTAGTTTTTGTCCATGTGTCCCTTTATACTTGTTCCTGTAAACCCTTCCCCTTTTCCCCTGAAATTCCCTCCCCTTTCCCCTCTGGTCACTGTCAGCCTGTTCTCTATTTCAGTGTCATATTTTTACCTTTCTTGAAGTAATAAAGCATAATATGCCAAAATGTTGCTTATTGTCTGCCATCTTCAAAATTAAAATGGCTATGCAAAAATTAATGAATTCTGGTAAGTTCTTTAAAAAATGCAAGCTGATGTGTCAGCTGTTATAATACAATCTAACAAAATTGTTTCTAATGAAGTTAAACACACTAAGCCCTACTAGAGCCATCTTATGAAAAAACACCAAATGATGGCAGTGTGCAGATGTTTCATTGTACGCATTCTTTTCTCCCATGTGGCCGTGATGTTGAATCTGAACCTGGCAGTGTATTTGAAACTTTCCAGTTCTTCCCTAAAGACTGAGCCCATTTTTTCTTAGTAACAATTCTGTTCTTTATTGTTCAATGTAGTTTTTTTATTTAGCTTAAAAAATCCTTTTAGCCCTTCTTTACCCATTTTCCTTTACATTTCATCCTGATACCACTTCATTCTGTTTCCTTATGACTATGCTCCTGTTGCATGGAGACAGGTCTCTCTGTAGTTGACTTATGCAAAAACTTTCTGAAAACTTATTATTTTTTGTGCCTCCTAGATGCTACTCTTTTCCTTATTCAGCAATAGTTTACTTAAGGTTTTCTTTTTATTCACCTATAAACAATGGCAAGTGCCCAAAGTCAGTGGCTGTCAACAGGTGAGGGGATGGTTTTTAAACTTACACTCCCATTTCTCTCCTTGGTGATCAAAACCAAATTTCAGATATTTAGTTGCAGGGCTGACAGATATGCACAGGACCCAGTAACATTCAGCCTCTAGCAGATCTGTATTTACTGTATTTGTGTTCCACTGAAATAGTATTTTCCCCTTACTCTTTACATTGGCTCCCATGCTTTGTCTTGTTCTCAAAGATAGCATACTATACATGACTTTTCACAGGATTTTGATGTCTCTAAGCTCCTCTCAAATTCTTTACTAATCATCATTACCAAGCCAATCTGGATTGTAGAGGAAGATAAGTATAAATATCTTCTAAATTATGTCTTTGGCTCTTTTAAAAGTGTTTTCTTTTTATCACAGTTAAATATGTAAGGAGTTTAAATAATCATTAGTTCTAAAGACTGATGACAATAAACAGAAGTCTCTCATATTTGCCTACCCTGTCCCATTTCCTATTCTCTAAAGGCAAGCATTTCGTCAGAGGATTTCTGGGGGGTAAAGGGATGCTTACTTCTTTCTCCGAATAACCTGCTTGTATTGCTAGTTCTGCAATTTTCAGTTTAATGCATCATTTATTGATTTTCTACTATGTAAGAAGAGGACTGGGTTCTCTTTTGCCCCTACCCCACCCTCAACACCACACCTATCCTCCATCCTTATTTCTTTATAGTTAGATACATTTTCCACTATTTACATTATTTTACCTATTAAATTCTAATCATGGCCGACAAGTGGTGTACTATGATTATTTTCCTTCACAACTTCTTGCTGTCCATGGTGTTAAAGGTTATCATCTTTGTTTCATGCGTTTAGTGTCATGTATTTGTGACACCATCAGTTTCTCTACTGTGTAAATTTCCTTTCCTTTCAATAAATTAAACAACATTAAGTAGTCTACTGATTTTATTCTTTAGATCAATCTCTCCTGGAATCTTCTCAACTGTTCCCATATAGACTGGCTAGTTTATCATTTGTCTTGGAATCTCCCATCATCTTCATTCTGAGGAGTCTTTCATTTCTTTCTCTTGTATTATATTTCTTGTCTGGGATCTCAAATTGTCATTTTTCTTAACATCTTTCATTTTGCTTTACACCTTCAATTTAACTATATCCTCTAATAGTTACCAGAAAATGGTACATGAAAAATACGTTTTTGAAACTTTGCCTATCTAAAAAACATATTCTACTTTCAAATTTAATATGCAGTTTCACTAGAGGTAAATTTATAGGCTGGTGTGGTATAACATAAACTATATCTTATCTTTGTCCCTGTGTTTCTGGCACAGAACTTCAGAGGCCCGTGGAATTCCCTGAGTTGGCTGAGCAAACAGGGGGACTCGAGGAGGGCCTGTAGAAAGCTTCAGGATGTGCGCTGGTCATCGGAAAGACAAACAATATTCCTAGGGGGCCAGACTGATCTCCAGGGAGGGGGAAGGGGTGGAAAATGAATTCAATGATGTAGCCACTTATTTAATCAAGCGTGCCCATGTAATGGAATCTAGATAAAGACCCCGAACACCAAAGCTCAGTGAAGCTTCCGGATTGATGAACGCACAGAAGTGCCGGGCAAGTGTTGTCTCTATTGTATGAGACAGCATGGACACTCTGTCCTCCATTCCTCACCTTCTCCAGATCTTGCCCCATATATTCCTTCATTTTCGTTTCCTGTTCCTTTATACAAAACTCTAATTGTAAGTGTAGTACTTTCAGTGAGTTCTGAGTCATTTTAATGAATTGTCAAACCTAAAGAGGTTGTGGGAATCCCCACATTTTTAGCCAGCTGGACGTAAGGATGGGTACTGTGGCATCTGGAATAGAGACAGCCTTGTAAAGGACTCTGCCCTGACCTGTAGGGCTTATGCTAACTTTGGGTAGTTTCAGAACTGAATTACACTTTAGTATACCCATCTGGGAGTGGAATTTATAGCAAGGTGGGGAAAGTGAAAGTGACTTGGGGACACCCAAAATTTGCAGCTGGTGCCTGAAGGCCATCCTTTGGGGTCCACATTAACTCTGGAGAGTGTCAAAACTTAACTGAATTGTAGGACGCCCAGTAGGGGCGTCAGAGAATTTCTCTTCTCTTTCAGGGACTTCTTTTTATTGGATATTGGACATTATTATAACGATACTATGATTTTCTCATCTTTTCTATTTTCCATTATCATTATCTTTTTGTTTTACTTTCTGAGAAATTTATCTTCTAAACTTTCTAGTAGGTTTTTTTTACTTCTGTTATCACAATTTCAGTTCCCAAGAATTCTTTTTTAAAATATCTGAATGTTCCTTTTATATACCATCATTTTCTTGCTTTTTTGGTGTATTATATCTTATCTGAGAAAATGTTAGCTTTATTTTTAAAAAAGTTTTCTTCTTCCTGCATATCTGTTTTTATTAAATCTTTCTTATTAGAAACTTTCTCAAAATGGCTGGGTGTCTTTAGCAATCCGTCCATTTTTAAGAGTCGGCTACCTATGAAAAATTTAAATGTACCTCTATAGTTTGTCAACTACAGGTATCCTGTAGTATGGCCCAGCTGCATTGTTTTATTGAGGAACCCCCCAATGTCAGTGTCTTTAAATCTCGTTTTTGGGGGTGGGGGTGTTAGTCATATTTCTTAGAGAAACTGATTCCAAAAACTTGCCTGTATTATAAGCCTGGATGCCAGTTAAACTTTCAGCATTAAGTAAGTTTTCACTTAATTTAGATTTTTGTATGGTATCTCCAACTTCAATTATAGGCTTACTCCTTTCCAAAGACCTACTGTTTAACTCTTTCAAGTAGCTCTAACCTTTTGCTAGGATTGGAAAGAAGCAGTTACCCTGCTGTGAAGAGTTGAAGAGGTTCTCAAAGCCTCCACCAGATTCTTAACAAATTTTCAGTCATTCTGTTGCTTTTAGCCTCCATGTTAATCCTCACATCCTGAGGTACCTCGTATACCCAATTCTGGAATCTTTCAAGACTCCACAGTATAAAACAAGTTGCTTCATGACTTCCTACTGCTGAGTTGGGGTCAATACTACCACATGTTAGAACAGTGCATTTGTTTATCTGCTCTCCAGCTCCCCAGATTTTATTGACGTCACCTCCCCTGGTCTTTGTGCCTGTTTCATTTTGTCCTTTTACTATTATTTTAATGGAGATTGTAGAGTAAGCATAGATAAATGTGTATGATCAATGTTTATTATGGATTACTACAAGAAAATAGCTCCTTTACTACTTGATAATAGTCAAATTAAGTTAGTTATCTGATTATAAGTAAACAGACAACTTAAGTGACATATCTGTATCTATGGCTTATAAATGTTTTAATTATATTTTACTAATTATGCTGTTACAGTTGTCCCAATTTTTCCCCCATTGCCACCCTCCACCCCATACCCTACACAATCCCCACACCACTGTCCATGTCCATGGGTCATGCATGTAAGTTACTTGGCTACTCCATTTCCTATACTATACTATACTATACATACCCATGGCTATTCTGTAACTATCTATTTGTACTTCTTAATCCCCTTACCTCTTCACCCACCTGCTAGACCCCCCTCCCATCTGGCAACCATCAAAACACTCTCAGTATCCATAATTCTGTCTCTGTTCTTCTTGTTTAGGTTGTTTTTAGATTCAATTGTTGACAGATATATATTTATTGCCATTTTATTGTTCATAGTTTTCATCCTGTTTTTCTTAAATAAGTCCCTTTAACATTTTATATAATAGTGATGATGAACTCCTTTCATTCTTTCTTGCCTGAGAAGCACTTTATCTGCCCTTAGATTCTAAATGACAGCTTTGCTGGATAGAACAATCTCGGCTGTAGGTCCCTACTTTTCATGACTGAGTATTTCTTGTCAATCCCTTCTAGCCTGAAAGTTTCTTTTGAGAAATCATCTGACAGTCTTATAGGAACTCTCCTGTAGGTAACTAACTGCTTTTCTCTCTGCTTTTAAGATTCTCTCTTTATCTTTAACCTTTGGCATTTTAATTATTATGTGTTTTTGTTGGGGCCTCTTTGGTTCTACCTTGTCTGGGACTCTTTTGTGCTTCCTGGACTTGCATGTCTATCTCCTTCACAAAATCAGGGAAGTTTTCTTTTATTATTTTTTCAAATAAATTTCTAATTTCTTGTTTTTTCTCTTCTCCTTCTGGCACCCTTGTGATGTGGATGTTTGAACTTTTGAAGTTGTCCCAGAGGCTTACACCATTCTTGTTTTTTGGGATTCTTTTTTTTTCTTGTTGTTCTGATGGTTGTTTTTTGCTTCCATATGTTCTAAATCATTGATTCGATTCTTAGCTTCATTCATTCTACCATTGTTTCCTTGTAAGTTGTTCTTTATTTTAGTTAGTGTATCCTTTGTTTCTGACTGGATCTTTTTTATACTGTTGAGGTCCTCACTAAGTTCCCTGAGCATCTTTATAACCAGTGTTTTTTTTTTTTTTTTAAAGATTTTATTTATTTATCTTTAGAGGGGAAGGGAAGGAGAGAAGAGAAGGAGAGAAATATCAATGTATGGTTGCCTATCGTGAGTCCCCTGCCGGGAACTGGCCTGCAACCCAGGCATGTGCCCTGACTGGGAATCGAACCCCGATCGTGTGGTTCGCAGGCCCACGCTCAATCCACTGAGCTACACCAGCCAGGGCTATAACCAGTGTTTTGAACTCTGTATCTGATAGACTGCTTATCTCCATTGTGTCTAGTTCTTTTTCTGGAGTTTTAATCTGTTCTTTCAATTGGGCCATGTTTCTTTGTCTCCTCAATTTGGCAGCCTCCCTGTGTTTGTTTCTATGTATTAGGTAGAGCTGTTATGACTCCCTGTCATGGTAGCATGGCCTAATGTAGTAGGTGTCCTGTAGGGTCCAGTGGTACAGCCTCCCCTATCATAAAAGCTGGGTCCTCAAGGTGTGCCCTTCAAGTGGGCTGAGTACTCCCTTCTCTTGTGGTTGTGCTTTGATTGCTGTTGGCAGGTCAATGGGAAGTATTAACCCAGGCCAGTCAGCTATAAGGACTGGCTGTAACCATTGGTTACCAACCTCTGCCCCATGGAGGATCAGCTGTGCAGGGGCAAGGTGGTGGTGCTCCAATATGATCTGTAGTTGTCCACTGGGTGTGCAGGCTCTGGGGTTTCTTGGGTGGTGTGGGCTAAGGTCAGTCCTGCCTGTGGTCACCCTAAATGAGCTATGAAGCAATCTGAAATGGTTGCTACTTGTACTGGGCTTGGAGGTTCCCAAGTGAAGCCAAACTGTGAATCTATCCTGGGTGCTGCTAATGTGGGCCCTGGGGCCACTCAGCAAGAGGTATGGGGGTTAGGGGCTCACTGAGGCTGATGGCTGCTTCTTTGAGAGAATTTAGGAAGTTGTGAAGCATTAGTCAAGAGAAGCCATTCATATGGAAAAATCAGAGTTTACAGTTTGGGTGGGCCCATAATTTAGGTGGGACAGAATTTCAGGGGATCTCCAGCATGGGGCAAACAGTGTTAGCCAGGTCCATGGAGTCTTGAATATAGAACCTGCCTGTTAGCTCTTTGGCTCTGTCAGAGGTGGGCTCAGAAAAGGGACAATGGCTTCTGCCCACCTTTCTGTCTTGGAGAAAGCTGTCCCCCAGCTCTTGTCTCCATGCCAGTAACAACAGTTTTTCCCTGTATGCCACTGGTGCCCCTCAAGCTACCACACCTTGGTGCTGGAGCTTAGATGGAGTATATCTAAGTCCATGTGTGGGTTCTTTAAGAGGAACTTGCTGGGACTCCAACAGTTTCTTCTACCAACTTAATTTCCACTGGTTTTTTTCAGCCAGAAGTTATGGGACTTCCTGGCACTGGAATCCTGAGCTCGGGGGGGCCTGTTGTGGGGTTGGGACTCCTTGCTCCTGAGGTTTCCCTCCTGAATTTTTATCAATCACACATCTATGTGGGACCAGCCTGTTTTGTGTCTCTACCCCTCCTACCAGTGTGGATGGATGTGGTTTCTTTAATTCCACAGTTGTCATATTTTCATTCAACTTGATTTTGATAGTGATGACACAATTCTGAGTGATGGCTGTTCTAAAGTTTAGTTGTAATTTTGATGTGGTTGTGCCTAAATTTTTAATTGTCCTAAAGATATCACAAAATCAAAGTAGTCAATGTTTTTGGTAATTTAATTTCATGAAAAAACTTATAAAGTATCTCAATTCTCTAGAACATGTGTATTTCAATGATGCCACATTAATTATGTTTTCTTTTCTTAGAATAACTACCTATATTTATACCTGCAAACAATAAAGATAATTTACTAACCTCTGCTTCTGTTGCTTGGGACTGTAAAAGCTGTCGTATACGAAGTATGTCCTTCTCTATTTGTTGAATTCTGGTTACTCTTCGCTAAAATAAAATAAGTGACCAAATTAGATCTATTTTTATTGAAGACATTAGTGTAAATAATCACACTATGGCTACCACTTAACATCTCAGGATCATGCCAGACAATTATAAGTTAGATATTTGTATATATTCAACACACTGATGACATTAGGTTCAGTTCAATTTTTTATGAGTTAAAATCAATACTTTAATAATGCAAATTTAATCTCTATTGTATTTTTCCATTTCTATTTAGTCTTTTTATACCCCCTGACCCCAGCAATCACCACACTGTTGTCCATGTCCATGAGTCCTTTTCAAGTTCCATTTTTAACACATCTAACTTTAACAGATATATATAGCTCTATTTAGGAAGATGGTACAAATATATGTCAAACTGTATAATGCATACAGTGTGAAAATTTGGTGTTTATGTTATTCTCAAAAGTATTTCAACAAAGACAAAATTACACCTGAAATTAATCTTTTATATTATACTAATCAGATGTCAATATAGTGTAATAAATCTGTATAAAACATGGTATGCTTGTAAAGGGAAAGAGCATCTGACTTGTTTTAATAAACACCAGGTTTTAAACAGTAGGGTTAACCTTCTCCAAAGTTATTCCTATTACAAGTCAGTGATATTTTAAGATATAGCTTTCCAAATAACTACTGCAGCTAAACATTATTTTTATTCCCAGTACTGGGATCACAATGAGGGTTAAGCTTTTGTTTACCAACTATTCCTGAGACCATCAAGTGAACAGAAAGCAGTAACTACAGATCAAATGATATGGAATTTAAACAATGGAAAAGTGCTTTTAGAAAAAGCTGGATTTTGCTTAAAATTTTATAGATACTAATGGAAGTGAGAAAAAACAATTTACTTATATATATAAAAACCTTGCAAACTGAAATTGTTTTTAATTAGCTTTATAATCGATCAAATATATGGGTTTTAAAAACAAGTACTGCCAATGTTGTATCATTTTCTGAAATAAATCTCTAGTTGACACCCTAATATTGAGGTATGAAAAATTGTATCATAAGACTAATTGTCTTAATGGGGGAAAATGTCATAAGCTAGATGGAGTTGTTTCAAACATGCTTTGATCATAAGCCCCGTCAATAAAAGATTTCTGAGCATGTATACATACCCCAATAGAAAGGTAAAAGTGCTGTAATAAATAGCTTTAAGTATAGTTATAAAACTTATAAACAAAACTTACCCTTTGATCACATCTAGTTTTGCTTAAATAGTCTTCCTTTTCCTATTACCATAGTAAAAATGCTTATCGCTGCTATTATCCAATGTTATGATAAACAGAGAAGTTCAAAAAAGTGCCCCCCTCAAAAAAAACCTTATCCCCTCTCCCTTTGTAACACTACAGCTATGCTGACTCTATCATAGGAAAACAGTTCAGGAAATAGTGAACTTAGGGTAAGTATTATTTTCTAATAAACAAATCTTACCAAAGCTAACTTTCATCATGAAAACACGCTGAAGGAGATGTGCCTGTACTTTTTGTTGCTTTCTAAAAGTACTGCAAAGATGAGCGACCACTTCTACAACAAGAGAGTAAATATTTCCTGGTTTTACAGAAACAACTGAACGCACACAATTACTGGCTTTGTAATATTTGATTAGCTAGCGCTTCTCCACCAATAAAGTCCTAAATTTAAAATTTTAATATTTAGAGAATAAGAAGGGAAATTATATCAAATATTCCTCTCCACAATACTACCTTTCTTTATTTTCAACATGTCACTAAATCCTGAAGTCAAGTGAGTCTATGTCTTAATGTCCACTGAGGTGAATAATTTCTGACATGACAACCCTCATGTTTCTGTTTTTCAACATGAAAACAGAAGAGGACAGAGGTATTTTTCTTTTTCTGTATGACAATCTTGAATATTTATAAAATTATGTTTAATAAAAAATGCTTAATTGCTCTACACTATGGAATTGGTATGACTTTGAAAAACAGATTTTTAAAAATACAGTAGTAATACTGTTAAATACAGATTCAGGATAACCTCAACAAATTAGGAATGGAGAATAAATGCACTTGATAAAGGGTATTTATCATAAACCTTGTGTAAATAAAATACTTAATGGTGAAATTACAGAATCCCTTTTAAAGTCAAGACAAAGAAGATCAGTATCACTGCTTCTTATTCAAAGATGTATTAGAGCTCTTACACATTACAAAGAAAAAACAAAGTACTTTAAAGAAAAAATTGTCATTATTTGCAGATACTATGACAGTTTACATGGACAATTTTTTTTTAAATCTTAAGCTAATGAAACAATCTAATGGGAGAATTCAGGAAGATGACTGGATACTTATTACTTAAATATAATTTAGTAATGCAATTAAAGAAAATCCCATTCACAACAGCAATGGAAACTATAATATATCTATGGATAAATCTTTTTATGAAGAATATTACAAAACTTTACTGAAGTACATAGTTTAAGACCTAAATTAACAGACATAAAAATAATAATACCTAATATTTATGGTGTGTTAATTATGTACAAGATTCTAAGTGCCTTCATATGCATTAAATCACTTAATCCTTACATTTTACAGTTTATCATTATCTATATTTTTTAAAACTTTCTGAATGAATCCTCATGTGAGAATATGTTTATTGATCTTAGAGAGGAAGGCAGAGGGGAGAGAGAAACACATCAATGTGAGAAACACTGACAGGCTGTCTCCTGTACACACCCAACCGGGGACCGAATCCACAGCCTAGGTATGTGCCCTGACCAGGGATTGAATCCACAACCTCTTGGTGTACAAGATGAGGCTCCAACTAACTGAGCCACCTGGTCAAAGCTTATCATTATCTGTAATTTAATGATGAGAAAACCGAGGCAAAGAGTTTACCCAAGATCACAGTGCTGGTAAGTTTACAAGTCTAACATTAGATTAAAAGCCAGGAGGTCTGGTTTTAGTTCATCCTTTCAAGCAAGAAGGCTCAATATTGTAAAGATAAATTCTCCTCAAATTAATTTTAAATTCAATGTAATTCTATTCAAAAGCCCAAAAGGATTTCCTTTGAATTAAGACAAGCTGATACAAAATCTCAACTGGGAGAGTAATGAGAAAAAATTTCAAATGGGAGACAGAGTAAAACCACATTTTAACAAACAAAAATTAGAAGAACTCACCCTCCCAGGTATCAAGATTTGCAATTCTAGAGCAAATAAAACAAACATGGTACCAGTGTAGGCACAGAGAAACTAAACTAGACTAATAAAATACAGTCCAGAAATATCCAGAATATAGTAATAAAGTCCAGAATTATCCAGAAAAAAAATCAACCTGGCATATGCCAGAGATTGCATTACTAATCAATGCAGAAATAATGGAGTATCCAATAAATGATAATGAGACATTTAGCCAACAACATAAATATGCATATTCTGTATATATGTACAGATATACATATATATGCATATGTAATAAAATATGCATATGTGAATGTTATATATTAGTCATTAACAATACATTTAAATAGTAAATGGTGTTATTTAAATTAATATAATTTATATAAAATATTTTAAATTAAATAACTATATACATTTTAAAATGTATATATATGTATATAATTAGATCCTTACCTCCAAATTGTATATAAAAGCAAATTTGAGATGAATTAAAGACCTACTTGTAAAAATAAAACATTAAAACTATTAGAAATTACAGGAGGGTACTTTTATGACTTCAGTACAGAAAAAGATGTATAAATAGGTTATAGCACAAATATGGCAATATAATTCATTTAGCTTTTTATTTTTTAAAGATTTTATTTATCTATCTATCTATCTATCTATCTATCTATCTTTAGAGGGGAAGGAGAGAGGGAGAGAAACATCAATGTATGGTTGCCTTTCCTGCGTCCCCTGCTGGGAGTTGGCCTGCAGGGAACCAGCCCGCAACCCAGGCATGTACCCTGACTGGGAATCGAACCGTGATCCTCTGGTTTGCAGGCCTGTGCTCAATCCACTGTAATTCATTTAGCTTTATAATAAAAATTAATTTTTATCATGAAGCTAGAACTGATACCAGGTTTGGCAGGGAAAGGCTGTGATATATATTATCTATAACAGATTAGTATTAAGAAGATACTAAAATATCTCTTAAATATTTAAGAATAAGACATAACATAAGAGAAGATGGTAGGATATGATCAGAAAGAAAATCCAAAATTCAAATAAATATATGAGAAGATATTCAACTTTGGTAGTATACAAGGAAGTATAAACTAAATTACAAGACAGATTTTCATTGCCCAATAGTTGTTATTATAAAGTTCGACACAGTACTAAAGAAGACATGCAGAAGAAAAAGGAATTCTCACATACTAATCGATAAAGTCATTTTGGGTGCATTTGCCAAACATTAGTTCAAAATACTCATACCTAAGAGCCAGCAATTAAGCTTTTAGGTATACACTCTAGAGCAGAGGCCAGCCATCCCTTTTTGTAAATTAAGTTTAACTGTCACACAGCCAAGTCCATTTGTTTACATATTGTCATCTATGGTTCTTCCTTGCTAAAAGGCAGAGTTGTGGCAGAGACTAATGGCCCACAATGTCTAAAATATTTACTATCTGGCTCTTTAAGAAAAAGACTGTTGATTCTTGACCTACTGAAACTTTTGCACATATTTACAACATATGAATAAGGATGGTTATGCTAGTTAACAGTGAAAAATTATAAACCACTTAAATTTCCATCAAAATTACATTATTCATATAATTATAAAAAATTATGAAAACATAGAAGTGTCAGTAATCTTCACCCTACCAACCCTCACTTACCAGAAATAAGCTCTATTAACTCAATATATATTTTTCCAACCTTTGCTTCCATGTCAACAGGAGAGTAGGGACTATTGTAATAGGTGCCTAAATATGTGTTGAACAAATAAAGTAGTAAGTAAATAAATAATCTAACTATTAACAGAAGTAGCTAGAGACTAACAACTACACATAGGCATGAGCAAGAGTGGATTTGTTTCCAGTTTCCCTAAAATGTTTACCAGTCATTTGTATATTTTACTAGTCGCTTGTACTTTCTTTTCAATAAATTGAAAGATTATATCCTATGCTCATTAAAAAAACAGAATTGTCTTTTTCTTATTAACTTGTATAAATTCTTAAATTTTAGGAATATTAACCATTTTCCCTTTATGTGCTACAAATATTTTCCCTTATCTTCTGCAGGATGTTTAAAAATTTTATAAAATAAATTCATTTTACACCTTCATTGTTTTTGAGCTTCCATTCCTATTCCAAATAGCTAAGAAAGCCTCTTTTATCTTATATTTTCCTCTATTAATTTTAGATTATTTTTCACATTTAGATATTTAATCCACCTGTAATATAACAAACTATAGAAATGATCCCTGAAAGTATAGTCTTAATCCACCTGAAATATAGATGTGAGGTATGGATGTAACTGAATTTCTCTCCTTCCAAATAGGTTGTTAGTTAGTTGTATTATTATTTACCATTTTACCCCAAATATATAATTTAACTTTTATCAAATAGAGATTCAATATATTCTTGCATCTTTCTTCTCCCTATTCCCCTCCACTTGCCTATGTATATTCCTTTGCTATCACACTGATTATTGATACATCTTTACAATAGTTTTTAACAAATGGTAAATCCCCACTCATTATTATTACTTTTTAAAACATTTTTGGAAATTCTTACATTATAAACCTTACAATCATTTCCCAAAGTTCCAATAAATTATTTACACTATAACTAGAACTATATTATATTTATATATTAATTTTAAAGATACAGACATTTTAAGAATACTAATTCTCATCCAGGCTTGTCTCTCTCTTTTTTTATCCTTACCTGAGGACATGCTTATTAATTTTTTTAGACAGTGGGGAAAGGGGGGAAAGGAGGGAAAGAGAGAAGGAGAGAAACATTGATCAGTTACGTATTGAATGCACCCTGACGGGGGACTGAACCCACAACCTAGGCATGTGTCCTGATCAGCAATTGAACCTGTAACCTTTCAGTTTACAGGATGATACTCCAATCAGCTAAGCCACACTGGCTAGGGCCAGGCTTCTCCATCTTTTTTTTAAAAAACTGGGGTATAATTAAATTTTTTTTTAAAGATTTTTATTTATTTATTTATCTTTAGAGGGGAAGGAGAGGGAGAGAAACATCAATGTATGGTTGCCTTTCTTGCATCCCCTGCTGGGAGTTGGCCTGCAGGGAACCAGCCTGCAACCCAGGCATGTGCCCTGACTGGGAATCGAACTGCGATCCTCTGGTTCGCAGGCCCGCACTCAATCCACTGAGCTACACCAGCCAGGGCTGGGGTATAATTAAATTTTAACAGCATATTAGTTTCAGGTATGCAACATAGTGACTCAGTATTCGTACCTGTGAAATGATCACCACAGTAAATCTAGTTACCATCTGAGGCTTCTCTATTTTTAAGGTCATGTTTTATGTCCTTTAATAATTTTATATTTTTCATGTGGGTCCTTTCTAGGCATTTTAAGGTTTCCTGTTAATGTGAACATTTCCATTTTTAACTGGTAGCTATTGCTGCTAGAGAAAAGCTATTAATTTGTGTAATGACTCCAGTCACCTTACTTAATTTTCTCTTAGTTTAAATATTTTTTGGTTCATTTACAAATAACAAAAGACATGGGGTAGCTGAATGAATAAGAAAACAAGACACATACATATGCTGCCTCCAAGGGACCATCTCAGATTGAAAGATACACACAGACTAAAATTAAAGGGACAGAAAGAGATATTTCATGCAAATGGAAAGGAAAATAAAAAGCTGGGGTAGGAATACTTATATCCGACATAGTAGACTTTCAAAACAAGGCTATATATAGTAAGAGACACAGAAAGACACTACATAATGATAAAGGGAACAATCCATCAGGAGGCTATAACCCTAATAAACTTTCATGCACCCCAAATAGGAGCACCTAAATATGTAAAGCAATTCTTGGTAGACATGAAGGGAGAGAGTGACAGAAATACAGTTACAGTTGGGGGTTTTAACACCCCCCAACTATGACTTCAATGGATAGAACTTCCAGACAGAAAATCAACAAGGAGAGAGCAGCCTTAAATAACACATTACATCAAATGGATTTAATTGATATTTTCAGAGCATTTCACCACAAAGCAGCAAAATATACATACTTTTCAAGTGTACACATAACATTTTCTAGGACAGATCACATGTTAGGACACAAAACAAATCTCAATAATCTAAAGACATGAAATCATATCAAGTATCTTCTCTGTCTACAATACTATGAAACTAGGAATTAATCACAAGAAGAAACTGAAAAACACACAAAGACATGGAAGCTAAACAACATATTATTAAACAATGAGTGGGTCAACAACAAGATCAAGGAAGAAATCAAAAGATACCTTGAGGATGAGGACACAACAACCCAAAATCTGTGGGACACTGGGAAAGCAATCCTAAGAGCATTTATAGCATTATAGGCCTATCTCAAAAAACAAGGACAAGCTCAAATAAAACAATCTAACTCCACACTTAAAGGAACAACAAACAAAGCCCAAAGTGAATAGAACGAAGAAAATAATAAAGATCAGAGCAGAAATAAATGAAAGAGTATTAAAAATGACATAAAACATCAATGATTCCAAGAGTGGTTCTTTGAAAAGATAAACAAGATTGATAGATCTTTAACCAGACTCATCAAAAACAAAAAGAGGGCCCAAATAAATAAAATGAGAAAAGAAAGAAGAGAAATAACAACTGACACCAAAGAAACCACAAAGGATCATAAGAAAATATTATGAACACTCATATGCCAAAAGACTGGACAACCTGAACAAAATGGATAAATTCCCAGAAACATACAATCTTCCAAAAATAAATCAGGGAAAATCAGAGAATCTGAATAGTCAGATTACACCTAATAAAATTGAAGCAGTAATAAAAAAAACTCCCCACTAACCAAAGTCTTGGACCAGACGGCTTCACAGGTGAATTTTACCAAATGTTCTGAGAAGAACTAACACCTATCCTTCACAGACTATTGCATAAAATTCAAGAAGAGGGAAGGCTCCCAAACTCATTTCATGCGGCCAGCATTATCCTAATTTCAAAACCAGATAAAGACACTACAAAGAAAGAAAACTCTAGGCCTGTATCCCTGATGAACAGATGCCAAAATCCTCAACAAAATATTAGCAAACTGAACATGACAACACATCACAAAAATCATACACAAAAGATCAAGTGGGATTTACTTTGAGAATGCAAGGTTGGTATAACATTTGCAAATCAATACATGTGATTAATCACATAAACAAAATGAAGGATAAAAAACACAAGACCACATCAACAGATGCAGAAAAAATGTTTGGGCAAAATATAGCACTCATTCACAGTAACTCTCAGCAAAGTGGGATTACAGGGAAAGTAACTAAACATAATATAGGCCATATATGGCAAACTCACTGCCAGCATCGTACTCAATGGGCAAAAAATACAAGCATTCCCTTTAAGATTGGGAATAAGACAGGAATGTCCACATTCACCTCTCTTATTCAACATAGTACTGGAAGTCCAAGCCACAGCAATTAGACAAGAACAAGGATAAAAGGTATTCAAATTTGAAAGGAAGAAGTAAAACTTTCATTTGCAGATTATATAATACTGCACATAGAAAACCCCAAAGATTCCACCAAGAAAGAACTAGAACTGACAAATGAATTCAGCAAAGTAGCAGGATACAAAATTAATACCCAGAAATCACGTGCATTTTTATATGCCAATGATGAATTAGCAGAAAAAGAAATTAAGAAAACAATTTTATTCCCAACTGCTAAAAAAAGAATGAAATACCTATAAATAAACCTAACCAAGGATATAAAAGACTTCTACTCAGAAATCTGTAAGACACTGGAGAAGATACAAGTAAGTGGAAGCACATACCATGTTCACAGATAGGAAGAAATAACATCATTAAAATGTCCATACTACGGGAAGCAATCTATAAATTCAATGAAATTCCTATCAAGATTCCAATGACATATTTCTACAATAAATACTTCAAAAATTAATATGGAACCACAGAAGGCCCTACATAGTAACAGTGATTCTGCAAAAGAGAACAAAGTTAGAGGAATCATGCTACCTAATACTATACTATAAGGCCATAGTAATCAAAACAGCATGGTACTGGCATAAAAACAGACACAAAGATTAATGGAACAAAAGAGAGAGCCCAGAAATCAACCCACATTTTTACAGTGAGTTAATACTCATCAGAAGAAGCAAGCACATACAATGGGCTAAAGACAGTTTATTCAATAAGTGGTGTTGGGAAAATTGGATAGATACATGTGGAAAAATGAAACTAGATTATCTTCTTATACCACACAAGAATAAACTGAAGATGGATCAAAGACTTAACTGTTAAACCTGAAACCATAAAAATCATAGAAGAAAACATAGGAAAATCTCAAACATTGCTCATGGTGATATTTTATGGAATAGATGTCCCCAGGAGAGAGAATCGAAAGGAAAAAAAATGAGACTACATCAAACTAAAAAGGTTTGTACAGCAAAGGAAAACATCAACAAAATAAAAAGACAATCCACAGAATGGGAAAATATATTCGCAGATACATCTGATAAGGGGTTAATATCCAAAATTTATAAGGAACTTACAAAACTCAACACTAAAAAAATGAGCAACCCAATTAAAAAACAGGCAAAGGACCTGAATAGACACTTCTCCAAAGAGAACATACATACAGCCAATAGACATATGAAAAGATACTCAATGTCACTAATCATCAGAGAAATGCAAATTAAAAATACAATGATATATCACCTTACACAAGAGCAGACTGGCTCTTATCAATAAATGTAGGGAAAGGGGAACCCTTTTGCACACTTGGTCAGAGTGAAGATTGGTGCAGCCACTGTGGAAAGCAGTACAGAGATACCTCAAAAAATTAATAATGGGAGTTCCAGCAAAGATGGAGGCCTTTGCTTCCTTGCACAACCCAAAGAAAGATAACAACCAATTAAAAATCAATAAACAACCAGAAATGTCAGAAAATCAAACTGCATGGAACTCCAAGAGCCAAGCAATTAAAGAAAAAGTCAACCAGAACAACTACACCTGTAAGAACCCGTGGCAAGGTGGCAGACCCTGTGGGTGGGGCTGGCTGAAGGCAAACTAAGACTCAGAGTTGACTGTGGAGTATGATGGTTGCCTAGGTGGGAGAAACTCCCAGTCTCACATGAGAGTCCAAGAGACCCATTGGAAAGTGCGCTAGAGACGAGCAGGGGAGCTGCACTGTTCCCTCTATGGCCCCTCCCCCCCAGGCAGCCCCACAGCACAGCAAGGAGGGTTGCCCTGTCCGGGTGAATACCTAAGGCCCTGCCTCCTTACAACTTACCAGGTGCCCCAAACAAAGAAATATGGCCCAAATGAAAGAACAGAGAAAAACTCTAGAAAGAGAGCTAAGCAATGAGGAGATAGCCAGCCAATCTATCTGGCGGAGAATTTAAAACCCAGGTAATCAAAATGCTCATGGAACTGATTGAGCTTGGTCAAAAAATTTTTAAAAAACACATGAAAGATACCCAAAATGAAATAAAGAAAAATATTCAGGGAACCATCAGTGATAGGAAGGAAACCAGGACTCAAAGCAACTCTTTGGAACAAAAGGAAAAAGGCAAACATCCAACCAGAAAAGAATGAAGAAACAAGAATTCAAAAAAGTGAAGAGAGACTTATGAACATTTGGGACAACCTGAAATATTCCAATATCCAAATTATAGGGATGCCAGAAAGAGAAGAACAAGAGCAAGAAACTGAAAACTCATATGAAAATATAATGAAGAAAAACTTCCCCAACCTGGCAAAGGAAATAGACTTTCAGCAAGTCCAGGAAGCCCAGAGTGTCCCAAAAAGGTTGTACCCAAGGAGGAACACACCAAGGCACAACATCGTTAAGTTACCCAAGATTAAAGATAAAGAGAGAATCCTAAAGGCAGCAAGAGGAAAGGAAACAGTTACCTACAAGGAAGTGCCCAGAAGACTGTCAGCTGATTTCTCAAAAGAAACTTTACAGGGAAGAAGGGGCTGGAAAGAAGTATTCCAAGTCATGAAAGGCAAGGACCTACTACATCCAAGATTACTTTATCCAGCAAAGTTTTCATTTAGAATGGAAGGGCAGATAAACTGCTTCCCAGATAAGGTCAAGCTAAAAGAGTTCATCATCACCAAGCCATTATTATATGAAATGTTATAGGGACTTATCTAAGAAAAAGAAGATAAAAAATATGAACAATAAAATGACAGCAAACTCACAACTATCAACAAATGAACCTAAAAGAAAAGAAAAACAACTAGAACAGTAACAGATTCAGAAAAACACACACCACATGGAGGGTTTTCTGTGGGGAAGGGGAAGGGAGAAATAGGGGGAAAAAGGTACAGGGAAGAAGAAGCATAATTAGTAGGCATAAAATAAACGGGGAGAAATAAAAATGGTACAGGAAACAAAGAACTCAAAGAAGTTATATGTTCAACCCATGGACATGAACTCAAAGGGGGAATGCTGGAGGGTTGCGAGGTGCAGGGTGGAGGGAGAATAAGGGAGGAAAATTGGGAAAAAGGATTATGTAATAGCATAATCAATAAAAATACTTAAAAATTAAAAATGAATCTGCCTTTTAACCCAATAATCCCACTTCTGGGAATATATCCAAAGGAACCCAAGACACTCATTTAAAAAAACTTAAGCACCCCTATGTTCACTGCAGCATTATTTACAATTGCCAAGATATGGAAGCAACCCAAGTGTCCATCAGTACATGAGTGGATAAAACAACTAGAGGATATTTACACAATGGAATACTACTTGACCGTAAAAAGAAGAAAATTTTACCCTTTAAGACAGTATGGATAAACCTGGAGAACATTATGCTAAGTGAAATAAGTCTATCAGAGAAAGACAAATACATATGATTTCACTCATGTGGAATCTAATGAACAAACTGAACCAACAGGCAGAACAGAGACAGACTCATAGATGGAGAGCAGATGACAGCTAAGGGAGTGGAGGTTAGAGGGCAGAGGGATGGAGCAAAAAGGAAAAAGGACTCATGGACATGGACAACTGTGTGGTGATTGCTGAGGGGAGGGAGGTATAAGGGGACTAAATGGTAGTGAAAAATAATAAAATCAGTACAAACAAAACAAAACAAAACAAAGAAAGCAGATAAAAACCCTCAGGACGGAGGACTCAGCATGTGCTCTTTCTCTTGCTGGAGCACACCCTCACTTTTCTGCCTCCTCTTTCCCCAGATACACTGCCTTTCCCTTTCTTTCACCTGAGCTCCAAGGGCCTGTCCTTCTTTGGCCTCTGTAACTTGTTTCCTGAGCCCACAAAGCTCAGCTGGCTCACTTTTTCTACCTCCGTGACTTCCTAAATAAACTTTCTCTTATTAAAAAAAAGGGAAAGAAATAGACAAGGCAATCAGCAAAGCCTCTTCAGGGCTTAAAAATATTAGTAATATACTTGTGTGAACATCAAAGGTCTAAATTCAATATATAGAAATGCTTAACAAATAACAAAGCCAGCTATCATTCTTTCTTGACTTTAGGTGAAGGTAGAAATATGGAAGTCTTCTCTCTCCAACTCGTTTCATGTTTCCCAATGTTCTCTTCACATGTTTTTATCCTACTGCTTTGAATGAGGTCTCCACCCCTTTTTTTAAGCGTACAACTTGAAAAGCAGTATTGTGAGTATTATTACATGCACCTAGATTACAAGAAGTAAACATTTCAAAGGAGAACTAGAGCTGGCTATCAGCTCTCAGATGATTAGCATGTAACTCTTTCCCTCCTACAATTACAAGGCAAAGCAGAACAGTATCAGGAAAATGAAATACAGTAGAGGCAGAATTACATGAACACTGGTTATGTCGCCCAACAGCCATGATATCTTATTCTTATTTTGAAATCGTGCCAAAGTGAAGACACATGAATAGTTCAGCTGGTGCCGATTCTAATTTAACAATAAATCAGTTACCTGTGCTCGTTTTTCCATATCTTGGCACGTTCCTAGCTGTTCTTCCATTGCAACTCTAATTTGCCTTGCTTCATATTCCAATTGCCTTCTGGTCATATCTGTTTGTAAGGAAAACTGAAACCACAAATAAAATTAAAATGTTAATATCTTATGTTTGTGTGTTTATCAGTAAAACCAAAAAAGGCACATAAATGCCAAGAAAATGAACAAGCAAACATGTATAAGTTATGGTGCATAAGAAAATTATATTTTACTCCAAGGAGCCCTAAAACTTAGGTTTGAGGTGCTAGGCTCAGTCTGGGTCCCAGATGTGAAATGCAAAATTGAAACATTTTTACAGCCCATAGTCACAAATGTCTTTAATTAAAATGTACTATTTCACTTAATATACATAATTGGTCCAGTAAGCCTATCTTAAGTTCCCTTATGATTCTTCTTCACTGAAGAGGTAGTACTTTTAATTATTCAAAGCTAGCATATTAATGTGGACCACACAGAAAAATAAAAAAACAGATGCATCATCCTCAAGTTTATACCTCAACTTAAGGTAAGGATTATCATAGATATGCAGACTAAACAGAGAGAACTCCATTTTTAAAATGAAGAAAATGGGATAAGAAAAAGCTTTTATCTAGTATCAATATTTATAAATCATGAGGACGACTTAAACTTTTAAATCATAAACTTTTTGGTAAAATCTAAAAGTGAAGCAAAATGAAATAAATAAAAGCAGTACTTCTTCAAAGAATGTTTATTCATGTAATAATTTATTGACCCTATAATTAAAATTTCAGGCACTATGATAACAATCAGGCATTCAAAAAGATGAAAAACCAAAGTAATGAAACTTTATAAACACATAGCCCAAGAGGTAATAAAGGCTAAAATATGATTAAATGAAATAGGTAATTTAATATACTATATGAGGAGAATAAGGAAGTACTATAGGTTTTTCATGCTTTTTATGCCCGACAGAAAGCTGCGTGCGACTCATCTGACTCAGAATAGCATTCTGTAAGGTGAAGGATTCACCTTACAGAATTTGTAAAATTTTTAAAAAATTTATAAAATGCAAGCAATTTAAATTGGCTAATGGTGCCAAATTACCCATAATAATATCTTACATGATATTAGCTAATTGCCCGAGTTGTCACATAGATCTGAGACCCTTCCTGAACCTGACTACATGCAGACAGCTGGCCTCTAAATTTTGTACGTTCTAATTACCAAAGTGAATTATGAACAACTATACTTTGGTATTCTTGCTTATAAGAACGAAAATCCCACCAAACCTTCCTGAGTTCCTAATCCTTGTTTGCTAACAACCCTCCAATAACTGTCTTTTCACTATGTGTGTCTCCTTAATTCCCAGGAAAGTGTTAAAAACACTCTGAGAAAGGGGCATCTTCTCTCTCCCTCTCATAGCCTTAAAGACTGTCCCAGGGGACTGACTAAGCACTTAAGTTTCTAGTTGTAGCTCCTGCCAGACAATGCCCACTCAGGAAACCTGGCTAACTACATGTTTTGGAAAAACTTTTTCTTCTTTCTGTTTTTGTTTTCATTATATTCCCTCAAAAGTACTACTAGAACGTGAAAAATCCAAGCTAAGAGGAAGATATATTCTAAGTATATATAGAATTTAAAAATTACAAGTATTTTTTAATTACAAAAATATTTATGAATAGTTGAAATATAGTCTTATTTGAAATTATTAATATATTTCAGAAATATTCTTATATGTGCCACTCCCATGAATTAAGATAGTCAACATGAAGTTGGGTGGGGAGGAAGAGGCTGAATAACATTAAATTCTCTTTTATAGTTAATTCTGCAAAACAGAAAAATTTTAGCACATGCAAAAAGTTCTAAGGTCCCTGCAACAGCTAGTATAATAACTGAAATAGGACTAGGGTTACACATAAGGTTATATTCTAGTTACACATCTTCAAAGATACTTTTATTCAAAACCTATCTGGCATAATTCCTGTAGTATGGTTCAAAAAACAGACAGATGGTGAGAAACACTTCTACAGAGTATGTTTGGCAGTTCAATATACACAGAATAAAACACCACTTACAGAGCTGAATCCTGTGTCCTTTAGGATTCAAATTTAGATTTTCTTAACTAGGAGCTTGAGCACAATGAAGTTTTATCATCTTTATAAACAAAATTCATTAACTACTATATATTTAAAATTAGATAAAGCATATTTTAGTTTACACATAACTATACATGCAATTATCATAGACTTTTAATATATAATTTAGGTACTTAAAAATCAAGTTATTAAAAGTCTAAAATAAGTCATATTGCCAAATTACTTACATTTTCAGTTAAAGGAAGACTATCTATTCTTTTAGTGAGATTCTGAAGTTGAGCATAATACCAGTCTTTTTCCTTTTCTTCTTTGTCAAGATCAGCAAGAAGTAATGATCTGTTTTTAAAAAAAGGTTAAAAGGTCACACAATATTAATATAGAACATATAAAAACAATTATTATTACTGTTACTGTGAAGTTCTCTCTTTAAGCTATAGTATTAATACTAATGAATAAATGGAAAACATTGATTTTGGATTTTTGAGGATGGGACTTAATAATACAATCATTTAAAGTTGAATATTAAAAAGATTTTTTTTAACTTTTTCAGCTAAATGAGAGACTAAAACAACCTTACTAGAATATTTACACTTCACCAAAAGTATTGTCTTTACATTCATTTACAGTCTAAGAACATGATGGTGGTTTATAGTAAAAAGTACATATATGACAAAACCAAGTTAATACAAGAAGAGAAGATATAACAGAGGAGAAAAGAAAAGTAGTAGTTGTGCAGAAAAGAAGCCTAGAGTATTAGAAGCTACTGCACTGGACACAGATGAAGTTTTTTTGCTTTTCAGCAGCCAAAATAATGAAAAATATACTGTCACTATGCAATAAGAGGAAGTTATTCTAAGGGAAACAAAATTTTTCTTAGTTTGGAATATGAAGATGAATTTATGTAACTTCTCAACTACCCAATCAATGTTTTCCTCAGTAACAATCTATATCAAGGTAGTCCATCTGATCATTATAAACAGAAATGCAAAATAAGAGTGTTACTGAGAAAAAACTCAGTTGACAGATAAAGTGTATGACCTTTTGCCCTGACTGGTATAGCTCAGTGGGTTGGGCACTATCCTGTAAATCAATTCAATTCCCGGTCAGGACACATGCCTGAATTGTGGACTAGGTCCCCACTTCAGGGTGCGTGAGAGGCAGGCAGTCTATGATTCTCTCACACATCGTTGTTTGTTTCCCTCTCCCTCTTTCTTCCTCCCTTCCCCTCTATAAACAAACAAACAAACAAACAAATAAATCTAACCCCCCCCACAAAAGTATATGACCCCCTTTTCAAGTGGCTCTTTCCCAAAGCTACCACCATTACTATTTGCTCGTGTATATTTCCAGAAATGTTTTATAAAATCGCAAGGATATATGTATATTCTTTTTTTTAGATTTTATTTATTTATTTTTAGAGAGGGGAAGGGAGGGAGAAAGAGAGAGAGAGAAACATCAATGTGTGGCTGCCTCTCACATGACCCCCACTGAGGACCTGGCCTGCAACCTAGGCATGTGCCCTGACTGGGAATCAAACCTGGACTCTTTGGTTAACAGCCTGTGCTCAATCCACTGAGCTACACCAGCCAGGGCGATATATGTATATTCTTAAACATAAGTAGTTCCACATGTGTTGTCCCATAACTTATTTTTCGCTAAAAATCTACCTTAGAGATAATTTTATATCAGAACATACGGGTTCTGTGTATTTTAGTCCAGGGGCATAGTATTGCATACATTCCATAGTACTCTTGAATCCATCGCCAGTTCTGTATTAGAGGGCATTTAGGACCGTTCCAACCTTTTGCTACTATAAAGAATGGTGCATGGCATATCCTTACACATAACTTCATGTCACACATGTGCAAGCATGTATGTAAGGCAAATTCTAGGGTATGTAAATTTATAACAGATTACACTTATTAGATGTTATTTATGCACCTATTACCTTCACCAATGTAAATGTATTATCAAACTTTTTTACTGTTGTAAATCTAGGTTGTTTTTCCTCCCAAAACAGTCTATCACATTGGTTTTAATTGGTCTTCTGTTAGTATGATTGAAGGTAAACATTTTTTAAATAACGATTTGTATCTTCTTGTCTCTGACTTTTTCATATGAACCTCTTCTGTGTTAAGAGTAATACCACACTTAGTTATGTGGGTTACAAAATAATTTCTCAGCTTATCACTTATCTTTTAACTTTGTTTACAATATTTTGCCATGTTAGATTTTTCTGAAATTCTCGTGGTCAGATTTGTGGATATTTTCCATTACAGCTTCTGGAGTTTGCTCGGATGTTCCCCACTAGGATAGTTACTTTAAAATCCTGTCAGATTATAATTTCTTGGAAAAATGTGTATGCATGTATGTAGAAGGTTCTATTCTTTCTAAGATTCCCTTCCCTTGAGAAGCAATTTTTAAAATAAGAAATAAGTCTTCATTTTGACATGGTAACCTTGACTGTGAGGGAGTGCACTTCAGGGAAGTAAGCCCCTGCTTACAAAGTAACAACCTTGGGGGAATGTGGACTAAGGAGAAGCTGCTGCTTCCTTCCCTTCCTAACAACAAAAGCAGGAAAAAGCACTGTAGAAAGTCTGCGTCCCTTTCAAAAGCTGAGCACCAAACCAGCATAAAGGAAAGATATGATTCCATTTTTCAGCTTTCCTTGGTGAGGACCTGCAGGACCCATCAGGACTAAAGTGGGGAAAAGAGAGAGAGGGATGGTGATCCTCCGATTACTCTGGTGGAGTGAGTGGGAAGTTAGGGAAAACAGGGACAAGTTGTTACCATAAAGTTTAAAATCAAACTGTAAAAAAATATTCCGGAAAAGCCAAGGCTATAATGTCTTCATCCAAAACAGTAACAAGTGGCTAAATGACAGCAGTTGACCTTGTAACTCACAGAGCAGTGATTAAGGCTCAGGAATGAAACTAGGTCTAGACCCAGAAGCAGATAGGTCTTTAGGGTTTAGAACACTGATGGCTTATTTAGTGGTTATCAATAGTCATCTTTAAAAATGCTTCTTTACATAAACCTCATGTCTTAGTCCTCTAGCTAACGCACAGTCACCTAGAAAAGCATGGCACATATGTGTTGGGTATTTAGCAAATATTTGTTGAGTAAGTTAATGGCTGATATGACAGTAAGAAGCACTTATTGAATGCCGTCTATACAAGACACAGTGCTAAGGACTTTTAAAAAATCTATAGATTTAAAAATCTCATTCTACAGACTGGAAAACAGATTCAAAAAGCTTGTAGCGGTACAGACCCGGGTTTGAATCCTGGTTTTACTACTTACTAGCACTTATCTTGTGAAATACAGAAAGAGAGAGAGAGAGAGAATTAATCTATGACTTAAGGGATGTCTATAGTGAAAGAATAGAAAAAAAACTAAGGGGAGAACATTATCAAAGAAATAACAGAATTTCCAAAAACTAAAAAACCCCAAAATTCAGATAAAAATAGCACACTAGTATCCAACATGATGAATAAGACAACGCAAACACCAAGGCATTGTAAAAGCTTCCAAGAGGAAAAATGGTTGCCTATAAAGGAGTAAGAATCGGGTGGATATCAAATTTCTCATCTGCAACAATGATGAGAGGAAAATGAGTTTGGATTTAGACCTAGACCAACCACCAATCAAGTGTGAGAGCAAAATAAAGATATTGTCAAATAAGCAAGGTCTCAATTTTCTTCCCTCCAACATAGTGGGAACTGAAAGGACACAAGATGTATCAGATCTACACATGCAAATACTCTCTCCCCTCTCTCTCTTCCTCCTTCCCTCCCTCCCTCTCTCTCTCAATAAAATCAGAACTTTATCTACATGCAGCAAAGTTCCTAGGAAAGTCAGTATGCTCACTTAATACTGTTTGCCTCTTCACAGAGCTCAAAGGGGACAAAGAAATGAAAGACCGTGGGCCCTAATTAGTTTCCTATTTTTCAGCATAGTATTTCCTACATGTCAGAGAAAAAAAAAGTCCAGGTTCAAGGTACAAAATAGACTTATGTGAACTCCACAGATGAAAGAAAGCTTAACACTACTGGTCCAGATGATTACCCCTATTTTTATAGATGAACATACCTAAAACTAGAGAGAAAGTAATAAAAGGTCTTTTGCTTCTTAGTGAGACATGCTGGGGATTTCTCACATGTTAACATTCAACTTTCACAACTCTACAAGGTAAAATCACATCCCTGTTTCATAGAAGAAAATGACACCAAAATTCAGACTTGACCAAGGTTCCAGAGCTAGAATGTAACACTTATACCTGTTAACATAATGTCTAATAAAAGTTTAAAAAATATAAAGGTAAGGTTTCATTCATTTCAACCTTCACTCAACAAGGTTTCATTGGAGAATTTATAATCTTTTAGGAGACATGAATATTTGATAAAGTTCTTGATAATGATGTATATTATGATGTTTGCAATGAGATAATTTTAACTGCAGGAAGAGAATACACAAGCTGTGAGAAACCAGGACTCATTCCATGTGTCAAGCAATGTTTTTCAACATGGAAATAGATAATTTAAGAAATGTTTCATTTGTGGCACTTGTAATAGGCCTTCCATATTGGAAACAGTCACTTTATACTATAGTTCAAAAGATAACCAGAAATGCAATTAAGTATTTTTAACTACAGAAACTGTGATCATATGTAGGACCCAATGTGCAGAGCATTCATAGTATCTAAGTGAAAAAACAGAAGTCCCACAATCCCAAGAAACTGCCCCCTTTAAAGTTTTAGATTTAGTTTAAGGACAGTCACATACCATCTTTGAGTTAATAAATGCAAAATGTTTCCTAAGTGTTAGTGGTCACCCATCATACACGCTTTGTAATTCGTACCTTGTATTACAAAATAACAGCAAAAACTGGAGCATACAAGTTAATGTTTAATGTTACTACTTAATGAAAAAAGTTACCTCTCTTTCTCAAGTTCCTCTAAATAACCGGTGTTTTCTCTGCCTCCATTTACAAACCCTCTTCTTGGAAATGAGCCCATAGGAACAGGGCTGCACTCTCCCGAGCGACTGGATACAGATCCTTCCCGGCTCCCGTAAGAACGGAGGGACATTTTTGACCGTAGTTTTACTCCAGGGAAATTACTGCTATCTAAATTAAGCTCTAAAAAAAATTGAGACATGTTTTAATATAGCAACTGTTTTAAGTAGTCTAATGGATTAGATTATTTTAAAAGTAAAAATTTAGGTTCATATTTAGCACTCAATTTTAATCCATTTTATAATATAATTGAAAATACTTTATTTATATGTATATTACATAAAGTCTATAGGAATGCTAAATATGACAGCTATTGATCAGCCAATTCATGCAGGAAGCAGAGAAAATCCTTATCACAAATGCTGATGCTCAGAGAAAGTCACTGATTCCTGGTTCTAGGGAAATATAAAGGTAGGAGAGAGGAAATATAATAAGGAGAAGAATCCTAAAAACAAAAAGCTCAGAAAATGGCTGAGTTTCAATGAGGCAGGGTCTCTGAGGGCCTGCAAAAGGACAGCACACTGAAGCATCAACTCTATAAAAGAGCTTCTTAGTTCAGAAGTCGACAAATTTTTAACACAGGAAACAACAAATATGCATGACTGAATACACAATTATTTAGAAACAGAATGGCTAAACTTTCCCTCCCGAGTCAACCTGAGTCAGGGGGAAAAGGAGTATGTTAGAGGAAAATTAGATGAAATATCCTGACTTAGATTCAAGCTACATAATAACGCATTTAGGGACCAAAATTTTTTTGCCTAGCTTCAATTATAATTAATCATTTTCCTTATTTTGACACTGGAATTTTTAAGCAACAAAATGAGACATTGTTTTAAAATTCTGCTAAAAATGGCTTGTCATTAGCTTATGTATGTGAGAGGATAAAGCATTTGCATCCTGGATGGAACGAAGAAGGACAGGACTCCACTTGCTGCAATGGGCCCAGTTTGTGGTAAGGCCTATCTAGTGACCAGCAGAATGGCAACGAGCTTTTAAAAGAGCTTAAAATTATTAAGAATGGCATTTGAAAGTTGTTTATTCTAAGCCAGCAAAATGTTTAACTGAAGAAATAACAAGAAAATAAAGTTCTGACATATTTATACTTTAACAATTACATCCTCAGGCTGTTATACTAAGAAACTGATAATGGCACCCAAATCAAAAGAAGATATACTTGGGTATACATATCTAAAATTGGCAACTGAAGCATAAAAAATTATTTTAGAACACTTTTAAAAAATGTACCTTTGAGGCGCTCTAATAAATCAATCTGTCCGGAAGATGTCATAGCTTCATCATCAATACTGCCTTGAAGCTGTTTAAGTACTTCCTGTAAAAAAGAATACAATATAGGGACATGAAAAATTCTACAAGTGTTCCCAAAGACACAATTGATGAAAGAGAGAGTAAGTAGAAGAATCTTTAAAAAAATTAAATAAAAATAAAAAAATTAGAAAATGACCAAGCCTCAGTGAGGCTGGCTCAGTAGTTAGGTGTTCAGAATCTCCATCTCTGAGGCTGGTACCACTATGACCACTAACACATTATAATAGTCTACTTAATACCCTAGAAACATTCAAGCTTTTATATATCACAGTTAAGTATGTTCTTCTAGTATACTGATTTACATTCTTATGTTTACATGGATACATGCACTTTGCCTCCTGCATTGGATGTCATTATTCCTTTCCCATCTAAATCCTTATCTTGATCTGATTTGCTAAGATCCTTGAGTGTGTTTCCCCTTCAAATTTAAGACTATAAATATTACAAATTTCTGTCTCCTCAGCCCTTGGCCTCTCACCTTACAAAGCTCCAAATTTTGACACTTATCTTTAAAGAAAAACCAGTTCTGTTTGATACAGACCCCTTTTCCTCTAGCAGGTCTGTCTCTCTCAAGCATTACATATTGTTTTACCTGCCTTCTAGCTCAGCCTTATTCTCAGGTGGTACCTGACTCCTTAGCCCTAAAGTTCTGCCTCTTGGAGGTTAAGGGCTTAAGTCTTTAATGTCCTGTTTCCACAAAGTTCAAAGTCTGGCAAATGTCCTGAGGAGACCTGTTGTGTGAAGGTTATGTGTCTGTCCTACAGCAGGACTCTGCCTAACATTCTGCCTTCCTAGACCACCCTCAGTGTCCTACACTACAAAATGACTCAGCCGGTATCCCAGGGAGAAAACTGCTCACGCACTTGGATCTCCTCTAAATGTCAATACTAAACCTCTGCCTAGATGTCTGTCAAGACCTTCAAAGTTTCTTTCCTCCATTGGAGTCCTTCTGCTTGTTCCAATGACAAGTATCAGTCTGCACCCAGAATCAACAGATATCCCTGGGGAAGAAAATCACCAGAGATCTCAGCTCATGTAGAAAGGGCTCTTTCCTGTTTGGGATTTTAGTTAATACAGTCCTTGACGCTTCCACAGAGCTCCAATATCTTTAAAAGTACAGGTTCTGTGGGTGTGTTTTAAGTCAGTGTTCCCTAGTTGCTGCAGTAGGGCTGACTGCCTGAGGCTGCATTCTGCAAATACCTAAAAGTCGCCCTCAATTTCAAAGTTTTTGAGGGAAAAATACAACAGAACTGGCAAAGCAATTCCAATAAAATATTTCAGAAAGTGCTTTGAGAAATGGCAGATTTTAAAATTAATATGTGATTTTGAAGAAGTCAATATTCATTTGTATGATATATTCTGGAAGCTTGGTTTTAAAAAAGTAATTACATTATATGATCAAACATTATTTTTAAAAAATTTTAAGATTATAATATGTTAGAAAATAATTTTTTAGAGACAAAATAGGTTATGATAATATCAGTAATAGAAAATATTTATCCATGAACAACTGTCATTTCATGGGGGTTGCTAGTTGACCCACTTCTGTTTTTCTCAATACGTCACAGTTACAGTCTTTTCATTACCAGATACACATATGCTTGTTAATTAAATACCCAAAATAAATTATGAAATGTCTATTTGAATTTTTATCCTCATTCTTCCTTACACTCTGGAAATAGAATATACTTTACACGTGCATAGTTTTAAAGCTTATAGAGAAATTTAGTTTGTTAATAATTTGCCTATAGATGATTTTTTCTACACCATGCCATCTTTTAGTTTAGATGCTTCACATCTCCATATGACTAGCATCATGTTGCCACACTCAGCATTTGAAATCAAATGCTGTGAATCATAGCTCTGGCATAAACAAGACAGTGCATACTTCATTAAAGTTTAATTACAATTTCTGCATTTATCTGATTCCAGGTCAGCTAAATCCAATGAAATCTCTATTATACTTTATTATATTCTTATTACAGAAAACGTCAAGCATGTACATAAGTTTAAAGAACATTATAACAAACTCCCATATATCTTCACATCTTGCTTCAATAGTTATCAACTCATGGTCGTGTTTCATCTACACATACACCTACGTTCTTCTCCATTGCGCCCCACTTCCACCCAGATTTATTTTGAAAACAAGTATCAGACATCATGTCTTCTATAAATATGCATATTTCAACACATATATTTAAACAGGATTCTTTCTAAACACAATGCAATAATTATACCTAAAAAACAAACATATCCTTAATATTTTCAAATATACAGTCAGTGCTCCCAGTGTTGTGCACTGGTTTTGCTGTGGCACACAAAAACATTTTTATAGCTTGTATCAATGCCATTTAATCAACATCCAACAGTATTCTCTTTTGCCACTAGATGGTACTACTAGCCTTTTTGGGGGATAAATAGCTTAATGATTAAGAAACATGATTCAAGATTGTACGTGTATTCTGGTCTAGTGAGTGATTTTGGGAGGAGGGAGAATAACCATTGCTTTGGGTAAACCGTAATCCAACCAAGGAAGTGCCCATGTTTCCACATGTCTTGTCACAATCGATTTTCTAAAACAAAATAAGGAGGTCATGGTTTCTGCTCTTTAACAGCTTAAAGCATCTTAAGGAGGAGATACATAGATAATTTCCTTATAGGTTGTATAACTGCTATGATACCATATGCTCAATCCTAAATGTGTGGACAGATTAGCAAGAAGGTCTTGCAGAGGCACATGCTCAGTGATTATCAATCCATGGTTGAATTCAGATATAACTTAAATGCCAATATTCATGATGTATATTACTGTATCACACAAGTTATCAACCTGATATTACATTATAGAAATTTAAGAGTGTTATTTATTCTAACATTTCACTTCAAGATGGAGAAGGATTGAAGGGTAGGTTAAAATGTCTCCCAAAAATGACTTTTGAATTTGTTTAAGTAGTTAAACAACAACTGTAAAATCCATCTCAGAGCTCTACACTACAAAGCAGACATTTGGATAGGCCAGCCAGGAGCTCTCTGCATAGTAGATGAAGAGTAGTCTTGTTGGGAATTCTTAATTTTGCACAAAACTTCTAAAAACACAGGCAATGTAAAACAATTTTCGATACATTGTGTTGATGTGTTGAAATACCAAACTATTCTTTTTGAACCTATGAAGTAATCAATTCAGCTGTTTCTAAGGTCACACATAGTTTGAAGAAAATATGTTTGTTTATAGTCTTATTTCCAGAAGGATTTGAGGTAGATATCCTGCAGATCTGTTATTGCTGGGGATAGTTTTTACAACAGAAATAGGCAATTAGAATAGAAATGATTCATAGACAGACAGAATAGTACAAATGAGTAAAAACGTTGAACTGTTATGATACTGAATATAAAGGATAAGAGAGGAGGGAAAACAGTTCAGTGATAAATAGAAGCTCGAAGAATAAGGGAAACCCCAAAATGCATAGAAAAAGGACTTCGAAGAGAATAGACAATGAATAAGAAATAGGAGCAGAGAACAAAAAGAATAGGGTCAAGAATTCAGATGTTAAAATAGCCTAGGGGCAGAAACAACATTAGAGCAGGAAGAGTTTTTTTAAAGGGAAGGAAGTAAGAGTTTTACTAGTGATCTCCTATTCTAAAAAGTTATTACTAAATTGAGAGAGAAGAAAATCTACCTAAGTAATTAAAAATTAAAACAGCTAAAGTTTTAACCTCAATTATTTTCAAATTAGAACATATTTTCTTCACTGTAGACTAAATATTTCATAACTCTTCTTGGAGATTATATAGCTTTTCACTGCTATTTGGCAAATCAATTTCAGGGCTTGAAGGTGCCACAGAAATCCTCTAGGCTAGTGCAATGCCCGTATTTTCCTAATAAGGCAACCTAAACGGAAGTCCAGAAGAAGGTCTAAACGTGACACAGCTTAGCTTGTGACAACGCCAGGAACAGGACCAGGTACTGACCTGCATTCAGGACTCCTCCCACTAGGGCACCCTAATATTCTTGACAATCTAGCAATGCAGCATTTAAGTGGCAACAAGGCCTCAGAGTGTGGGGAGGAAGGCCATATTTAATAATTGAGCCAGTTTCTATGAATTACATAAAACACCCAGACTCATTAGAGTGATACTGAAGTGATGCTTAAGCTTAAAAATAAGAATTACTTTCTGAGGTTTTACATTTATTTTCTTTATGTAATTCACTGGATGAACTCAATACATTTTATTTAAAAGTATAAATGTTAACATTTGTAAGAAAAGAGTTTACATGTTACTGCTTAACTTAAAATATACTTTTGAGTAAGTGAAATGTCTAACCCCAAGTTTACAAGAAGGAATACTGAATAAAAATGGATAAACTACAATTAAAAGTCACAGTCTTGATACCTTCATATTAGATGCCTCAGTTTCCAGTTTTGTAAGATGATTGGAATTATCTTCTAGCTCTTGTCGAAGATTTGAGTTCTCCATCTTCAGTGCCTCAACTTGCTTTAACAACTGATCATATGAAGCTGCAGCCATCCTTGGCTACCCCTGGACCTATAAGGTTAAAAAGGATTTTGAAATTCACTACTAAAAATATAGTGGCTGCTTGTTTACAAAGAAAGGGATAAAGAAACAAAACTCTTGAGACATTTACTAAGAAGAATTTTATTAATATGCTATTAAAGTCTCAAAACAATATTGTTCAAGTGATAGCATCTAAGAGGATGAAACAAGGGAGTCTCAGTTGAAGATGAACAGGACGAAAACAGAAGAGAACTTCAGCAGTGTCTGAATACATCTGCGATTTCACAGTGGATAAGATTTTTATCAGGTTAGAGTTTTTTCAGGGTTTTAAAGATATTTTACCTGGTTTAACAGGCAAAACCTAGAAAATATAATTATTGATAAGAAATTATTTATATTAGTAATATTAATTTATCTCTGAATTTTGTGCAATCGTCTCAGAATTTTAGAGCCAGAATGGACTGATGAAATTAAATGGACTCCCACTGCTTTTCACTTGATGGAAAGCTAGTCTTAAACCCCGTCCATGGAGTGGTTCTCAAGTTGAGCAGGCCTCGTTAAAAGGCAGTTGTTTGATAAAATGGACACACAAAAGAGCACTAGATTGAGACTTCAAATCTTTTTGATAGGAAGATGATAAATAAGAATTACTAGTATAAAGTTAGGCTGTTACATTTATTCAAAACGATGACTGTAATAGGCCGAGTTATGGCATATGAGGTCTTGGAACTCACTGTGCTCAGACTGAGGCCAAAAGACACTTGTAGAAAATGGATTAGACATTGTCCAAAATAGATTAGGAGTAGAGCTTGTCAAAGAGAAGTGAAACAGGGACTGGTGGTTAATCATACGACTTTGAAAAAAGAGTGGAGAAGAGAAAATACATTGAAGACAGCCAGGTAATAAGAGGTCCTTGGCATGAAGAATTATAGAATGCTAAGAGTTATATTTAGACTAACCAAGTTAGGAAGACCCTGATTCTCTATTTAGTTTAATCCCAAACTCACTTTGGAATAAAGAAAATCTGCCTATCATAATGTAACAGGGTGCAGCCAAGAGGGGGGCCCCATATAGGGATTTGGAATGGGGTCCATAACTCAAAGTGTCCAGGAAATATTAGGATGTTCTCACCCCTTCCCCCCACAGGTGTGAGTTGGGGGAAATGACACATGGAGCAGGAACATGCAGGCTGTTTTGTACAGCCACAGCTTTGCCGCTAAACTCTGGCATGGCCACTTAACATATCTATAACCTTTACCTGGTTGCACAGATAGCTGTGGTCATGCTTTGAGCCAGGGATTTCCATCCAAGACATAACTGGGAAGCTACTCCCCCTGATTACAGCGCCTGTGTGAGAGCTTGGAGGTGATCGGCTCCATGCTGTTGGGCCACGCCTGCCCAGACCCACTATGGCAGCCTAGTAAAGCTGGAAGGATACAGGAGTGCTGGTAAGTATAGCAGATTGTGGGAGGAGTCAGAAATGGGGCTGCAGAGGAGGATCGGGGCGAGGATTTAAAACCCAGAAGCAGCAGCCATGTGAGAAGAGAGAGCCACGCACTTCTGACACAGTGGGGACCCCTGCAGCCCTGTGAGGGAACCACTTGGCTTTGCCAGAGTGGGCGGGCACCCCTGTAGCTTGGATAGAGAGAATCACCACGTGGCTTTAGCAGAGAACAGCCACTCAGCTTTGGCAGAGTGGTGACCCCCCTCGCTGCAGCTTTGCCCAGAAGAACCATGCAGTTTTGGCCAGAGTGGGGACCCCCACAGCTTTGGTAGAAGAGGACCATGCAGTTTTGGGGTGCTCCCTTTGGCCACGTGGCCTGGGAAGCAGGAGAGACTTTGCCTGGAAGAAGGGTGAAAGAATTCTTGGCTGTAGGCCATGAGAAGGTGCCACATGGCTTTGGATTAATTATACATCCTGCCTGGATGGCACCACAGCTGACAGTGTCAGGAGCCTAAATCACGGACACTTACTTCTTTTCCTGAGTTACGGTACCCTGAATTAGGGCAGGGGGAGAAGGAAGGACTGTGGGTGTCTGTGGGTATCCTACAGGACTTTGATATTTTAATGAAGACATTAGGTCACTACTTTAAGTCTGTATAGCTTTAAATAAACCTTTCCTTTCCTTTTCACAAATCTCTGGCATTGAGAGATGTCTTTCCTCTGGTGGCGGACAATGAGAACCTAGTGGGGGTCCTTTCAGTAATAGTATATTTTAACCCTCCTTGGTCCCTTGTTCTGTAACAATAATTGTTTAAGAGGTAAGAGGTAAAAGGTAATGCAAAATTTGTGTTTAAGCAACATTTAAAGATCCTGACATAAAAAATTCTTCTGTAATAAAATCCACTATACAAAATAGGCAGACAGATTGTAACACAGGCAAGTCAAGACAATATTGGAGTTCACCCACAAGGGAAACCAAGGGACTCAGGCCTAGTCAGGTCACTAACGGCTAGAACCTGGTACAACCTACTGCCACCTGAGGAAGAAAGGAAGTACTGGGAGGTGCGGATCACTCACAGAAGTCTTTACAATCGAAAAGAATGAGCACTGGACTTTTATTTGGAGACTTGGGTCTTAATTTCAGGATTGGTTGTGATTTGACCTCTTTGCCCCTTCATTTTAATTCATTTTACCAACATGTAAAATGGATATTTACTACCTGCTCAAATACAATTTACAGGGTTATGGTTAGAATTAAGAAAGAAAGGCAGGATTAAAAAGTGCTTGTAAATACAAGTTATATTATGAAACTAGGCATGTAACAACTTCCTTATTAAGACTTCCTGTTGATCTATGGTTATAAGACCCTATGCCCCCCCGCAATGGACAAGAGGTGAAGAAGTAATTCACCCTCTTGTAAATGACAGAGACATCTTGAAAATGAAGGAGAAATTTTTACACCATATCATTAATAAGCAGGCCTGGAAACACATAGTGCATTGAAAACCATGTGACAAAGGTAGAAATCAGACAGAATTTAAGCCCTAAAATTTTATATTTCAAATAAAAATTTAACAGGTAATTTTGCACTAAAAAAATAAAACCAAATACGTGGAAAGGGTAAGAACACAGAGATAGGTATGTTAAGGGAGAGAGGGTATCTTGCCTTAAACAATCATGAAAAGAGCCAGATGGGTAAGAGGGGCCAAAACTATTAAAAGTGCTCTTTGGCCCTGGCTGTTGTAGCTCAGTGGATTGAGCGCGGGCCTGCGAACCACACGATCGCAGTTCGATTCCCAGTCAGGGCACATGCCTGGGTTGCAGGCCAATTCCCGGCAGGGGACCCACAAGAGGCAACCATACATTGATATTTCTCTCCCTCTCTCCTTCCCTTCCCCTCTAAAGATAAATAAATAAAATCTTTAAAAATAATAAATAAATAAATAAATAAAAGTGCTCTTTCATAGAAGGAAAAACATTCAGCCCTTCAGATAGGCAATTAAAACATTCTGTCATCTTTTCCTTCTTTTCCAGAATGACAATCATTAAAGTTATTTCTGTTCTAAAAAGCAAATATTTCATATAATTTTACCAGAAAAATAAGCTGTTTTGTGGAGTAATACGTAGTCTACCTTACATGTTTTTAGGATATTGTGGCCATCCCTCCCTAACTCAAAATTGCTTTAGGCAAAATTTGAGAAATCATAAATTTACTTTGGAATGCCTTTTATACAAGCACAAGAATTTCACATCAAATACAGCTTAAATGCAAGTCACTCAACACCAATTAAAAAACCGAAATTGATAAAATGAGAAAAACCTCTGAATCTTTCACTTTACTGACAGTATACAAACATCCATATTTGTTTTTAGCAAAGATGCCCACTAAAGACATCACCACCCCATAAGAGTAGGGGAAAGAAGAAGAAAGCAAAAACACAGTTATCTAGATTTCTATACAAATGTTCACTGGAAAACAATTTAAAAGTATCCTAAGAAATTTATGCAAGGAGACAAATGTTTCAGGAAGGCAGGGAATACTCATTTAGCATTAACTGTGGAAGATTCATTATTACTAATTTAAGAAGTTTGGGATCACTTTAAAAAAAATATGTCACATGTGAAGTTGCTATTCCTGTTTTATTTTAATGAATGGGGGGAAAAAAGATGTATCTGCCAGCACTTTTAGATGGTAATGAGTAAGAGAAAAATACCAACGGAAAGGGAAGAAACCAAAAGAATCAATCACAAAAGACTACTTTGCTCAACTGCACACAAATAAATTTGAAAATCTAAACAAGACAATTTACTAGAAAATATAATTATCAAAACTGGCCTTCCCCTAAAGATGAAAAATTTACAATACAAATCACTGTTAGAAAATCGATATCACTTAACGTATTAATAGATCTACATAGAGAAAAAATATGATTATCCCAAAGATAAAATGATGTATAAATTCAATGCCCATTCTTGTTGAAAATACTGAACAGAAAAGAACACTTCCTTAACATGATATATTTTTTTAAATCTAAAGAGTTTCATTTGTGGTTTGCAAATATGATACAAAAAACTTTTTTTGTTTTAATTTAATTCTTATTCAAGTACAGTTTTGTTTTATATTCCCTGCCCTGCCCGCCCCCCCAGTGCTCTCCACCTCCCTCTCATTTCCTCCCCCCACCTTAATTATTATGATATTTATCAGCCCCAAAGTCAGTACCATATTTAATGTGGAAAAATTAGATATATCCCTAAAGTCAGGGAATGTCCATTTTTACTGTATTTCTCATAATACTAGTCAACACAAAAGAATGAAATCAGCCCTGGCTGGTGTAGCTCAGTGGATTGAGCGTGGGCCTGCGAACCAGAGTATCGCAGTTTGATTCCCAGTCAGGGCACATGCCTGGGTTGCAGGCCAGTTCCCGGTTCCCAGTTCCCGGTTCCTGGCAGCAGACACATGAGAGGCAACCATACATTGATATTTCTCTCCCTTTCTCCTTCCCTTCCCCTCTAAAGATAAATAAATAAAATCTTTTTTAAAAAAAGAATGAAATCAGAAAGGATTTCATTTTACTGAATATTATTGGCAGATGATATAATTATGCACCTGGAATATCCAAAAGAACCAACTAAATATTACTATAATAATATAATTTTGTAATGTACCATAGCACAAAATATACAGAAATGTTTCCTT
Organism: Sturnira hondurensis; assembly: GCF_014824575.4. NCBI lineage: Eukaryota > Metazoa > Chordata > Mammalia > Chiroptera > Phyllostomidae > Sturnira > Sturnira hondurensis. The sequence continues at coordinate 32,994,118 of NW_028093985.1, read as the reverse complement.
TATAGGTACAAAGAGAAACCAGACAGGAGAAGAAATGAAAGATCCCCTTTAGATTTTAAGAAAATAACAAAATATTCAGGCATAAAGTGAACAAAGTGTCCAAAACATATTGAGGAAAACTATACAATACTTCTCAATGACACTAAGGTAGACTTCAACTAAAGGAAAGACATACCTTGTTCTTGTAGAAGAAGATTCAGTATAAGGATGTTTCTTCCTAAGTTAATTTATAAATTTTACATAGTCCCAGTAAATTACTATATAAAGTTTGTTTTTATTTTGCTTTCTGTAGCTAGACATTTGAAAAAACTAAACTAACAAAAATAGGAGAGCACGAAGAAAACACCTACCCCCCATTAAAATACTACATGAAGCCCTTTTTAAGTGAAAGAGTATGTAGTTAACTGTACTATGCCAGTAAGTCAACTTCTTAGTTTTAATAATCATGTAAGACGTTAACATTAGGGGAAGCTGAGTAAAGGGTATACAGAAACTTTCCATACTATTTTCCAACTCTTTTTTAAGTCCGAATTTATTTAAAAATAAAAAGATTTTTAAAAGTTGTATCATAATGCCTATGATACAGGCATTATGACTAGATCAACCATTGAAACACAGTAAAAAAATCCAGAAGTACACATATGCAAATTTAGCAATGATAAACATAGCATCACAAATACATGTGAAAAGATGGACTTTACATAAGTGGCACTGGGAAACAGGGCAGCCATGAGGAAGAATACAAAATTGCATCTATTCCTCATACTGGGATAAGTTACAAAAGAAAAAGAGATTTAAAACATTATGTAGCATCTAAATTATCGAAATAGTTTTGTTTTTAAATTAAAAATACTTAAACAGAATATACACTCTTCCAAGGAGGATATTGTGGAAAGACAAACATTTCACTTTTAATTAATGAGTATAAGGCACATGGGGGGCCAACTGGAGTTCTCTCAAGAGATGATGTCTGTTACCAGACTGGGAGTAACAGAATAGGTTCTTAGGGTACTTCAAATAAATAACATTTTTATTTGGTGTAAAAGCATAACATCTTTTAAATAAATAGGATGCATCCATGCAGTAGAATATTCTACTGCCATTAAGAAGAATGGTGTTAATGCAAAAAGAAAAAAAGTAAAACAACCAAAACAAAAGGAGTATGCTAATCACTATGTCTCATATGGTCCATCCTGTTCTAGTAAAAATAAAAGAACTGTATAAGAATAAAGAAGTCTTTGAAAGGATAAAAAAAAATAGTCATTGCCTCTGGAAAAAAGTTTTGAGTTCTGGTGAGAAGAAGCCCTCCTTTTCATTGTATATCCTTTTGTAGAGTTTGAAGATCAAAGCAAAACGTTGGTTCTCTGGGCCCTGGCAGCTTAGCTCAGTCATCTCTATAAGCCACAGTTGCAGGTTCCATCCCCAGTGATGGCACATACAGGGATCAACTAAGAAATGCATAAATACGTGGAACAACAAACCGATGTTTCTCTTTCTCTTTCCCCCTCCCCTCCCCTCCCCTCCCCTCCCCTCCCCTTTCTCCTTTCTCTGTGAAAATAAAAAATAAAATAAAATAAAATAAAAAATGTAAATAAAAAGTTGGTTCTTTCAAACAACTTCTTCATATGATTAGAGAGAGAGAAGAGCCCAAACATAAAATGGACAAACTTCTTTGGTGGAGTAGAGGAGGGACTGATGTAAGAGGAAATAAAAAACCTTAACAGTTTTATAACTATTGAAAAACTGGAGCAATAAGTACTTTTTCTCTCCTCCTCCTAACACAAAACAAACAAAACCCACCAGACACAAATGGCTGTACAGACACTTTCTACCAAATTTAATAAACAAATCATACCAACCTTATACAGACTTTTCCAAGAATAGAAATATAGAAAATATCTCCCCAATGCATTTTATGATGCCAATATAATTGCAATGTAAAAGTCAAAGGTAGTGTGAAAGAGAATGATTATAGACTAGTATCACATAAATATTGAAACAAAAATCCTACACAATATATCACAAAACAGAATACAGCTGTATACAGTAAGGAAACTACAGCAGTCAAGCTGAGTTTACCTAGGAATGCAAGGATAGTTTCACAGTAGATCCTTTATGTGTCATGCACTGCATTAAAACATTAAAGGAGAAAAATCTTAAAATCATTTCCATAGACAAAGAAAAAACATTTGTTAAAAGCCATCTGTTCAAGATAAAAACTCTTAATAAAGCGGAAATAGAAGGGAAACAGCCAAAAACCTACAGTAGACAACATTCTTTAACAGTGAAATGTTGGGGCATTCTTTTAAACATCAAGAACAAGTAAAGATGTCTACTATTGCCATTTTCACTCAACACAATCCTGGCTGTCCTAATTAGCATAGTCAATGCTTAAAAAGGAAAGAATAATGATTGGAAAGAAACAGAAATAAGAAATATGAAAATGTATCCAGTTTGTGAAAGAAAAAATCACTATACAAAAAACTTTTAATTCAAAGCAGAATGCATCTTACGCATTTTTAGTTCCCTTCTCTTTATTTAACAAGTCCTTATCCTCCCATTATGTATCTCTTTCCCTTCTCTAGTAAAACCATAAGTGGTGATATTCACTCTCCTGTCTGCTCTATCTCCTGTCACCTCTTTCTCTCCTTACCTTCTATAAAGGGCTATATACATTGGCTGGATTCCACCCAAGACTATCGTAAGTGAAGGTAAGCTCTAAGAAGGCTACCAAAATGAGCTGGGACAGGGGTTGGCAAATATTTTCTGCAAGGGTCAGATGATAAATCTTTGTGGGCCTTACGATTTCTGTTAAAACTACTCTGACTTTGTCGCTGTAGCACAAAAGCAGCCATACAAAATATGCAAAAAAATGGGCATGACCTGTTCCAATAACACTGAGGTTACATAAAAAGTGGCAGTTTGCAGACCCCTGGCCCAAAGCATGAATTCTCAATTCTGGTTTTCAAACATCCCAAAGTAGCCCAAATAATTTCAAAGGCTACTGAGAAATTCTCAATATTAGTATTTTACTTTTAAATAAGAGGAAATAATCTGCTATCTTGGAAAGAACAGAGAACTAGGAAGTTTTAAGGTCCTTGATGGTTTTTCAACAATCATTTTTAATTTGTTAATGATTGTTAAAAAATTAACAATCATTTGTTCATCACTATTTGTTCATCTTCGAGAAATTTGTTGCGATCTCATTTTGGCTTCCTCTCACCCTATGGTAATGTAAGCATCTATCTTTTTAAAAAACTTTATTGTCATTGATCGAATCTTAGGAGAAAGAGGTGGTCAATGTGAGTGACTAATTCACCAGCTTGCATCAGAAATTGTTTATACATTAAAATGTTAAATTCATATAAAAGTTTAATTTTTGTATATGGTATGAGTGTAGCAGTCAACTTTACTGAGTCCCACATGCATAACCAAGTACATCCGCACTATTTATTAAACAAACCATCTCTTTTCCAGTGACTGGAAATGCATCTCATCATATGGTATCTTCTCACGTATACTTAGAACTGTAACTATGTTACATTTAAATTAATTTGAGACAGATTACACTTCTATGACACTAAATCTTACCTCTCTTCTGTGGGTCATGAATAATTAAAGTCCTTCAATCAAATTTTCCAGTGTTTTTCAAGAAAGGGTCCCATGCCTTCTGTATCACATTTATTTCCATTTTGTTGTTGTTTGATTTGCTGTGGGTAAAACACTACCATTCCACACCAGATATTGCTATTATAGCCACTTACAAAATTACCCTATGAATTCTAATAGTTTTTCTTGTGGATTTTCTGGATATGCAATCACATTAATCTGTAAGTAAAGGTAATTTTGTCCCTTTTTCCCCAGTATTTATACCTTATTCCTTTTCCTTGTTTTATTGTTAGCTTAAAACTTTAAAATAATTTTGAACAATAGTGATCTTTTTTTTAAAATATTTTATTTATTTATCTTTAGAGGGGAAGGGAAGGAGAGAGGGAGAGAAATATCAATGTATGGTTGCCTCTGCCAAGGACACACAATGTATCATGTGTCCCCTGCCGGGAACTGGCTTGCAACCCAGGCATGTGCCCTGACTGGGAATCGAACCGCGATCCTCTGGTTCGCAGGCCCGTGATCAATCCACTGAGCTACACCAGCCAGGGCTGAACAACAGTGATCTTATTCCCGATTTTAATAGGAATAGTTTAGTACTTCACCATTTAATAGTCCATTTCAGTAACTATTTTTAACATGTTTGGGTATTTTCCTTTTGTTTAAATTTTTTTTCTTTCTTTTTTTTTTAACAAGTGTCCTGGCGCTTGAGGATGGAACCACTGACTGGAAACCACCGAAGACATGTCACCGAGAAGGCTGAGCCGTTTCCCTTTGCCTCCGTACTTTATGGGGACCAGGACTGCAAGCCCAACCCCCGCTAAGAAGAGGAGGGTAAATTTTTTAATAGGAGTGGCTTCTAAATACTTTTTTTTACAACACCTTCTCATATAACATATAGCCATACAGTTTCTTCTTTGCTGATGCCATCAATTATAAGTTTCTCATTTTGACCCAGCCTCCATTCCTGTAATAAACCCTATGTTGTTCATGTTTTATTACTTTACTAGTTTGTTCATTTTTCAATATTTCACATGGAACTGTTTTAAAAGATTTTATTTATATATTTTTAGAGAGAAGGGAAGGGAGGGAGAAAGAAGGGGAGTGAAACATCAATGTGTGGTTGCTTCTTGAATACCCCCTACTGGGGACCTGGCCCTCAACCCAGACATCTAGCCTGACTGGGAATTGAATTTCTGACACTTTGGTTTGCAAGCCCCTGCTCAATCCACTGAGCTACACCAGCCAGGGCACACATGGAATTTTTTAACGAGAAACCAATATATATTTAAATTTTTATAGTATTTTAAAATAATGTTTTGAATTAAGTTTACACTAAGCTTATAAAATGAGTTGGTAGGTTTCCCACCTTAATCTTATATTATTTAGAATAGCTTGAATAATAACTTATCTATTCTTTGAAAATCAGCTAGAATTCAGATCAGAAGATAACCTTTTAGAAAAAAGATTTTTAAGTATTTTGAAATTTCTTAGGTAGTTAGATGTGTTTTCTTGTATCAATGTGATTAATAGTTCACCAGTAAATTATCCATTCCCTCTAGCTTTTCAAGTCTATTACTACAGAGTTGGATATATTCTCTTATTTTAAAATTCGTTTCCTGCCCTGGCTGGTATAGCTCAGTGGATTGAGCATGGGCCTGCAAACCAAACGACTGCGGTTTGATTCCCAGTCAGGGCACATGCCTGGGTTGTGGGCCAGATCCCAGCAGGGGATGCATGAGAGGCAACCATACATTGATATTTCTCTCCCTCTCTCCTTCCCTTCCCCTCTAAAGATAAATAAATAAAACCTTTAAAAGATAAATAAATAAATAAAACTCGTTTCCTATCCCATTCATGCTCTTTTGGTTTTGTTCTCTTAATCAGGTTTCTTAGGGTTTCATCTATTTTACTTGTTTTTACCCCAAAATTTAACTTTTGGTGTACATATCCTTTCTACTAATTTGTTTTCTATTTCTACATTTCTCTTTACTAATTATATCCTCTTATTTCCATCAGTTTGTTTTTGTTCTTTATTAACTGTTGTCTAATTACTCCATTTTACTTTGGTGAGTTTTGTTTCCCCACCTTTAAGACAAGGTGTATTATATCTAATACTCAGCATCTGTAATTATCATAAAGTTTGGCTCAGTGCAGCCACAAAAGATAAATACATGCAAGAATAAATAGAAAAAGTGCTTTATCAGCCAGAAAGAGCAAAGAACAGAAAAAGAGGGCACAGAGAAAGTCCACGATGACTTTCCCATTAAGATGATGGATTTCTCTCATGGCTAAATATTTGAAAACTTATTATTTATAAGACACCATGCAAATATTATAAAGAGGTTTTGTGGGTTGGACTGTGTTCCTCAAAAAGATATGTTGAGTCACAGGTAGCTAATCCCTGGTCTCAGTGAAGGTGATCCTTTTTGGAAACAGAATCTTTGCAGATATAATCGAGTTAAGATGAGGTCTTAACTGGATTATTTTACTGGATTAAGATAGGCCCTAAATATAGTGACTAGTATTCTTTAAAGAAGGCCATGGGAAGAAATGGACACAGAGACAGCGAGGAAACGCCATGGGGCCATAGATGCAAAAAGCCAAAAACTGCCAGCAGCTACCAGAAGTTAGGGAGGGAGGCCTGGGAAAGAATCTCCCTCAGCATCCTTGGAAGGCACCAACCTTGCTGACACCTTGATTTCAGATGTTTAGCCTTCAGAACTGTGAGAGAGTAGATTTCTATAATTTTTAAATTTAATTGTTGTTCAAGTACAGTTGTCTCCATGTTACCTGCCCGCATTCCTCCCCACCCAGGCCACCCCCACTCCCCACCCTTGATCCTACCCCTTTGGTCCAAGTGTCCTTCTTGGCCTTTTGGCTAAGACCAAGTGTAGTATCTGTTTTTATCCGATTTCTATCATTTCAAGCCACTAGTCTGTGGCACTTTGTCCTGACAGCCCTACAGAACTAATAAGGGTAGAAGATAAGTTGACAGGTTCCTTGTTCTTAAGTATTTTATTATTTAGTAAAGTAGTAATGTTCCAACAGAAAGGGTAAATAGGATCAGTATACAAATACATCAGATGTTTATGCCCCACCTTCCGTTCTTTTGGCTCACTTTAACTCTAGTCACTGCTGCATCAATCAGCTCAAAAGCAGATGCAAAGTGAAAGCACATCAGCTGCACCAGGTATCTTTTGCTTTCTGTCTTAGGGCATCTGTGACGCCCTCGTGTGGGTTCCCAGCATTTCCGCATATACAAACTATAAAACAGTAAACACTTGCCGGGGCAATACTTGACTAAAGGGGAATGGTTGTTAGTATATATAATTCTTTCTCTTGGGTGGACACTTCCATTTGGTTCCTCAGAAGGTCCTGGCAGATCAAGCCACAGTTGTCCAAAGTGATGGCCAACTTGAGAACACAGGCTTATACTGACTGCCCTTCATTACTATTTAACTCCTTCTAGGCCCATACTCCTCTTCTTGGATCACTTCAGAAAGAATTTCACACAAGGCCTTGATTGGCTCAAGCTCTGACTTATAGGAAACCCCAGGCTAAGATACAAATTACCTACAATTCAAAGGCAAATTTGGGTACAAAACCAGTGACAGAATGCTATGGCAATCACAATTTGCCGAGAAAATTAAGGAAAGCGTTCAAAATGTAAAAGCCACTTAAGAAGGGACTTGAGAGATGTTGAGCATGAAGGAACACACATAAAGGTGAGAGGACAGTAAGTATTCCACAAGAAGGAACAAAGTGATCAAAGCTCCAACTGGAAAAACAATGTCTATTTGGGAGAACAGACAACAGTCTAGTTTAGCTGAAATACAGCCTGGAGGAATCAAGGAAAAGAGGGAGGTGCAAGCACAAACAGGACGGGCACCACAGGGCGGCAGGTTACCTGACAGCGTAAGGAAGAAGTGGTTGGGACTGACACCCACAGAAATGGCGTGACAGCAGAGGTACAAGGCCATGTTGCTCTAACATTTTTCAGTTTCTATCACAGACTATAGCAGAAGTAGCTCATAAACTAACACCAATGAAGTGATTATCTGGCCAAGAATCTAAAAATAGCTAGTGGAAAATATATTTCAATACTCTTCAATGAGTATCTGCTTACTATCTTAGTGACCATTACATATTATACTATGGTTTAAACAAATGTGGTAAATGAAAGTCTATTTACCCAAAAGTAACGTTCTCTTACAAAGTGCAAGTAACAAAAATATCCAACACTTCAGCTTTAAAAAAAGAAACAAAAAAACCTATGTGTATGTGAAAGACTATAGTCATACACATGACTATGGTCTTTCTTTAGACTATAGTAGAGAGGATAATGGCTCCACAAAACCTCCATGTCCTAATCCCTGACTGTGTTAGTTTATACAGCTAAAGAAATTTTACAGACGTGATTAACTGAGGTTCCTGATATGGGGAGATTTTCCTTATTATATACGTGGATCTAATCTGATCACAAGGGTTGTAATAAGACAAAGGCAGGAGGGGTGGGGTCAGAGGAGATCACGTGACAAGAGAGCAGAGGGTCAGAGTCAGAGAGAGATTTAGTGTGCTGCTGCTGGCACTGAAGACGGAGGAAGGGGCTGCAAGCCAAGAAGTGTAGGTGGCCTCTAGAAGCTGGGAGAAGGCAAGGAAATGGATTCTCCTCTACAGACTCTGGAGGAGGTGCATCGTTGCTACCACCTTAACTCTGGTCCAGTGAAAACCATTTCAGACTTGAAATGATAGTAAATTTGTGTTGTTTTAAACCACCAAAGTTTGTGGTAATTTGTTACAACAGCAATAGAAAAAAAATGCCCTATGATCCAGTGATCTCTCTCCTACGGATAAATTCCAGAGAAATCCTCTCATTGGTCCATGTAGTTATCTTAAAATATACCCATAATTTCTTTAATCCTATGCCTTCAAAAGGTGGTGCTCAACTGATACCCTCTTGCGTTGCTAGACTTAGTTACTTCTAATAAAGAGAATGCAATAGAAGTAATGGTGTGTTACTCCTGAGACTATGCCATAAATGGCTTCTTCCTTGCCCTTTGCTTCTATGATCACTGGAGGAAACCAGCTGCCATGTCAGTAAGACACTGGCAGTCCAGTGGAGAGGCCCCTGACAGGGAACTGAGGCCTCCTGCCAGTACCAGGAGGAAAAAACTGTGTAAGTGAGCCCTGTCTTGGAAATGGATCCTCCAGTCTAGTCAGGCTTTCAGATGACTGTGGCCCTCACTGAGAGACAGCAATTTCATGAGAGATTCTGAGCCAGACCACTCAGCTCAGACATTCTGAATTTCTGCACCATGGAAACTCTGAAATAATAAATATTTATTGTTTAAGCCACTAAGATTTGGGGTAATTTGTTATACAGTCATACCTCAGTACTTGCTGGCTTCAGAACTCGTCAAACTCTGTACTTGCCGCATTTTGACGAGAAAAAAAATGTTTCAGTACTTGTCAGTTTTAGCACTTGTCACAAGTTCCAGAACAAATTAACGATGAATACCGAGGTCCCACAGTATAATGATATGCAAATAGTCTATAAATAGTTATGTACAAGTGTACACCACAGCAGTGTTTGTGGCATAAGAGATTTGACCAGAACCTAGAACCTTCACTAGAAGGAAGAAGAGTGATAGATATTACAGAACACTATACAATACAGTCAGCACCACAAACTAGGTGGTCATAAAGTAAAATACATCTTTAAAACACTACTGAGTACAAAATGGTGAAAAATTATGTTACATAATTTATAAACATAAACATAAATTATAAATATAAATTTGGGTACGTAGCCCTTAGAGGTGAAAACAGGGACTGAAACAGCATGTTCACAAGCAGAACTATTCATAATAGCCAAAAGTTGGAAGCAACCCAAGTATCTATCAACAAATAAACAGATAAACAATGCAACACACACACACATACACACACACACACAGGGATACTATTCAGCCTTAAAGAGGAGGGAAATTCTGACACACACTACAACATAGATGAACTGAAGATATTATTTTAAGGTAAAATAAGCCAGTCACAAAAAGGCAAGTTTACAGATACAGTTTAATAGTTAAGATGGTACATTTTATGCGTGTTTATTTTATCATAATAAAAAACTCATTAAGTGTAAAAAACAGACACACAAAATAATACCAAATATGTCACAAGAATTAACACATATTTAAGAACACATTTGCATGAGTGCTTGTAAGGGAAGCAGGAGTTCAGTATGAGAAAAAAGGGGAGAGTGCTTGCCTTTTATGAGCTGCTTATGTCATGCTTTGATTTACAAAAACAATTTCTGAGAACACATCTATTACATAACATACAAGATGCCACCTGTACCTAAATAGGAGCTAGGGTACCGTTCTAAGAGTTGACCCCATAGAAATCAAGAACCATAGATTACTATTAAAACTAGAAGACCTAGAAATCATTTCATCTAACCATCTCATTTTACATTCAAGATACTTAATACTTCAAAAGTAATTTACTTTCCAGAATTATCTAGAATTCCTAGAAGAGTTCACAAGGCACAGTGCTTCAAAGAGCAAACCACTATGTTCCTTTAAACTAGAAGATATTTTAGATGACACAAACTTTTAAGTATCCCAGAAGCAGCCAAAGCAATCGGTGTTTAGCCAGCAAAACAAATAACATTTCACATTGTTCTACTATAAGGAAGGTCAAAATTAAAGAGAACATTTAACATGAAAAAATTGGTTAAATTATGTGAAATTAGTAACAGTAAAAATAGAGAAAATGGTAAAACAAAAATCCATAAAGTAATTTATGCATAAAATGACCAACAAATACCCTTAACTGAGTTCATAGGCATACTCAAATAATTTTGAATTCCATACTAGCCCAGTTCTGGCCATATCAACTAACAATAAATAATTTCAAAGACCACTAAAGCCAATAGTTCAGTCTTATATTAGGTAGTTCATATTATACGGGGAAAATAATGCAACTTTTCTTATTTTAGTTCTTTATTATTTAATTCTTAAAAATACCTCAAACTGATACTGTTTTATTTATAAGTGTGCATATGATTAATAAGATGATCTTAAAAAAGTATGCTATGAATGTTATTACAAAAACTGTTGCCTCTCCATTTGTTTGGCTACCAAGTATTTTACAAAGCACTCTTACAGTGTAGTTAAAAACTCATAACCAAGTTAATATCTTTTTTCACTTGAGATTTGTCAATGATTTATATTGTTGTTCAAATAATTTGTTATATACTATTTTGTATGTTGCATAGTAAGAGACATTATTTAAAATAGTCATATAGACTTAGAATTAAATAGACTAAGTTTCTTATATCCTATATAATAAATGACCTTGGATAAAACCATAACATACCTACTTAGAAGTAGTCTAACATTTAAAATGGAAATAATGCAACACTGAGCTGTTTAAATAGTAAGATGAGATAATATGTAAAAAATAAGAATCATAAACTCTGAAAGAGTATACTAATCAGGGTTCAAAGAATTGAATTGCATTTCATTTGGAATTTTAATGTGTCATCTTTAATTCTAGCTATAGTTTCCAACACATTTTAAAAAGAGATCTTAAGGTCTATCAACCTTGTCATACATGACAAATAATTCTTAGAGCAGAAATATTTTTTAAGAGAATAAAATTGCTGTAATTTATCATTGAAAAGTTTATGGTCTTACTTACTCAAGACCAAGTCCTTATTATCTTAAAAAAATATCACTGAAACAAAATCACAGGTTCTCTCCAGGCTTTCTGTTAGGTAAGCACTACTTACGAGATACTGTCACTGATCCTGGAGGGTTTTACAAAGTCAGTGCTGTCCATCCTGTTCAGGGAGCAGGATGTTCAGGGAGGTGTGGCAGCCTGGCTACCATAAATCATTATGAAGGTAATCCATTTAAAACCACATCAATCCCCAAACATGTTTTTAGACATTCAAGTAAAGCCAAAAAAATTTAAGTACAATGAAAACACATTATATCAAGAGTGTATCTTATGAGTGTTCACTAAACAGAAATACATCTAGAAGAAAAGCCATGGTGCCTTAATTTAGAATATTTGTCAGTAGACTTTCTTCAATGATATTTAAAAGTGACCAGAGTAATAGAAGATTATTTAATATAGGTCTTAAATATTAATCCTATGAAAAATTTATCACTATAATTTTTCACAAAGAAATTGACATAATAAAGCAATTTACTCTTGAATAACCTAATTAAAGACATAAAGGTATACTAACAAAGGAAAAGATCCACTGTTTCACATATAATTTAAGATTTCCTGTAAGATTTATGTTCAAGCAAAGAATTTCAGCATCTCTTTTGAGATGCAGAATCAAAGTGTCTGGTACATTCCACTGTGAAAACATTCATAGCTTCATATTTTTCCTACATAAAAAAATCAAAAAAATTTTTTTCCTAGTGAGGTTGCAATGATAAACTATGGCTTCCTGTAATGGACTTCTACCACCAGCACTGCTGCACGGTTTCTTACTTCTCTGCAGCCGTCTTTCCAGCCTAGCAGGGAGAAAAGCACTGCTGCAGTCATCCGCAAAAGCCACTGCCACTGTGCCTCTGACTAACAAAGACGCTGGTATTTTCCTGCCACCCTATTCACTAGGAGTTAGTTCATTTAGATGTTGTGCAAAAGCATGCACTTCTGGTGACCAAAATTTCACCACTCAACCCAAGCCATCCTCAAGCTCTGCAATACCTGCCTCCTCTTCCTCTACTCCTAAGTAGCCCTTTCCACTAGTTCACATCAGCCAGCAGCGGCAGCTTTGTATCCCCCTCTTTTGGCTACCACTGCATGTGTCCCCAGAAAAGAAGCCTTTCAATGGGTTAGAGCTTTTGCTCTTGGTCATGAATATGCTCCATTCTTTGTTGTCCTCTACCCGTTTCCTTAGATACTGTTATTTCACTCTACTTTGTCAACAGGCATTATAAAAATAAAAACAACCTTTTAGCTTCAAAAATAGCTTTCTCACCAGCCTCCCCTTAACACTCCGACCCCTCCCCCCTTCTTCCTCTTCTGTCAAAAACCCAGGATCAGAAGCACAGGAAATCCATCTCCTGTGCTGCAGTAGAAAGGGGGAGGGAGGGAGGGAGACGCCCCTGCCTCCACGTTTGGCATGTGGCAGTGAACCCTGTGCCAAAGAAAAACCACCAGTTTTCAGACAGTACGAGGAAAAATAGTCTCCCCCTCCCTCTGCAGCAAGCCGGGCCATTGTGGCTCCAGCACCTACCCCATTTCCAAGCCCGGCAGCACCTCCATTCCGTCTCCAGTGACACCAAGGCGGGTTGCGCCAATATAGCCACATGTCGGTCACGTGTGCCCATGCCGAGCCAATCGGAGGGTCGCCGAGGGGAATGGGGAGCGCCCTGGTCCGCATCCAGAGGATTACACAGCTGCTTCACGCTCTGCTTCCCGACCCGCAGCCTACACTCCGCACTGGGCAGGAGGACACAGGGTCCCGCCCTGCCACACACGCAGCTGAGTCCTAACTTGCACTAAAGCTTATGGGTATGTCCTCACCACTCCAACCCCCAGGCAACCCACCTAAGCTTAAGGAAGCTGATGTGCATAATAGGATGGGGTGGGGGAGGTCCACATGGTGGAAAGATTAGCGTGAGAGGTTGGGGGTAATGAATTACATCTCATTCGCTAATTTTTACATGGTTGCAGCACAGATAAAAAGAATGTATTACATCAAAAAAAATTAAAAATCACTGATTTGCTACGTAAATCACCCAAAATATGTTTGAATTAAAAATACAGTTACCAGAAAAGCTATGATCGAAGCATAACCGAATCATGGAGTCACTGTCTGGGGGAATCTTGCTCCTGCCACTTACTAGTGATTTCAGTCAGTCAGGCTCAGTGCTTCAATTTCCTCTGTAAAAACACGAGAAGTAAGGAATAGAGGAATATATATGAAGCTGTATTTAGAGTAGTCCCTGACACAGTACGTGCCGTTGGCTACAATGAATCTGAAACTTAAATTTAGCATTTTAATGCAAATTCTACATTTAAGTCAACCAAGTGAATATTAAATTACTAATTTTTATGAATTAGACAAAATCCAAATTGCCAAAAATTTAAAGTGGATTTAAGTTCTGGTTTAAATATGGGGAAAATCAGCTTCCATGATCTATTTCAAATTTAAATGGGTACTCAGCTTCAGGTCTTTAAATCAACTATATTAACTATAATCTTTCCTTAATTTTAAAAATTAATAGCATGAAAAGAAGCAAGATATTAAACAGCTGTGGATGAAAAAGGGGTCACAAGTTCAGGGAGTCCTGAGTGGTGGTTCTTATAAACTCAGCAACCAAAAGGAACCACATAGGATGGTCTGAACAAAAAAGTTCCTAGTAAAAGCAGTTCATAGCAGGTAGTCTAATCCTAGGCCTACAGTTTCCTTGACAGAGGTCAATCTTTGCCGTAAGTGAGTCTATATTTTGGGGTTTTTTTGTGGGTTTTTTTTTGTATCTAAGATAATATACCTTTGAAAGGTCGAAGTACTTTTCCAGACCTCTCATGTCACAACTACCAGAATGTGAGGGCACAGAACCCCTCATTGTTATCTTCCTCTTCTAATACCACCTCTTAGTGCTGTAAATGTTAATTATTAGCTATCCTGAACCACCAATGTAAAAGATGTGTTTCTCTATTTTGCCTTTTCAGCCAATCCTAGACATTCCCCCCAGAGCTCCATCTGCTTTGCTTTTGCCAGCCCCCTTAATCCACCAATGGATTTCATGTAACCTCTTATGTCTCCTTTCATTCTCCTGTATAAAATAAGTTGCCAAACTGCCATTCTACAAAGCATTTCCTTAATCATTGAGATTTTGCTTATCTGCAATTATCGTCAGTTTGGTTCTAATAAACTCATAAAAATTCTCTATGGGTCTGGATCTTTCTTATGTTGACACAGTATATTTGGAGGTATTCCAATTTACTAAAAATTTTTAATTAGAAAAGTAATAGACATAACAGCATAATGCTCATATGTATACATGCAACAGATGTACATGCAGTGGTTATCCTTAGAAGGTAGAGTTATGGAGTGATTTCTCTTTTTCCATTATGTTTTTGAGTATTTTTTCTTTGTCTCTATATGATAATGCCTGACATATAGCAAATACTCCCTAAGTATTTGTTGCATTAGCAGATGAACTGACCACATATTACGGTAATTAGAAAAATTATTTATTAAATGTTTAAATATGTTTAAACACAATTTTCCTTCATGTTTGAAATAAAGGAAACATGTGAATCAATTTGGTTCTATCTTAAATACATCCCATTTGTCAGGATGACTTAGTTTTACAAAAGGCTTTCAAGATACTTACTCAAAGTGCATGATTCATTAAACAGGACTAAATTATTTATATAGTCACTGACTATTTGTGACAAATTCAGACAGACAATTTCTCATAAAGCCTAGAAAAAGTACCCTTCCTTTCTGTAAAGAAACAGTCCCCTTCAAAACAAAGAATACATTATAGAAGTCCCTAAAAATAGCTTCTTAGTACCCTAAGAAAAAACTCTCTTACTCTTGAATCAGACTATGATTCAAGTTATTATTTAGTAAGCCAGCCTGTAGCCAAGATATTTGTCTAGGTTTTTGCTACATTTATTGTAGAACTTAGTGAGTCAAATGACAAAATTCTGAAGAAATCTATGACTATTACATTTCATTAATCACTATAATTAAAATCTAAAAGTAAGCCAATCTAAAAACTTTACATTTTACAATGCTGCCAACTGAATTATTCAGTAAGATTTTCAAACTAGTTTCCTCAGGGATTCTGCCAAGCTTTTATGTGAATTTTATTTTAAAAATATATTTAGATATTTTTAAAACTGTAATTAGTTAAAATGTATTGGGCCAAATTTGAACACAACAAACATCACTGGAACATTAATTTGTGCTACTAGGTTTCTGCATATCTCAGAATAAATCTCCAGCCATCCCCATTTAATTAAAAAGATTGTATTATCATATACGCTACATATACAGTAAGTTTAAATATATTTTCTGATCAAAATTAAATACAGAAATAAATTGTAAGACAGTGTGGACAAACATGCCCCTGACTTCAAATATTTGTGGTTCATTATGATCAGCTTGACTTTTTTTAGCATATATTCATAAATAAATGTATAAATATGAACATACAGCCCACCTTAAAAAAAAAACACTTCTGGCCCTGACTGGTATAGCTCAGTGGATTGAGCCTGGGCTGTGAACCAAAGTGTCGCCAGTTCAATTCCCAGTCAGGGCACAGGCCTGGGTTGTGGGCCAGGTCTGCAGTACAGGGTGCACAAGAGGCAACCACACACTGATATTTCTCTCCCTCTCTTTCTCCTTCTCTTCCCCTCTGTCTAAAAATGAAATAAATAAAATCCTAAAAAAAAAACCAAACCCCAAACTTCTGAACTTTCTGCAGCTTAAAATGTTTAATGGCTGACTTAGAGCAATGCTGTTAAAAAAAATGTTTAACGGATAAATAGAGTTTAAAAGGATTCTCAATATCTTAAATCTCGCATTCGTTTTAATATAGACATGTTTGGCTTAATTTAAGAAAATTTTAAAAACTGAGAGGGATGTAAGCAACAATATTAAGTAATATACAAAATGAGTTTAAAATTAGTGCTCCTTTCATTTGTCTTAAATCTTGTGCTTTGTCAATACTTATCTAACTCTTTACTGTATAGCTCAGATATAGAATAGAATATATTTATGCCTACAAAGAGTCCAACAAAAATTTTCTTTAAAAATAATAATTATGCATTGCAAAACACACATGCTAATGTGAATTTTAGTTCTCTAGGAGCTGAGTCATCAAATAAAGCTCAGATTTACTTACAAACCTTCTAGTCTTTAGAGTTATTCTGGGTTATAGTTTGATGAAAAAGCTTACGAGAATAAAATGGGTCTAAGGCCAAACTGGGTGTGAAGACGAGTTCTCCCATCTTCCTATATTTCTCATGGGAAATGGAAAAAAGCTGAAATGTTGCAATGACAATGGGATTTTTTGTCATGTATGAAATAAGTGCGAGGTACACTCAAATCTACAAACGAGATTTACCTGTGTGTTTTATGTTACCACCAGAAACAAAAGTTACTGAAAAGAAATATTTCTAGCACCAATAATAGAATCTTAATTAGCTTTTCTCCCTCCAATCTTTCTCCTCTCCAATCAGCAAACATCAAAATAGTTTTTTACACCTCTGCTGAAGAACATTTCATGCCTCTCCCCTGCTGGACAGTGGAGCTGAGATAGGTTGGAATTTAACAATGGAGGGCCTGAATGACGTGCCAATTACTCTTCATACATGTATTAAGCTTCCTATGGCTGCCATAATAAATCACCATGCCTTTAGTGTTTTTTAAAAAATATATTTTATTGATTATACCATTATAGTTGTTCTATTCCCCCTCTTCATTCCCCTCCACCCGCACACTCCCTCCCCCACCATTCTTCCCCCCCTTAGTTTATAACCACGTCTCAAGTTCTTTAAATTCTATATTTCCCCCACTATTCTCGCCCTCCCCCCTATCTATTCTCTACCTATCATCTATGCTATTTTCTGTGCCTTCTCCCCCCTTCTCCTCCTCCCATCCCCCTGTTTCTAACCCTCCATGTGTTCTTCATTTCTATGGTTCCACTCCTGATCTAGCTGTCCTCTTGGTTTGCTTTTGTTTTAGGTGTGGTTGTTAATAACTGTGTGTTTGCTGTCCTTTCACTGTTCATATTTTTCATCTTCTTTTTCTTATATAAGTCCCTTTAGCATTTCATATAATAAGGGCTTGGTGATGATGAACTCCTTGAACTTGACCTTATCTGAGAAGCACTTTATCTGTCCTTCCATTCTAAATGAAAGTTTTGCTGGATAAAGCAATCTTGGATGTGGGTCTTTGGATTTCATGACTTGGAATACTTCTTTCCAGCCCCTTCTTGCCTGTAAGGTCTCTTTTGAGAAATCCGCTGACAGTCTGATGGGTACTCCTTTGTAGGTGACTGTCCCCTTATCTCTTGCTGCTTCTAGGATTCTCTCCTTCATTTTAGTCTTGGCTAATGTAATTATGATGTGCCTTGGTGTGTTCCTTCTTGGGTCCAACTTCTTTGGGACTCTCTGAGCTTCCTGGATTTCCTGGAAGTCTATTTCCTTTGCCAGACTGGGGAAGTTCTCTTTTATTATTTGTTCAAATAAGTGTTCCACTCGTGGCTGTTTCTTTCCCCCTTCTGGTACCCCTATAATCCGGATGTTGGAACGTTTAAAGATGTCCTGGAGGTTCCTAAGCCTCTCCTCATTTTTTTGAATTCTCATTTCTTCCTTCTTTTCTGGTGGGATGTTTTGTTCTTCCTTCTGGTCCATTCCATTGATTTGAGTCCCAGTTTCCTTTCCATTGCTGTTGGTTTCCTGAACATCTCCCTTCATTTCAATTAGTTTAGCCTTCATATGTTCCTCTAATTTGTGACTGTAATCAACCAGTTCTGTGAGCATCCTGATAAATAGTGTCTTGAATTGTGCTTCTGAGAGGCTGGCAATTTCTCGGTCGCTTAGAGTTATTGGCTCTGGGACTTTGAGTTCTTCTTGCACGATCTTTTGGGCTGTTTGTGCCTGTTCTGTAGCAGGATCGGAGCCCCAGAGTGTTCACTAGAGTAGGGCAACTAAGTCGCTGGGTTGTGATGTTGTATGTGGGGGCAGGGTCAAAGAGGAACAATGGCGTCCGGTCTGCCGCCTGCCACTGCAGCCCCCACCGGAGCCGCAGCCGCCACCGTCACCGGGCCCAGGCATTTCGTTCCACTGCACACGAGTGTGCCACCGCCGTCAGCCCTCCACCACTGGGTTCGCCCCCTGGGGCCTGTGTGGTCCGTCTCACTGTGCACAAATGTGCAACCGAGGTCAGTCTGCCCCACACCCCGACTGGTTCTGGGCTGCCTGCATGCCTAGGTCAGGGGATCTGTCCTGCCCGACCCAGCTCCGCTGCTGGCTCCACCCCTCTTACCGTCCCCGTTGAACGGTTCGTCGTTGTCAGACTTCTGTATAATTCAATTTTCTGGTCTTTGGGTGTGTCTTTGTTCTCCAAACCTTTGTTTTATTCAAACTTGGTTGTGGGAGAAGGCACAGTGTTTCCACCTATGCCTCCATCTTGGCAGAAGTCCACCTTTAGTGGTTTAAAACAACAAAACTCATTACGGGTTCTGGGGATCAGGAAATGGTCATCCTTGGGGAGCCATTATTCTGTGCACCTCACTACAGCTTTATCTTCAACTGCTTCAGTACTTGCATCTTAATAATGTCTAATCAAACTAAACAATTAGTCATTTCTAAAACTCATCTTAAAGGTAGAGCTTTCTGACTTTAATGTGATCCTCAAGCAAATTGAGTCCTAGAACCAATTAAGCCTGAAATATCACTGAAAACACAAATGACAAAACAGAATCCTACTTTGAGCACATAAAGAGAAGTCAGAGTTCTTTGGAAAAAGACAATAATGCCAGAAAAACAGAAGGCAGCAGGAAAAAAGGAAGAGCAACATGAGACGGACTGGCTCCGTTTAAAGAAGCCATAGGTCTGAGTCTACTTGAGCTGGGCAGGAGCTGTTGAGGACAGGGCACCGTGAACATCACTCATTCACAGGGTCACCAGGAGTCAGAGCCAACTCAACAAGCACATAAAATATACTTTAATGTCATAGAGTAGAAGGCTCCAGTGTATGGAAAGAAAAGACTTAGGTTCAAAGTTTTGAATCTTTCATTTTGCAGCTCTATGACTCCAGATATGTCACCTAACTAAGACTTGGCTACTCTTTCATCTGTAGAATGAGAATAACTATCTGGTAGCTTATTTTATTTACAAGGATCAAAGCTGTCATTGTGAACTATAATTATAAAATATGAAATACTTTTTTAAAGTAACAGATTATTCATTACTCTGTTGATCCAAATCAAGGTTCAGCCTAAACACACATTTCCATGAAGTAACCTACCATCTCACCTAGCATCAATCCACTGTCTTCCTTCCCTTGTTCCCACCACCATTTTGTATCTGCTTCCCCATTCCTGGCTGTAAGTATATTTGGAGAAGAATCACATTTGATTTTATCTTGAATGTCTCATGGTGCACATCATAATATTTTGTACATAATAGGTGTTCATCAAATATTAGTTTAGAAATGACAAAATTAATATCCAAAGGGCATCCAAAGCAGATACCCTCAGGAAATAATAGTAGAGTGAATGCTGAATAATGAATTTGATAGCAAAATATAACTTTTGACAGAGGAAATGAAATGCTTTAAATAAAAACCCTGAACCTTGTAGATGAAAAAAAATGCAACACAGCCTTGGGACCAAGTTTCTGAGATTATATAGCTGCACAGTAGAATTACTTTATGAGCTTGAGGACTTTTTTTAAAAGACCATTAAGTCAGAATCTCTGAGGATGAGGTCCAGGCATTGGTGTATGCTGCTAGGATTGAGAAGCACTAAGCACCATATATAATAAACAATGGGGAAAGGACAGCCTCTTCAATAAATGGTGTTGGAACACTGGACAGACACATGCAAACAAATGAAACTTGGACCTTAGCTTACATAATGCACAAAAATCAACTCAAAATAGATTAAAGATCTAAATTTGACACCTAAAATCGTAAAAGAAAACAGTGGGTAGCCTCCTTGACAATGATGTTACAATGATTTTTTTGATTCAACACCAAAACAAAGGCATCAGAAGCAAAAATAAACAAGTGGGACTACATCAAAACAAATAGCTTCTGCACAGCAAAAGAAACCATTAACAAAATAAAAGCCAACTTACTGAAAGGGAGAAAATATCTGCAAACCATATTATCTGCTGAGGAGCCCATACAGTCGAAATACATAAAGAACTCACTTAATTCAACAGACAAAATTTTTTTAAAAAATCCAGTTTAAAAGTGGGCAGAGGAACCGAACAGACATTTTTCCAAAGACATCCAAATGGCCAATACGTACACAAAAAGGTGCTCAATATCACTATCAGGAAAATGCACACAAACCACAACGATAAATGGCTGTCATCAAAAAGACAAGAGATAACAAGTATTGGAAACAACATGGTAAAAAGGGAACCCTTGTGCACTGCTGGTGGAGATGTAAACTGATGCAGCAACTATGGAAAACAATACTTGATATGCAGCCTCCTGCACCCCTAACCTCAGCCCAGCCGTGCTCACACCTGAAGCCCTGGGGAGGTGCACACTCAATCCCCCCGCCTGGAGGCTGCATGTCTGCCCGAGCAGCCGAGGCTGAGTGCTCAGACCCACAGCCCTGGGACAGAGTGCCGCCTGACTCTGCTGTCCAGAGGCACCTCCCACCCAGCCCCTGCACCCAGGGCCTTGCAGGGCTGACTGGCTCTGTAAGAGGAAGGCAGAGATGCCTCCGCAGAGGAGAGCTGCAGGCCTCAGGGAATCAGCAATCCCCAGAAAGACTGAACTCAGTGGCGGGGCTGAACTACCATGAAGCAGGGCTGAGTCCCTAGCATCTAGGAGAGCAAAGAACAAGAAGGTGGTGTGTGAGTTGCCCCTAACTGGTGCGCCTCAAGGACAGCACAACTGGTGGACTGAAGGTGTAGGCTGAGTGCAGAAGGGCACTGGGGTCCTGACAGACAGGGAACTGAGGAACTGGTCTGGAGGCTGGGCAACTGCGAGTAGTGTGGCTCAGGAAGGGAGAAACGGGAAACCAATCCCTCCTCAGTCTGCTGCAGCTAGGAAGGAAGAGCAGCAGAACTGGCTTGGCCAGTTTAAAGCCAGCAGAAGGCTTAAAAAAATTCCTTCTTCCTTCTTTCCTTCTTTCTTTTTTATTCCTTCATCCTTCCTTCCTTTTATTTTTTAATTCCCACAAGTGAGACAATAAAACCTGGAGCTGTGAAAAGACCAGAGTTAGACCCAAAGAGGGGTCACCTCAACAACTGAGACAGTGAGACAAATTTCACTTTGCCACCTTTGAGAACTTGCAAATTATTCTATATTTGAATTATTACTATTTTTGCATTATTCTTACATCTTTTATTTTATTAGCATTTATTTCTCTTCTTTCTGTTTAGTCTTCTTCACGTAGTTTGTTAAATTGCATTGTTTGACTGGTTTACCTTGTTCTTGGTAGTGTATTTTTAATTTTCCATCTTTCACTTCATTTGTCATCCAATAGCACACTACTCTAGGTCCTGTACTTCCTTTTTTGTTATTCAGATCACACGGATTATGTCATATGACTGTTGCTCCATTACTATTGTAAATAATTGCTATTCCATACAATTGTAAATACTATATAGTACCCCTCCCAAATCTTATAGCTCACTTCACTATTTCCTGAACTCTATTACTGTAGTGGTTAACTCTATTCTCTCACATACTATACCTATTTTCTATCCTTTACTCTCACTTTATCTGATAATCTGACCTCCCACAAACTCACTGCTTTCTAGATCCAACTCACAATCCTTCCCTGCCCCTAACAAGAATCTTATCTTTTTTCCACCCTTTCTAAAAAGTGGCTAGTTGGGTGAAATATCATAGTCAACACTATACGTATCCAAAGGATCTCCCATCTCTTCACTATGGGTTGGTACTTTAAATACCATAGAATACACTCCTGCTGTCTTAAACCATTCTGCCTTCTCCCTCCAACTGATCACAAAAAAGAGTAGCTGGGAGCTGTGAACATCAGTACACCTGCTGGAAGAGAAAACCCACCAATGAAGGAACCACCAACAGATAACAACAGAAGAAGGTGAAGGAGGGAGTGTAATCCACATTAACCTCAACCCAGGATTGATCTGGAAGTACAACTAAATGGTGGAGAAATTACCCAGAACAAACAACTAAACAAGAGTGACAGAAGCCTCAAAACCTCATACACACAAAAGAATCAGCTTCAACACAACCTGTTCACACCTGGACGACAGAATACAAGAGGTGGTGGGTGGAGTGACCCTCAGTTAACCAGGTAGGGGAAAGGACCCACCAAAGAAAGACTCAACAACAATCAAAACCAAAAGACATACAGAGAGCCAACATAAATGACAGCCCAAGACCAGTGAGCTCAGGTAATCAAGGACACTGCACCACTGAATCTCAGAGGTCTTCTACCACAGAAGTTCACACCAGAAACCCAGGGAGGCAGAACAGATCAATTTAAGAAGCGGAGGCTAACAAGAAGAGTATCACAAACAATGGGAAGACAAAGAATCCCTAAATGAAAGGTAAGGAGGAAGTCTCAGAAACAATGCTAAATGAAATAGAGGCAAATCAACTATCAGATACTGAGTTCAAAGCAATGGTTATCAAGAAGCTCAATGAACTCACAGAGAATTACCAAAAACTAAAGCAAAACTAAAATGAACTCAATGCAAACTATATCAACATGGAAAAAGAAACAGAAACTATCAACAAGGGCCAAGAGGAAATGAAGAATACAATTTCCGAACTGAAGAACACAGTAGAAGGAATCAAAAGCAGGATAGATAAAGCAGAGGATCAGATCAGTGAGCTGGAGGACAAGGTAGAAAAAAACACCCAGAAAGAGCAAGAAAAAAAAGAGGCTCAGAAAGAATGAAGAGGAGTTAAGAGAAATGCAGGACAACATGAAATGTAATAATTCTGTATAACAGGAATACCAGAAGGGATAGAAAACCTGTTTGAAAAAGTAATGATGGAAAAACTTCCCTAATTTGATGAGATAAAAAGTCACACAAATCCAGGAAACACAGAGTCCCAATCAACAGGAACCCAAAGAGGCCCACTTCAAGACACATAATTAAAATGGCAAAATTCCAAGACAAAGACAGAATCTTAAAGGCAGCAAGGGAGAAAAAGGAAGTAACATACAAGGGAGCCCTGATAAGGCTAGCAGCTGACTTCTCAATGGAAACACTCCAAGCCAGAAGAGAATGGCAAGAAATATTCCAAGTAATGAGAACCAGAGGCCTACAACCAAGGCTACTTTACCCAGCAAGGCTCTCAATCAAGATAGAAGGCCAAATAAAGAGCTTCCCAAACAAAAGAAGTCTAAAAGAATATACCTTCACCAAATCAGCTCTGCAAGAGATGCTAAAGGGATTACTTTAAGAAAAGGAAGGAAGAGTAAGAGAGAGGAGAACACAGGTATGATAAAATGGCAATGAATAAGTACCGATCAATAATAACCTCAAATGTAAGCAGGTAAAATGCTCCAATCAAAAGACATAGAATAGCTGAATGGATAAGAAATCATGACCCACACATAAGCTGCTTACAAGAGACCTACCTCAGGACAAAAGACCTACATAGACTGAAAGTAAAGGGCTGGAAACAAATTTTCCAAGCAAAGAGCCAGGAAAAAAATCCAGGGTAGCAATACTCATATCAGACAAAACAAACTTCAAAAAAAGGGCCATAAAAAAAGACCCAGAAGGTCACTTCATAATACTCAAGGGAAGAATCCATGAAGAAGACATAAACATTGTAAATATATGCACCCAACATAGGAACACCCAAATACATAAAGAAAATCTTGCAGGACATCAAGAAAGATATTGACAACAACACAATTATAGTAGGGGATTTCAACACCCCACTGTCAAAAATGGACAGATCTTCCAAACAAAATATCAACAAAGATATCACAGCACTGAACAATGTTCTAGATCAATGAACCTAATTGATTACACAGAGCGTTTCACGCTCAAAAAGCAAAATACACATTTTTTCAAATGCACATGGAACATTTTCAAAGACAGACCACATGATAGGACACAAAACAAGCCTCAACAAATTTAAGAAAATTAAAATTATATCAAGCATTTTCTGACCACTAGGTACTGAAACTAGAAACCAACCTCAAGGAAAAAACTCAAAAACATTCAAACTCATGGAGATTGAATAGCATGCTTTTAATAAATAGGTTAAGAATGAGATCAAGAAATAAATCAAAAAGTTTCTGGAAACAAATGAAAATGAACTCACAACAACCCAAAATTTATGGGACGCTGTACAGGCAGTCCTGAGAGGGAAGTTCATAGCAATATAGGCCTATAGCAATATAGGCCTGAAAAGTAGAAACATTTCAAATAAACAACCTAACCCTACATCTGCAAGAACTCGAAGAATAACAACAAAGACAGCCCAGAGCAAGCAGAAGGAAGGAAATAACCAAGATCAGAGCAGAATTAGACGATATAGAGACTAAAAGCACAATTCTAAGGATCAATAAATCCAGGAGCTGGTTCTTTGAAAAGAAAATTGACAAGCCTTTAAAGCAGACTCATGAAGAAAAAAAGAGGACCCGAAGAAACACAATCAGAAATCAAAGAGGAGAGATTACAACTGATACCACAGAAACACAAAGGATTGTAAGAAATTACTACAAAGAACTATATGCTAAGACATTTGAAAACCTAGGTGAAATGAACAAATTTCTAGAAAAATATAATCTTCCAAAACTGAACGAAGAAGCAGCAGAAAGCCTAAACAGACCAGTAACAGCAGACGAATTGAAGCAGTAATCGAAAAATTCCTGGCACACAAAAGCTCTGGACCAAATGGTTTCACAGGAGAATTCTACAAAGCATTTAAGAAAGAGCTAACCCCTATCCTTCATAGACTATTCTAAAAAATCCAAGATGATGGAAGACTCCAAAACTCTTTTTACTAAGCCAATATCATCCTAATCCCAAAACCAGATAAAGACACAATGAAGAAAGAAAACTTCAGGCTAATATTGCTGATGAACATAGATGCTAAAATCCTGAACAAAATATTGGCAAACTGCATCCAGCAATACATTAAAAAGATCATACATCATGACCAAATAGGATTCATTCCTGGGATGCAAGGATGACACAATATTCAGAAATCAATTAACCCCATAAACAAAGCAAAGACAAAAATCTCAAGATCATATCAATAGATGCAGAAAAAGCATTTGATAAGGTACAGCACCCATTTATGATAAAAACACTCAACAAAGGGGGAATAGAGGAAGCATTGCTCAACATAATAAAGGTCCTATATAAGAGACCTACAGCCAACATCATACTCAATGGGCAAAAACTAAAAGCTTTCCCACTAAGATCAGGAACAAGACAAAGTTGTCCAGTTCACCACTTCTATTCCACATAGTATTGGAAGTCCTAGCAAAAGTGATCAGACAAGAAAAGGAAATAAAAGGCATCCAAATTGGAAAGGAGGAAACAAAACTGTCATTGTTTGTAGACGACATGATAGTGTACACAGAAAATTCTATAGATTTCACCAAAAAACCGCTCAACCTAATAAATGAATTTGGCAAAACAGCAGGATACAAAGTCAATATTCAGAAATCAAAGGCATTTTTGTATACTAACAATGAAACAGTAAAAACAGAAATCAAGAAAAAATCCCATTTGATATAGCAACAAGAAAAATAAAATACCTAGGAATAAACCTAATCAAGGAGGTAAGACATATACTCAGAAAACTACACAACACTGAAGAAAGAAATTAAGGAAAACACAAACAAATGGACGCATATACCGTGTTCATGGATTGGAAGAATTAACATCATCAAAATGTCCATACTACCCAAAGCAGTTTATATATTCAACACAATCCCTATTAAAATACCAATGACGTATTTCACAGATACAGAACAAATACTTCAGAAATTTATATGGAACCATAAATGACTCTGTATAGCGGCTGCAATTTCGAAAAAGAAGAGCAAAGTAGGAGGGATCACAATACCTGATATCAAACTGTATTACAAGGCCACTGTAATCAAAACAGCCTGTTACTGGCATTAAGAACAGACATATAGACAAATGGAACAGAACACAGGGCCCAGAAATAAACCCAAGTCTCTACAGTCAATTAATATTTGACAAAGAGGTCAGCAGCACAAAATGGAGTAAAAATAGCCTCTTCAACAAATGTCATTGGGAGAGCTGGACAGCTCCGTGCAAAAAATTGAAACTGAAGTACCAACTTACACCATACACAAAAATAAATTCAAGGTGGATAAAAGACTTAAATATAAGCCATGACACCATAAAAGTCCTAGAGGAAAACATAGGTAGGAAAATCTCAGACATTCTACGCAGCAATATTTTCATCAATATGTCCCCTAGAGCAAGGGACATAAAGAAAAGAATAAACAAATTGGGATCTCATCAAAATAAAAGGCTTTTGCACAGCTAAAGAAAAAAGCACTAAAATAGAAAGAGAACCACTGTATGGAAAATATATTTGCCAGTAATATCTCAGACAAGGGTTTGGTCTCCAAAATACATAAAGAACTTATACGACTCCACTCTAAGAAGACAAGCAACCCAATTAAAAAGTAGGCAAAGGACTTGAACAGATACTTCTCCAAAGAGGACATACAGAGGGTTCAAAGACGTAAGAAAAAGATTCTCAGAATCGCTAGCTATCAGCAAGATGCATATTAAAACCACAGTGAAATACCACTTCACACCATAGAAAATGGTCATCATAAACAAAGCAACGAACAACAAATTTTGGAGAGATTGTGGAGAAAAGGGAACCCTAGTGCACTGTGGGTAGGACTGCAGACTGGTGTAACCACTATGGAAAACAGTATGAAATTTCCTCAGAAAACTAAAAATGGATCTGCCTTTTGACCCAGCAATTCCACTGCTAGGATTATATCCTAAAAACCTGAAACACCAATCCAAAAAAACCTATGTACTCCAATGTTCATAGCAGCACAATTTACAACAGCCAAGTGCTGAAAGCAACATAAGTGCCCATCAGTAAATGAATGGAGCAAAAAACTATGGTATATTTACACAACGGAATTCTATGCAGCAGAAAGAAAAAAAAAAGGAGCTCCTACCCTTTGTGACAGCATGGATGGAACTGGAAAGTATTATGCTAAGTGAAATAAGCCAGGCAGTGAAAGACAAATACCATATGATCTCACCTTTAACAGGAACGTAAGCAACAAAATGAACAAGCAAGCAAAATATAACCAAAGACACTGAAATCGAGAATAGGCTGACATTGACCAGAGGACAGGGGATTAGAGGGGAAAATGGTGAAGGAGTTGCAGGAACTATTATAAAGGACACGGGGCCAACAACAAGAGGGGGTAGAAACAGGGGATGGAGGTAGGGAGGACTGGGGTGGTGGGAAGGGGTAGTGGGAAGAGGCAGAAAACTGTACTTGAACAACAATAAAATTTTAAAAAAAAGAATTTTAAAAAATGAGAGGTTTAGGAACCTCTGGGACAACTTTAAACCTTCCAACATCCAAATCATAGGGGTTCCAGGAGGAGATAAGGAAGAGGAAGAAAGTGAAAACTTATTTGAAAAGATAATGAAGGGGAACTTCTCCAATCTGGCAAAGGAAATAGACTTCTAGGAAGCCCAGAGAGTCCCAAAGAAGCTAGACCCAAGGAAGCACACACCAAGGCACATCATAAGTACATTACCCAAGATTAAAGATAAGGAGAGAATCCTAAAAGCAGCAAGAGAAAAGGAGACAGGTACCTACAAAGGAGTTCCCATAAGACTATCAGCTGATTTCTTAAAAAGACAAGAAGGGGCTGGAAAGAAGTATTCAAAAATCATGTAAGGGAGGCACCTTCATCCAAGATCATTCCATCCAGCAAAGCCAACATTTAGGATGCAAGGGCAGATAAAGTGCTTCCCAGATAAAGGTCAAGTTAAGAGTCCATCATCACCAAGCCCTTATTGCATAAAATGTTAAAAGGATTTATCTAAGAAAAAGAAGATCAAAAACTATGAACAGTAAAATGACAAAAAACTCACAACTATCAACAGCTGAACATAAAACAAAAGCAAAAACTAAGCCAACAACTAGAATGGGAACAAAATCACAGAAATGGAGATAGCATGGAGGGTTATCAGTGGGGAGAGGGAGGGGAATAATGGGGGGAAAATACAGGGAATAAGAAGCATAAACAATAGGTACAAAATGGTAGACAAAGGGAGGTTAAGAATAGCAAGGGAAATGTAGAAGGTAAAGAACTTATATGTATGATCCATGGACATGAACTAAGGCAGGGAGGTGGGGGGAGAATGCTGGTGGGATGTGCGATACAGTGTGGAAGAGAATAAAAGGGAGGAAAAAAATGGGACAACTGTAATAGCAAAATCAATAAAACATACTTTAAAAGAAAAAAGAAAAGACCTCCAAGATTGAGCAGATTTATTTGAAGTGTGACATAACTTTTATAGAAGCAAAATGTAAGATTTCCTAAGAACTGGATTAAATTTTCTTTCACAAATACCTTAGTCAACAAACACAAACAATCAATAAGCATCTTGATCTCAAACTAGTCTGCACCTAGAAGAATATGATAAAGGCATTTCCTTAATCTTTTCCCAAAGAAGGTCTACTATTTATCTGAAATAGATTTGCTCAATAAAATATTTGGAAATTTCATAGAAAAGAGATCTTTTTGATACTTGTTCTTTTACAACAGAAAACTCGAAAGTCTTTTTTTTTAAAGTCTCCTATGCAGTGGTAAAACAAGTTGGCTGGATTTATCTACCATTTCTTTTATGCAGCCTATATCAAATCTTATTTGCCTGGAAGCTAAAAGGGTTGATTCCCACCCTACCCACTATGGCCCCCAACTACTTCTTTTGAAATTACGTTTTATCTAACACTATTCTGGTATTAAAAACAGTATGCTGCGTGAAATGTTTTAAAAAATAGTCAAACTTACGTGCTGTTTCTTCTAGGGAGTAGCAGAATTGAGTGGCACTGTTTTCAGTGTTTAGATTTTCAACAGTCATCAGTACTGCTTTTACATTAAGAAAAACAACAGCAACAAAAACACAACCCAGCACTAAGCTATACTTAAGAAAAAATTATCCATAATTGCCAGCTTCTAGAAAGATCCCTCAAAATTAGTATTTTCCATCTTTCATAGCTTCAATAGGTGACAAAGTAAAAGTCAAAGCTCATTAGCACCACAGGTAAGGTCTTTGATGACCTGAGCCCTGCATACTTCTCCAACTTTACCCATGACCACCCAACCACTCCAGCTATACTCTAACCACTTGGACTCTTGTGCACTGACTACTTTATTGTACTATTGTTTCCACCGACCCATATTTTATGACTCGGTTTAGATGACATCTCCCAAAAGCCCTTTCTAAGTCTTCTCTCTTGCCAGAGAGTTAGATCCTTCCTCCCCCATATGCCTATTCAAGCTCTGTCCCTGAGCTTCCCAGCTATGTCATTTACCACACATTTGAGATTACTTACTGATATTCCTCACTAAGCAACTTGAGGACAAGACTCTTGTCTTGTATGCCATTTTCAACAGCTAGTATTCTGCCTGGTCCAAAGTAATTACTCAAATATTTATAGAATACAAATGAACTATCTCTCATATGTCAAGGTCCAATTCTGCCAAGCTATCTCTAACTATCCCAAGTAGTCAAATGCTTCTCCCTCTATGTTCCTGTAGTACTTGATTATCAACTCAACTTACACCTATTTCTCTTTATAGACTCTGAGCTTCTGGACAAGATCTGCCTTCATATTCCTAGCTACAAGCACTGTCCCAGGTATCCAGCAGAAATTAAATATTTGTTGAGCAAATGATGTGAATATTCCTTAAAAAGTACAAGTGGAATAAAAACCAAGCATAAGATACACTGCTCATTTATTTCTATGTCTTTATTAATACTAAGAGATCATAAGCTCTAAAAACATTTTGTGGTTCTTTTATGATTAGGGACAGGGAGGAAAAGACCAAACTTTTCCTCAGGCAGCTCCTTAACCCCTGACTTCCTGAAACTGCTCTCTTTTTCATCCAAACTCTGTTCTCACTTCTAACAATAACTCCCTTTACCCCACAAAACTACAGCCCTACCAGTAGCTTAGAAGCAGGAAATCTCACTTTAATGGTGATAATGGTAAGTTAAGGAGAGAAACTTTTACTCCAGGACAACAAGAGGAGATGAAATGTTTCTGACACCCCAAAAATGAAAAGCTGCATATTTTCCTCTAGAAATAGTGTTGCTCAACGTTATATATGGTAGTTATGTGAGTAAGTACTGTATATGGATTAAACAGTCTACATAATCATTATAGTCAATACTATTCCTAAGGGACAATACAAGACGTTTGGATTTTTGAACTACTATGTATTCCTCTTTTCGTATTTCCCCCTCCCACAAAAGAAATTCTGAATTTCACAAGTTTTACAGGGTTTAACATATTACTATAAGACAAAAAATTATGTAACTCACATAATGAAACAGAATACTTTAATACTTACTATATTAAAACACAAAAGACTGGTGTACCAACAAATCAATCAACACCCCTATAACTTCAAGCTCTTCAGTGAATATCCTCTTCACCTATTTATCTTAGTTAAAATCTCATGACATGACTTTTTTGCACCTTTCTCCATGGAAGACTTTTCCCCTCACGTCCCTGCACTTTAGGCCAGATAGAAATGGAGAGATGTTGAAGGGGTCCAATGGACACATCCAAACTATTTTCATACCTCTTCAAATACTCAAGCTCTTTGACACACCACTGTATTCAGCTGTGCAATGACAACTGTCCCCAGCACTCTTTCCCATTGCCACCCCAGTCTTCCCTCTCAGACTTCAAAGTCTGTGGGTTACTTATCTAATACCCTGACCTCTTTGTTTCTTAACCTCTTTACCCTCCAATACCCACTCCTATGGTTACACCCAGAACCTGGCCATCATCAGTAACTGTACCTACTCCAAATCTTACTAAAAAGTATCAGTGACCAAAGTTCCAGTCTCTGAAGCATACCTCCTGTCCCTCTAGTTCACTTTACTACCTCTGAATGCAATATTCCTTTACCTCCCTGGGTTCTTCAATCTGTTGTTCTCGCCATTTTTCACTATCATCTTTGTTTTCCCCAGGCCCAATGTTAACCACTCCTGTTCAGTAACTCCAACCCTTCATTCCTCTCTCCCTCTATTATTGTACATTTAGCTGGCAAAACCCCAACTTTGGCTGAACTGAACTATTAGTCTCCGTTCACATGCCTGCATGAGAGCAGCTTATTATTCAGGAATGGGGGCAGGGAAATGAGAGAATAGGACTGGCTAGTTCCACTTTGAATTCACAGCTATAAACATGAGAGGATAATATTTAACACTGTCTGCAGACACTTCTGTCCTTCTTTAAAAGTCTGCTTTCCCAGTCCCCAAGTTAACTTTTCATACCACTTTTTTTCTCTTCAAACATGTAACAGATCTACTTTCTTACCCATGGCACTCTCAGTTGAAGACGTACTGCATTCCATTAGAGAGAAATTCCCTCATATTTCCCTACCAAGTCTGTACAGTTTTCCTCCTATTGATAGAACTGGAAAAGGCTCCTCACTTGGGCAACAAATTCCAACTACTCTTATCTTTTCAAGAAGTCACCTTTGAGGAAAAAAAAGAAGCCATCTTTGATTAGCTCTTCTCTCTCCTGAATAATCAGTTTCTCCTTTTCTACTGTATCATTTTCATGAACACACGTACTCTAGTATCACTCACCTTTACAAACCCCTCCTACATATGACCTCATTTCTCTGTTCTATTAAAAGCAAAATTTCTTGATCCAGTAGCTTCTTTTCCTGTCTCTATTTTTCTCACCTCTAATTCACTTTTTAACCCACCCTAATCCTTAACAATTTCTTGAAGTTCAATTGTTCTGGTCACTAATGACCATCAATGTGGCCAAACATTAGTCTTAGTATAGTATCTCAGTATAATGACTTCTTATGTAATATTAGAAAAAGCTGGTCACTCTCTTCTACCTGAAAAAGGCATCTTCTTTAGGCCTCCATGACACATTCTCATGGTTTTCTTCTATCCTCTACTTTCTTTTAATGGTCTGCCTCTTCACTTATATTCTAAAAAATGGAGTACCTCAGGGTTTGTTCTAGGACTGGTTTTTCTTTTCAATGTTTTCTCACCCAGTCCTAAATCTTTAAATATCATACATATGATGCTAAACCTCAAATTTATATCTCTATCCTGACCCACTCCTCTAAATCTAGCTGATATTTCACTTGGATGTGACACATTTAAAACTAAACAGACATCTGATCCATAAATCTCCCTGCCTCCTCCAAACCAGACTTAAATTGTTCAAACTGTCACTCCCCTAAAGATCATCTTCAAACATAACACAGAGGCAATTTTTTTCTCAGTTTCATCATATAGTGGCAGCCTTATTCTTCCATACTATTCCAGCAGCATAAACATGTCAGCACCTTAAATTTCTAATTATAGTCAGAATTCATTATTTTGTAAATGAAAGATACCCATATCTACTCAGATTTCTGAATGACACCTGGACCCAATAGTTAGGGTAAAATTTAAGTAAGATCTATATAAATGAGGTAGACAAGATTTCACCACATTAAAGCTAGAGAATATATCCTACAATTTCTAAGAGGAAGCTAGCTTTAGTATCTTTATACATTTCCAGTTTATGTAAGTTTACACAAACATAATAAAAAATAAATCACTGCAAAACACTTGACAATCAACCAAGCATTTTCCTGAGCAGTACATAAATGATAGCATTCTGAAAACCTAAGGCTTCTTTTTTTGCATGAATTCACCTTGAAATCACCACAAACACCAACTCTAAGAATGTAAGAATGCTGATTCAATTCTTATTTAAACTGGGGGGAAAGGGAGACTATGGTTGGGATGTATCACAACCACCTTCTAAGAAAATATCCAAAGATCTTTAAATCTATTAGACTTACTCCAGCCTTTCTATAATGCTCTCCCGTGCTGATTAGAGCTGACCTGCGTGACCAGTAAGACATTGCAGAGTGTGTTGACTTCTGAAACTAGATCAAATAGATATTCTAGCTTCCACCTCAGTCTCCTGGATTGCTCACTCTGGAACCAGCCAGCATGTTACTCAAGTAACTCTATGAAAAGGCCAATAATGGGATCTAGACTAGTACCAACTTGCAGCCAAATGAGTGAATGATTGCCTTGGAAGCAGAGCCTCCAACCCCAGTCAAGTCAATAAATCTTGCCCATGTAGACAGAAAATAAGCAAAATATACAGATTTTCTCACCCCACTGTAATCCACAATGGAATTCCTCACATCCACCTTCCTGTGTGGCCAGTAAATAAGCTACCCTAGACCAATTTTTCCAAACTACCTTTAATTATGGGACCACTGTTGGTAAACTACAAACCAGTAGGATTTCCACACTGAAGTATCAGATAATGGAATCAGTAGAAGACTGTTTATCATCTTTCAGTACCCGATCTGTAATTTTTGAAGAAACTTCTGAGCTTAAAAAAGATCACTATAACTTTAAATTCTTAAGTATGTCATATTCCAGAATGCTAATTTTTTATGAAAACACAAATTAGACACTACCATAATAGTATGCCCTCATAAAGAACATATGTTTCTCAAACAAAGCTATGTTTGCGAAATTTTGAGTTTTCTGTTGACTATAGCTTGAAAGAGTAAACAAGAAACAGTGGTTGCCTCTGTGCAAGAAATGTGGGTGGCTGAGGGACAGGAGTAGGAAATTTTCATTTTAAACATACTTTCTTGTACCTTTTGTTTTTTTAAATCCTCACCCAAGGATATGTTTATTGATTTGAGAGAGAGGAAGGAAGAAAGAAAGACATATACACACATCAATGTGAGCGAGAAGCATTGCTGGATGCCTCCCACATGCACCCCAACCAGGGATCAAACCTGCAACCTAGGTACGTGCCCTGATCAGGAACAAACCGTGACCTTTTGGTGTGGAGATGATGCTCCAACCAACTGAGCCACCTGGCTAGGGCTCTCTTTCACTTTTTGAAAGGTGTGCATGCAATATCTGCTCAAAGATAAAATATTTTTAAAAGATATAATATTTTGAGGCTCTTTTCCGGACAAAGCTGCACTTTTATGTTTAAAATGAGAGATCTAAAACAACTTTTGTACTTACTCAAAACCATGATTAAAGAAAAACCTCAACTAAAATGAAATCAAGAGGCCAGAAGGGGGAGCTCTGACACTGTACCACTTGATGTCAATTACAGGAAGCATGGTCAATTACAATGCTCCAAAAGAAGAATCAACAGGAAAAGAATCATCAATTATAGTCCCCAACAGGAAGATGAACATTGAATCTATTACAACAAACGAATACCCTAGTCACCCGGCCAATGAGAAATCTTCATTGTCCTGAACTCTCATATTTCCAATAAACTTTCATTCAAAATAATCAAGTTCAAAACAACCGCCTCCAACTTCCTCTTTTTTCTCCATAAAATAGCATTCCTTTCTCTCTCTCTCTCTCTCCCTCTCTCTCTCTCTTTTTGTTCACTTGCCTATGGCTTTTACCATAGCTTGTTTGTCCCAAATTGCAATTCTTTGCTGTTTTAGAATAAACCTATTTTTGCTGGCAAAATAAATGATTTTTATTTTTAAGGCCAACAAAACCATGCTCATTACTTTTGGGGGGCGCCTACCAAGTAAGACATTATCTCAGTAACTTATTAGTGCCTACTTGTAAGTTTGATGTCAAGAAGCGAGTTATGTGTTACAATCCTGGAAATAACCAAGAAGACAAAAAACTATCTGGCTTTAATAACATAAAAGTGGAATATGATTTTAAAAATTTTGTATGTACATCAGCTTTAAAAAAGTTATCTGATAAAAGCCATATAAAAAACTACTGAGAACATCGTACTCATTAGATAAAAACTATAAAGGCATTTCCCTTAAGATCAGGAACAAGACAAGGGTGTCTGCTTTCACCACTCTTATTCAACACAGTACTGGAAGTACTAGCCACAGTGATCAGACAAGAAATAAAAATAAAAGTCATCCAAATTGGAAAGGAGGAAGTAAAAATGTCATTATTTGAGGACAACATAATAGTGTGTGTACAGAGAAAACCCTATAGACTCCATCAAGAAAGTGAATTCAGCAAAGTAGCAGATAACAAGTCAATATTCAGAAATCGATGGCACTTTTGTACACCAACAATGAACTACCAGAAAGAGAACCTTAAAAAAGGCCCATTTACTACTGCAACAAAAAATAAATAAATAAAGTACTTAGAAATAAATTTAACCAAGGAGGCAAAAGACCTGTACTTGAAACTAAAGATATTGAGGAAGATACAAATAAATGGAAGCATATACCACATTCATGGATTGGAAGAATTAACATCATTAAAATGTCCATATTACCCAAAGCAATCTATAGATTTAATGCAATTTGTATTAAAATACCAATGACATATTTCACAGATTTAGGACAAATATTCCAAAAATTTATATGGAACCAAAAAAGACCCTGAATAGCCTCAGCAATCTTGAGAAAGAAGAACAAAGCAGGAGGGATCACAATACCTGATATCAAACTGTACTACAAGGCCACTGTAATCAAAACAGCCTGGTACTGGCATAAGAACAGACACATAGATCAATGAAGCAGAATAGAGAGCACGGAAATAAATCCATGTCTTACGGTCAATTAATATTTGATGAAGTGGGCACAAGCATAGAATGGAGTAGAGATAGTGTCTTCAAAAAATGGTGTTAAATGAACTGGGCTATACATGCAAAAAAATGAAACTAGACCACCAACTTACACTATGTAGCAGAATAAACATAAAATGGATAAAAGACATATATAAGTTATGATACCATAAAATCCTAGTAGAAAACATCAACAGTAAAATTTTAGATATCTCACATAGCAATATTTTTGCTGATACATTTCTCAGGGCAAGGGAAATAAAGGAAAAATAAACAAATAGGACTATATCAAATTAAAAAGCTCCTGTACAACAAAAGAAACCACCACCAACATGAAAAGGGCACTAACAGTATGGGAGAACATATTTGCCAATGATACATTGGAAAAGGGTTTAATCTCCAGAATATATAAAGAACTCATACAACTCAACACCAGAAAGACAAACAATCCAATTAAAATATGGGCAAAGGACCTGAACTGACACTTCTCCAAGGAGGACATATAGATGGTCCATAGACATATGAGAAACCCCTCAGCATCACTAGCCATCAGAGAGATGCAAATTAAAACCACAATGAGATACACTTCACACCTGCCAAAATGGCTATCACTAATAGATCAACAAACAACAAGTGCTGGCGAGGATGTGGAGAAAAGGGAAACTTAGTGAGCTGTTAGTGGGAATGCAGACTGGTGCAGCCACTGTGGAAAATAGTATGGGATTGCCTCAAAAAATTAAAAATGGAACTGCCTTTTGACCTAGCAATTCTACTGCTGGGAATATGCCCTAAGAATCCAGAGACACCAATTCAAAAGAACTTATGTTCGTCTATGTTCATAGCAGCACAATTTACAATAGCCAAAAGTTGGAAATAACCTAAGATGAGTGGATTAAAACACTGTGGTATATTTATACGATGGAATACTACACAACAGAAAAAAAAGAAGAAATTCCTACCTTTTGTGACAGCATGGATGGGACTGGAGACTATCATGCTAAGTGAAATAAGCCAGGCAATGAAAAACAGATACTATTTGATTTCACTTATTAAACTAATGAGCAAATAGAATCATGGAACAGACTGACAGTGGTAAGAGGGGAGGAGGGAGGTTGGGACTGTTTGAAAGAAGGTAAAGGGATTAGTCAAAGAACATACATGAAGGACCCATGGACATGGGCAACAGTGTGGAGATGACTGTGGAAGGTGGGGTGGGCTGGGTGGAGGGGGGCAAAGAGGGAAAAACTGGGGTAACTGTAACAGCATAAACTATAATAAAAAAAGGTATCTGAGGTAGTTGTTCCCTATAATATTTCAGAAAAATATCTGGGAAAGGCATAGTTAAAACATAGCATGTCCTTGTTTTGTAAAGTAAAAACTAAATCAACAAGAAGGTTTTACGTGATCTACCCTGATCTAGTTAAGGCAGAACCGAAGCCTTGAATCCAGGTTTCATTTTCTACTGAACCACAAGTCAACTATATTTAATTTAGAAATCTAAATATATTTATCTTCAATAGAGTGGTATCTTCCTATACCAGTGGTTGGTCCTTAAATTTCACTAAAAACTGGATTAATGTAATGAGGATATGTGTGCCATGTATGAGGAACATTTGTGTGAAATACCCTAATTAAATTAAATGTTAAGTATCAGTAATGTAAGTAATAAAACCAGAAGCCTCCACTACTAGGTTTACAGAAGGCCTTCAGGAACTTTATTAAGAAAAAATTAAAAGACAAATAAATGATTTTAATTTGTAACTGAGTAACACTGAGATAGATTAGAAGTGGAATTTTAAAAATCACATATGATAGTCTCTTTTTTCAGGCATATAAAGCAGTATTCCAAATATTTCATTAGCTAGCTGTTATCTGTATTGCAATGCAAACCTCTTGTCAAAGACCTAATTGTACACTAAATCAACTCTCATACAAACTAATAAATCATAGCATGTGGCAACTCATCATAAAATATCATTAAATTGTGGGGGGAAAAATCCTACCAGTAAGTACTTCCAAAACATAGCATATAAATTCTTCCACGAAAATTAAGCAATAACTAGATTTTAATAGTATAATATATTGGTATGACAGAACTGACTTTTCTCTCATATGACTTAGATTTTAAGTAAGCCTTAAATTTCTGGGAAAATCAGCAACTTACTTCAACCAAAACCCAACTCAATAATTCATTAGTGAGAATATATATGACACAAGTGACTGTTAAACCTAATGAGCACAATAATTAAAATGCATTGGTAGATTTTGTCCAGTGACAATTGTTCCAACCTGTAAGTTTATTTTCCCAACTGATGGCTCATATTATCTTTCAGTGAAACTAATATGTAAACTAATATTTGTTAGAGAAGGCAGAGGAAAAAACTGTGTTGGTACTAAGACACCATAAGAGAAAAGTTTTTAAAATATCAGTCTCTGAAATGAAACTATGACAAAGACAAAGAAACAGAAGAAATGAAAATGAAAGAAAGACTAGAATGAGAAGCTTAGAATGCCAAAGGCCTAATTAAACGGAGGTGCTAAAGTCAAGCTCTAATAAACTTAGAAGAACATAACAGGGAAAATGTGTGTTACAGCACTGCAAGATTCTGGAAACAAGAGTTAGTAAGTACATGAATAAATACACTAAAAGTTAGAAGCAGAACAGTATCATTGAACCACTGTCTGAAGAAGTACTTGGTGTAACCTAAGAGCTACTTTATGGGGGATATTATTGAAGTAAAAATCTTCAGAAAACAAACATGAGTACGCAACTCAGGAACAAATGCTGAAACTGAATTCCGAGACAGACTGACATCTAAATTTAGTCATAGACAGCAAACCTTAAGAAGTTAAACACTAGACTTACAAATTGAATTTGGGAAGTTAAAATTAATTGCATTTCTAATGACTATCGGGATAATCAAGACACATTAACATTTATCAGACATTAATAGTTACTGATATATCATCATGTTAGTTTTGCCCTGGTATAGATAACGGTATCATATAGCTGGAAGGAACTTTAAGAAACTATGAAGAGGGAGAGAACTGGATCTTAATTCAGCTTAATTTTAGGCTACTTGAGTTACTCATCTTCCTTGGGCCTCTGTTTTCACATGTTTAACACGGGAGATGGGTGGGAATGGAGAGCACATGAGAGACCTAGTGATATGTAGAGTCTCTCCCAGTTCTAAACTTCTCTGTCAACTCATTTCATCTTTTAGTTTTCTAAAGGGAAGTTAGCAAACCTAAATGAAGAGCTGTTCAACTCTAACACAACAGGAAAGTAAAAGAACTATAATTAACAAGAATCTTCAACTTAGGATTTTCTTTTAGTTGAGAGAAAAAAGAACCAAGTAAACAAATATAAGAATTCTAGGTTTCCTTAAGAGAAAACTGCTTTTGCATTTCGTTTGATGCATCGATGTAGTCACACAGTGATGGATGGTATTTCATGCTAACAGCTGTGATTAACTCAAGTCAAATGTCTTTAGAACAAAAATGTAATGGTATGTTATGCTAAGTTTTCAACCCCCCCTACCCACTAAAGAATGTCAATTTATCTAAAGATTGCTACAGTTTAGTTTGCTAGAAGGATTTCTAACCTGTGTCTTTGTCCTCCTATTTAATAGATTTAATCTCAGAATCAAATGCAAATTATACATATATTATTTTATATAGATGTGGGCAAAACACTAAAAAATCATATTCTGTCTCTGAGATATGCCAAATAACACTAAAAATAAAATATATTTAAAAACACAACATCCACATGGCATCTAAAGAGCTGTCACATTAATTATTAGAAATGCACCCACTTCCGCTCAAAAATACTAGAGACCAAATTGTTAGCAGTTCCTCCTCAGCTCAGTGCATTTTCCCTCACTCTGCCCACATTTCCACTTCAAAAACGTTCACACCATATTCTCTTTGTTCACTTAAAGAATAATTTCCACCCCCATGTACTACCTGCATACTACATGTATTTCTGACTACTCGAGTCAAATAAAACATCTCCTGCCCCTTTCCCTTGGGACTCTGCAAAGTATAGGAACTTATGTGATAACACATGCTGAAGTATTAAAAGGGAACAGAGCTTAATGTTTACATTTCCCAGGAATCTCCTTTCACTATGAAAGAGGCCTTCATACAAAGGAATGACTAAGGTAGAAATGTTAAAGTCCTCCCTGAACAAGCTAGTCAAAGAAATATTTGGACTGTCGCTTGTAGAAATAGCAGTCTAGGCAATCCAGACCAAACATTGTTCTGAAATCAATTTAAAAGCTGGATGAAATATTAAAATAATCTTCTTAAAACATCAAATAACTACCAACATAGTAAGAAATAAATTACCGGCTCAAATCCACCAAAAGTAAAAACCTAGAAAGGTGAACTCAGCTTTTGCCTTTTGTGGGTTTTGCCAACGAAGAAGTAATATTTAAGAATCTGACCTTTATGATTTGTTGCCCACCTTACAGGACTGGGAGACAAAAGATGGAGTTTGAGACCTTTCAAGGGTAAGGACTGCAGTAAAAACACACTTGGCTTTGGGCTGGGACGCTAAAGTGAGGCACCCTAAGAAGAGTAGGAAGGAACCAGACAGAGTCCAGAAAAGTACAACTTGAAATTGGATTAAGATGGTCTCACACTCCCAGGCAATAGCAAATGAAAATCTTCTGTAAGAGAAAGAATACTTCATCTTATATATCAAATTATTTTTACAACAGAATACAGAATTAGACTAAGAGAGACTAGACAATATTGAAATAATCACACATAGGCTTAGAAATAAGTATGCTTACTACACTCAAAGGGATAAAAGATAGCATAACTATTTTTGCTTGGAACTGAAAACTATGAAAAGTGACATGGTAGATATGAAAAAGTACCAAATAAAAATCTAGTACTGAAAGATAAGCCCTGGTTGGTGTAACTCAGTGGATTGAGCACAGGCTGCAAACCAAAGGGTCGCTGGTTCAATTCTCAGTCAGGGCACATGCCTAGGTTGCAGGCCAGGTCCTCAGTGGGGGCTACATGAGAGGCAACCACACATTGATGTTTCTCTAACTCTTTCTCCTTCCCTTCCCCTCTTTCTAAAAATAAATTAATTAAATCTTTTAGAAAAGAAAGATAAAATAACCTACGAATTTACTGAATGAATTAACAATGGATTAGACCTAGGTGAAAAAACTCTGAACTCTAATGATTGGTCAGACCAAACCATCCAAGAATGAAAACTAGAGGGGCAAAAAGAAGGAAAAGAACAAAAAAGAGAGTAAAAAACAGAATAGAATGGACTAACTTACAAAAGTGGTGACCCCAAAGAACAGAAGGAACATGGAGTAAAAGAAATATTTGAAAAAATAATGGCTAAGAAATTTCCAGGACTTACAAAAGACACCATTCTACAAATTCATGAAGCCGAAAGAATCCAATGCCTAACCACAGCATAGTAAAACAACAGAAAATTAGAAAAAGATAAAAATCTTAATAGTGGCCAAAGGAAAATGACAGATAATTTTAAAAGGAAAAAGAGACACAAAGATCTGATGTCTCAACAGCAATGCAATGTGTTGAAATAAAGTAAACACCAACACAGAATGTGCTGAATGAAGTAAAGTAACTGCTAGCCTAGAATCCTTTACTGTTTTCAGATCATCTCATGATTTTTAAAAAATGTTTACTGTATTTTTTTCCATTACCATTTAGTCTCCTTATACCCTCACTCCCTGAAATCACATTATTCCATGTCCATGAGTCCTTTTTCCTTTTTGCTCAGTCCGTCCAGCCCCATCCCCTCCATTAGCTGTCATCCTGCTCCCTGTCTATGAGTGTGTCTCTATTTTGCTTGTTAGTTCAGTCTGTTCATTAGGATTCTGTACCTAGCAAAAATATCATTCAAGAGTGAGGTAAGGATGTTTTCAAGCAAACAGAATAAA
This sequence comes from Sturnira hondurensis, assembly GCF_014824575.4. Classification (NCBI taxonomy): domain Eukaryota; kingdom Metazoa; phylum Chordata; class Mammalia; order Chiroptera; family Phyllostomidae; genus Sturnira; species Sturnira hondurensis. The sequence goes on along the minus strand of NW_028093985.1, from coordinate 32,952,019 downwards.
GAAGTTAGTTCTAAAGAGTGTGTTTCAGATTCTTCAAGATCAAAGAAAATGATCCTAGGTGGAAAATCATAGGGAACCTAAGAACATGGTAAATATGTGTATTAAATTAAATATGGTCAGTATAAAACAGTAGCAACAATAGCAATGAAGGAGAAGGAAAATAAATAAAAATGAAGTAAAATGCACAACAACAAAAATCCTATGTAAGTAGGGCTGTGAGTAAAAAGAAATAAAATTAAAGTGCCTCATCTGGGAAGACAATAAAGGTATCAATTAACATTAGACTTTATTAAGATTCATATTGTAATTTCTAGAATAACTAATAAAAGAGAAAAAGTGGTGATAATTTCCAAATAACAACAGGGAAAAGTCTGAATGATAAAACAGCCACTTAATCTAAATGGCAAGAAAGGAAAGGGAACAGTTATCAGGGCAGACAAAATACATAGTAAGATGGGAGATTTAAATACAACCATGTCACACAAGAGACACAACTAAAACACAAGAATACAGAAAGGTTGTATGTAAAAGAATGGGAAAAATAACGCCATTCAAACAATAATAAAAGAAAGCTGCTGTATATTAATCCCAGACAAACCAGACCTTAATACAAAAATACAAAAATCTTAATACAAAAGACCTTAATACAGACCTTAATACAAAAATCACTATCAGAATAAAAGAGGAACACTGCATACTGATAAGTCACTAAAAATATATATAAGTACTACACTTTTCTAATAATCTACTAACATATCTCAAATACCTAAAGTATAAGTTGAGAGAACTACAAGGGGAAACAAATCCACAATCATGATGGGAGATTTTAACACACCTTTTTCTGTAGCTGATTGATACAAGCAAATAAAAGATAACTCATGATACTAATGACCTGAAATACAAGACTAACAAACATTACCTACTGAAAATATAAAGAACACTGCACTCAAGTGCAGAGGAAAAAAAGGCACTACACTGAGCCGCAACACAGATCTCCAGATTTAAAGGTCTGAAATCACAGACTTTTGAAATGCAGAGTGTGTTCTCTGATTACACTGTAATATTAAAATCAAAAATAAATGTAAAAATAACTAGAAAATCTCTATGTAGCCTGCGCTGGGGAGGAGGGGGACAAAAGGGGAAAAACTGGGATAACTGTAATAGCACAAATAACAAAATATAATTTTAAAAAATGTCCATGTGTTTAAAAGTTAAGACGTACAATACTTCCAACTAATAAAAAAAGTTAAAGTAGAAACCAATGAAAATTAGAAAGCATTTTAAAGTTAATTAAAAAACAAAGCTTGAGTACTATTCCTAGCTAAAACAGTGCTTACAGGGAAATGCTTAGCATTCAGTGCACATATTTATTAAAGAAATGCTGAAAAGTAGTATAGTAAACTATAAGAAGTTAGCAAAAGAACAAATAGTAAAGCCCCCCAAAAGTAAAATAAATAAAGAGCAGAAATCAATGCAATAGAAAACAAGCATACAATAAAAAGAACCAAGATTCAAAATTTGGTTCTTGTGAAAGACTACTACAATAAATCTCTGGTGAGACTGATAAAAGAAAAGGAGAAGGAACATTTAGCTAATATCAGACACAAGAAGGGAATTTTTTTCCTGCAGACCTCAAAAGGATAACAGACTATTTAATATGAACAACTTTATGTCAGTAAATTCAAAAATTTAGATGATGACTTACCAAAATAATCATGAGAGAGAAAACCTGATCAGGCTTAAAAATGAGAACTCAAAATAATAATAAAAAACAACAACAAAAAAATAAAACCCCCAAACCACACGGTTTCTCTGCCAGATTCTAACAAACATTTAAGAAAGAAACAATTTCAGTCATAAATAACGTCTTCCAGAATAGAAAATAAGGATTAGCTCATTTTATAATGCTAGCATGTTAATTTCAAATTCTGATAAGAACAGTATTATAGGCCATCTCACTCATGAACACTGATGCAAAATCACAAGATATTAACATGCTGAACCCAGCAATATATAAAAAGCATAATACAGTAAAACCAAATTAGGGTTATCTCAAGAATCAGGTTACATTTAACATTTAAAGTGAAATATAATTCAATACATTAACACTAAAGGAGAAAGTTTATATGATAATGAAAAGTTGTCCCCCACAAAAGCATTGTTCAAACAGAACAAAAAACAAAATTCTTGGTAGAGAGGTATAGAGGGGACTTCTTTAATATGATAAAGAAGTGTTTTGTTTTAACAAAAACAAAACAAAAATCAAACAATCCCTTCAGCAAACCAACCTGGGAATAAAAGAGACACAAACATCTCTGTGTGGTCAGCAACAAATCAATGGGAAATCAATCCCATATGATTGATTTCAAACCAATGAACACATATTGGGCCTATAAAACATTGTACAATCTGGCAACATGCATTATGAAACTTGAAAATAATCCTATAACTATGTATCCTATAATCCAGCAATTCTATTATCGATGACCTATCCTAAGGAAAAGGTCAAAACAAAGAGGGGGAAACAGTGTGCTAAGATGTTCATTGCACACATGATTAAAAAAATGGAAAACAAAAACAAAAAAGGAAAACAATTAACCAACTACAGGGAATTGTTAAGAAAAATAACTCCTTCAATGGGATTATCATACAGTCCATAAAAATAAGACTTGCAAATATTCTAAGAAACGTAGATAACCTTGATGTTAAAAACGTTATATACACACATATGTGTGTATACATACACACACTCATTTATACTATGGCAAAAGGGAGCGGTATAAAGGGCCTAGGTACAGACTAAAAAAGAAAATGAAAGTGGGAGGGAGTGAGGGGTGCAAAAAGATAAAAAAGGTACTGCTTTTCTTTATACGATGAGCTTATAGACGTGATCTGTACTTTTTATTGCATTTCCTGACTTTCTTTAGTGACTATACAAAACTTTAATCAAAGGGCATATTACAAGAACTGAAAAAAATAAATTATAAGCCTAATGTATCCTAAATATAAAAAAAATTACTTCAAACAGTAACTTTAAAATTTCAATTTTTATTTCAATATGATATAATTCAGATAAATTATTTCCTGGCATTTAAATTATAAAAATATAAAATATGCTAATTATTTAAAATAGATAATTTCTAATTATATTTAGTATTAAAAATGATATAACTTTTAAACTAAAAAACATATAATCTCCAGTTTTCTTGCTAATATTTCCATAATTTTAAACCCATTTGCTCCTTGACAGCAAAAAAAGAAAATATATAAACAAGCCTCAAGTATTCATTCCGATAAAAACAAAATGACTGTTAGTCTCTGCATAAAAGATTGTTATGGCTCCTCACTTTTTGAGCAGCCATTTTGGAACCTTAGTGTTGCCAATACCCTAGTATTGTCTGACCAGTTGTGAGGTATGTCTCAAGTAACTTGACATCAATTATAAAGTATAAATGTTTTCAATGCTTATCATTAGAAATAATAATAAACTGAAGCAACTATAGGTCATCCCTATATCACTTAACCTAGTTTGCATTCCAGTATACTTTATGAAGAGGGAGAGAATAGAGAAAAATCTTACATTTGGAAATTCCATATTCACTTATTCAACATTTACTAAGTAAGTTCCCATTTATGAGGCACCAGGAACTAGAGGCACTATGCTAACAACAGAAAGACAGTTGAGAATCATTAGGTAATAGGGTTAAATATAACTGTCATTTTAGCATTCAAAGCCTTGAACGGACTCACCCAATCCTACTTTCCACTATTTGTCAGCACACTATATTCTCTATTTCTCTGACTTTCTTTTAAACACTATCAGCTTTGTCATAACTATGCTCCAGCTGTTTCCCCAGCCAAAGTGCTTTTTTGTTCCTTCACCGGCACCTATAGAACACTCACAATATGAAAGATAGTATGTTTGGCATGAGAAAAGGAAAAGCTTTTTCTATCCTTTGAAGTCCCACCTCTTTTTCAAAGAAATACCCACTATGCTCCTTGTACTCTGAATGAATAACTATTAACATCCAAAACAGTGGCTAGCAATCGTTGATATAAGAAACCATTTTTACTTTTATTTTTTAAGTATATTATACTGATTATGCTTTTACAGTTGTCCCATTTTTTTCTCCCCTTTATTCCCCTCTGCCCTGTAGCCCTCATCCTACCAGCACCTCCCCCCTTAGTTCATGTCCATGGGTTGTACATATAAGTTCTTTAGCTTTTCCATTTCCTAAACTACTATTAACCTCCCTCTATTTTGTACCTGCTATTTATGTTTCTTATTCCCTGTACATTTTCCCCCATTCTCCCTCTCTCCCTCCCCACAGAAAACCATCCATGTGATCTCCATTTCTGTGATTCTATTCCTGTTCTAGCTGTTTGCTTAGTTTTTGTTTTAGGCTCTATCAACAACTATCAGTTGCTGATAGTTGTGAGTTTGTTGTCATTTTACTGTTCATAGTTTTGATCTTTTTCTTAGATAAGTCCTTTTAACATTTCATATAATAAGGGCTTGATGATGAACTCCTTTAGTTTTACCTTGTCTGGGAAGCACTTTATCTGCCCTTCCAACCTAAATGAAAGCTTTGCTGGATAGAAATCTTAGGTGTAGGTCCTTGCCTTTAATGACCTGGAATACTTCTTTCCAGCCCCTTCTTGCCTGCAAGGTCTCTTTTGAGAAATCAGCTGACAGTCTCATGGGAACTCCTTTGTAGGTAACTGTCTCCTTTTCTCTTGCTGCTTTTAGGATTCTCTCCTTATCTTTAATCTTGGGTAATGTACTTATGATGCATTTTGGTGTGTACTACCTTGGTGTCCAGCTTTTGGGGGACACTCTGGGCTTCCTGGACTTCCTGGAAGTCTATTTTCTTTGCCAGATTGGAGAAGTTCTCCTTCATTAATTTTTCAAATAAGTTTTCACTTTCTTGCTCTTCCTCTTCTTCTGGCACCCCTATGACTCAGAGGTTCCTAACCCTTTCCTTATTTTTTTTGAATTCTCATTTCTTCATTCTGTTCTGGTTGAATGTTTATTGCTTCCTTCTGCTCCACATTGTTGATCTGAGTCTCAGTTTCTTTCCCTTTACTGTTGGTTCCTTGCATATTTTTCATTATTTCACTCTGCATAGCCTTTGCTTTTTCCTCTATTTTGCAACCATACTCAACCATGTCTATGAGCATCCTGATTACCAGTGTTTTGAACTCTGTATCACATAGGTTGGCTATCTCACTCACCACTTATGTCTTTTTCTACAGTTTTGATCTATTCTTTCATCTAGGCCATATTTGTCTTGGTGCATCTGTTATGTTGTAAGGGGCAGAGCCTTAGGTATTCATCAGGGTGGGGCTACACAGACTGCATTGTGGCACTGTATTTGGGGCCAGAGTCAGAGAGGAAACAATGGCACTTGCTCACCAGCTTTCAGTCACGTCCCCTGATACCCACAAGCAAATTGGGCCCTTCTGGTGCTGATTTCTGGGTGGGTGGGTTTGTATACATTCTAGGACCCTTTGGGTCTCTCCAATGAACTCTCTTGTGAAGATGGGAGTATCTCCCACTGCCTCAACCCTCACAAGTTTTTACAACCAGAGGTTCTGAAGCTTTCTTTTCCTGTGCTGAAACCCTGGGTTGCACAGTCTGTCTTATTCCCCAGTTGTTCCTCCTGGTTTATCCACATACAAATATGAGTTACCTGATCCATTAGTGGCTGTCTTGACCACCTGGTCCTCCAGACACCTCCTTGCCCCATATCCTCTCTGTCCCTGCTGCCCGTTTCCACCCCTCCTACTGATCTGAGTGAATGTTTCTTCTTTAACTCCTTGGTTGTTGGACTTCCATACAGTTTGATTTCCTGGCAATTGTGGTTATTTTCTGTTTTTAAATTTGTGTTTGTCCTTCTTTTGGTTGTGCAAGGAGGCAAAGTGTATCTTCCTGTGCCTCCGCCTTGGCTGGAAGTCCAAGAAATCATTTTTAATTACAAAAAATTTCATAATCTGCCATTCACTTCCCAGGTGGTCTCATCTGGTCCATGGTCCTACACACCATTGCTGCACTGGTAACGTCCAAGTGTGTACCTCTAGTTCCACCTCTCCCCTAAACTTCTAATATATGTGTATGCCTATTCAGTACCTCCACTTAATATCTGATAGATACCTCAAACATATACCCAAAACAAGACTCCTGGTTTAAAGCTACAAATCTGCTTCCCACCAACCTTTTACCCCATCCCATAGCCCCTATCTCAGTATATGATACCACCTTTCACTCATTGCTCATGTCAAGAAATTTGGAGTCATCTTTTACTTCTCTTTCCCTCATATAACATATCTAACCCATCAATAAATTCTCATTACTCTACTTTCTAAATATATCACAAATCTGACCACCTCTCTGCTCCTCTACCACCACCGCCTTGTCCAAGCACCATATTTCCAACCTAGATTACTGTAAGGTAGTCCTAACTGGTTTTCCTGCTTCCACTCTTGCCTCATACAACCAATTTTCTACATATAGTCAGACTAATCCTCTCCAAAAAAGCAAATCATATTAAACAAGTCTAAGCTTAAAACCCTTCAAGGTTTCCATCTTACTCAGGATAAAATCAAGGCTTTAAATATGACTTTCAATGCCCTGTGTGGTCTGGCTTAAGCTCACCTGTCCTATCACCTCTCCTACCACCCTCCCCTGTACTCACTCTACTCACACTGGCCTCCCCATTGTTCTCCCACCGTGCCAAGCGCACTTCCATCTTAGAAGTTGTTGCTCCCTCTACCCGAACACCTTCCCCCACACAGTTCAACTCATTCTATCACTTCACTCGTATCTCTCAACTCAAAGGGCCCTTCCCTCACCAACCTATCTAAAGTAGCATCCCCTTGCTCTACCCTCTGAACATATTTTATTTTGCTTCACAGCCTACTACCTGACTGTGTATGTGTGCTTGAATACACGCATAATGTTTATTGACTGTGTCCCTCATGAATACTCCAGCTCAAACAGAGCACAGACTCTGTTTTATTCACCACTGTTGCCACATTATATGCACACAGCAAAGTCCTCAAAAATATTTCTCAATGAATGAATAATGGTAATTACTTTTAGTTTTGCTGAGAAAATAATGCCAACAACATCACCCATATTTAGGAAGGCTTTCAAATGAATTCATACTCTATTAATCATAAGAGCATCACATACGTGCGTTAATGGTAGATAAAGTAAAATGTACATAACTCGGGGTTCAATAACAACTACTGAAGGAATGGGCCTTCTGTGTTTGCTTCACTCCTTGCCACATCCTTCCTTCCTGGGTTATTCACTAATTATTTCCATAAACAGTTCCTGTGTACCATTAAACCCAAGAGTAGTTTAGACATTTAGAATACAAAGATACTCAAGACAAGGTAATGGGTGAAACATACGAAAATAATATTTATAGAGCATGACATAATAAAAGTTTTGTAAGATTATAAAACAGGAGCATGACAAAGTAAGTAATCAATTTTTTAGGAATAGGTGTTTTAGGGAAGGTTTTAGCAATGATGCATTTAACAAATACTTGCAAAATCAAATACAAAAGATTTTCTTCATTTTGCTTTGTATGTAAAAATGAGGGTATTAAGTCTAAGGGTATTAAAGTGCTACAGTAATTTGCTACCATGAGATAAGCTAGCCTGAGAATAAAACCAAAACAATGGGAATGACAGGGAAGAACAAATCACAGAAAAACTGAGCCAAGTCCTTGATGATTTCATGTGAGCCCCGGGATGAAAGCAAGGCTTAGCAGAAATTTAACTACAAGATCGAATCATTCCCTTTATTGTTTAAGCAGTTTTGAATCTGTTTTTTGTCATTTTCAATGTAAAAATGCAGATGAATTTCAATGACTTCTTTCAAAAAGTGAAACATTTGCCTATTTCAGTGTATAGGGGCACTAATGGCATTTTTCAAGGGACAATTCTTGTTTTATGGGCAAACATCACAAGATACTTAGTGTATCTGGCCTCTACCCAGTGTTGGCAGGACTGCACAATCACTGCATCCATGTATTTCCAAATGCCTCCCACCCCACAAGGGGAACTGCAAATCTAATTCCTATTATTAGCTGTTATATGTGCCCAATTCTCACAGTGGCTCTAACCGGTATATTCGAATGTAGTTAACAGCAACCTTAAAAGAACTGGGATATATCACTCAAATTACCTTAATTTTCCATACGAATCCAATTTTAACATTTACAGGTATACCTTATATCAACTCTTGGGGTAAGCAGTGCTTTAAGTTTGCCACTACTATCTGAAAGTTCTTATTTACTTAAACTTACTCCTCCATACAATACTGTGAAGGAATGTAACTGACATTGTTGGTTATCTTTCCTTCAGCCATTTGCCTAACTTCTTCCTAGACTGAAATGCCAGGTAATAGATTTTCCTGCCCCCTTGCAACTAGGGTATGGGTGTGCCAGGATAAACATCTAATATACACATCTTCTATAAAAGGTTTACTTGCCTCATCAAGAGATGGGAGGGCAAAGTTTCTCCCTTTTTTGGTGGCTGTGCGGGAACAGGAGCAGAAAGAGTAATCTGCAAACATGAGAGCCTGAGCACAAAGGTCAGCACACCAAGGAAAAAGAAGGAAAGGACCTGGATCCTCGGTAACATTGCACAGCTCAACTAACCATGGAATCCTCCAACCCTGGACTTCTTTTTACGTGAGATACTGTTTCTATCTCTGTTAGCTAGGTGTTAATAACCTGGGGCTGACCTAATACAAGATGTATGCAAGATCTGAAAACCGATTGAAAGTGGGATAAGAACCAAGATGACTGCAAGGTTTCAAGATGGAGTGGCTGAAAGAAAGGTGGTTAGAAAAGAGAAATTAGGAGGAGGAGAAATATGTACACACAAACACGTGTAAACACACTGAGGGTAGGTGGATGAAAATCAAATTGATTCAGTTTGGAATGGCTTTTCCTTACAGTAGCACATGTAAGATAAACACAGCAAGCCGAGGAAGTGGAAGGTAGAGTTACAGAACTAAGAATCACAAAAATCACACAAAATGATGATTTATATAATAAAAAAGAGATACAATCGTCAAGAGAACACAGTGAGAAGCACAGAGAGATCCTTGAGGACACTAGTTACCTCCCCAAGGATCCATCCCACTTCCCCCTCATTTTAGATGGAATCCATCCACTGGCTAGGCCAATTAGAATCATTTCCTCTCTCTCGACAAAGATATTGTGATAGACACGGTAGCATGATCTTCCTCATTTATTCAATCGGAAAAGAGTTTTAAGACTTTTGGGAAAAGTGTGGAAGAGGAGTCTTCTCTCTTTCTTTGGAAGTAAAGAAAGAAGGCTATGATATGAACATCACTGATAACCATCCTTTTACACAGAGAGAAGCCAGTCTGAGCACGAAGCCCAAACAGGTGGACAAAGTTGAGAGATGAGCAGAAAACGGAAAGCCAATTCTATCTATGCTTTTGTCCATTACATAAGCCAATACATTTCTTTTGTTTTTAAATCCAGTTTGCATCTGTAACTGATGTAGGACAGGGAAGAGCTATTTTAGGGGGAAGAATAAAGTCAAAACAGTGCAGGAAATATAAAGAAACTTTCAAAGAAGTAGGACACTTCCTAGTTAGGAAGTACAATGTGGAAGAACCAAGATATCAGATCACTTTATTTCCACAGAGTATACTTCACAAACAGTCTAGGGAAAGGAAGGATGACCGAGCAAGGGCCATTAGACTTGGTAACTTTTAAATAGCAATTTCAGTGCTGAAATAGTAAAGGAAGTCAGGGTAAAAAGGAAAAGCTAATTTACATTTTAAAAACTCCATAAAGTACCAACACTTGGATGGACATTTAACATGTGTTAAACTCCTTTAATTACAACTCTGTGAAGTGTAACATTCTATTGTACTTTATAGGTAAAGAATAGAGTTTGAGCAGTAACTTGCTCAGCCACAGAGCCACTAAGCGGTTTTAAGACTTCAAACCCAGAGGTATCTGACTCAAAAGTCAATGTTCTTTCTACTATAGCAGGGTAGTGGAATAAAAGTATGAGTCTTTAAAGAAAGAAAATACAACGACACAGCAGGCTCAAGATTCAGACTGGCTTCCTTGAGTTGTGCAGCACACAGCACTGCATTTGGCAGCCCTGGAAAACATACAAGTATGTATGTAGGCCAGAGAGGGAGACATTGAAGAAGTGATAACAGACTGTTCTAGAGAAAGAAAGATGGAGATGGATGATCATGAATACCTCTGGAGGGGGTTGCTCTTGAAAAAAAGGAAGGGCATTCCTCCTCTGAGATATGGGTAAACAAGGAAACGACACTGAGATGGAACAACGGGAAGTGGAAGGAGTACATCTCAGACGGTTGAGATATCTCTCAGTAAAGGACGAGATCAAGTTACTTCCTATAGAAACCTTTATTTAGGAAATGAGAGGAAAAGGAACACAATCAACACCGAAGGTCCAGCGGAGAGCAGAGCACAAACTGGTATGAAAACTAATATCCTTACATAACTGTCACTGCATTGTCCAGGATTTCGGGGGTCAAACTGACAAAGCTAGTGATGAGCCTTATTCAGAACTAGAGGCTAGAAAGGTAAATCTACAGAAAGTAAATCATTCTAGGGCATCAGTAAGAACTTTGTAAAGGTGATGATCATGGGATCCTGGTTAGATAGGGAAGCAAACAAAATCAGCAGTAGAAGAATGGGTTGGATGAGCAGAGAGACAAAGGGGGGTTCAAAATGAGAGAACATGAGAGAGACAGACAGAGACAGTGAGTGAGTGAGCAGAGGTTCCATAAGAGTGGCTAGTGATAGATTTTAAGGAGTGTTTATGGTTACAACTGTCTTTTCACACAATGCTTCAAATTATTTTGCCAGAGGCAGCAAGCCACTGATTGGGGCTCAGCAGTCCTACTCTCTCTTCAGCCAAAAGCACAGAATCGAGAAACAATCAGCTCTAGAAACATGCAGTCCCTGATTGTAAAAAAGTAAAGGCTAGCAACAAACAAATGAATGAACTGGTCCATACAATCAAACACAGAAATATCTCCCCTCCTTTTAAACTGAAAAATTCTACTCTAAACTTGAGAAATTCATTAAAGACATCATACAGTCCACAGCAAAGGAGAAAACATATTATGTGTCATGAAGTTAAATGAAAAGTAAATGAATCAGGCCAATTATAATTCACATGTTAAAGATTTTTGGTATAGAGCTCCAAAAGGGCAAGGATAGTGTGTACTTTAATAACTTGAGAGCACCTAGCATAGCTTAAATAAAATTATATTGCTCATTTTCATATTAATAAAAAGAGTCCACCCATTTGCAATCTCAAAGGAGAGGCTACCATTTTTATTGTAATGTCACGTTTACAATTTGGGGGCTCTTGACACATTATCCAACTGCAGAGAAAGATGGGAGAATCAGCCATGGCAACCTCCTCCACTGCTACCACTACCATCCTGCAGTTTCCACTTACAAACTCTGGCACCATACCACGTTATTCGGGACAGTTTCTTATACCATTAATTCAGGCTCCCCCTTGCCCCAGTAAAAAAGGAGGGAGAACTGAGACTGGCACAGCCTAAATTTTACAGAATGTAGAAAGTACTATGAGGATTGTTCAGAAGTAGCCACAATAGAGAATCAAAGAAATTTGAGAAGTTTTGAGTTTAAAAAGCTCTTCTCCATTTTACTCCTTTCTAAATAAAACAAAGGGCTTGTATAATACGGAATTCTTCAGTGAGTAATTTAAGCTAACACTGAATAAAAGAATAAATCACTTATCCATTCTTGTGCCATTACCTGTTATCTTACATTTTCATAAGGCCCTCTTTTTTGAAAACGAACATGTTTCGATTCTCTCACTAGATCTAGAAAATTTACACTCCACCTCAAAAGTTCAGAAACCAAAGATTTATTATGGTCAGAAAGTGATTAACTTAGAGGAACAATCATTTCCCATCACAGACACCATACCTCGGTTTTGCAAGAGTTAGATGGGCCACGGAGTCAATCTCCCAAATCACTCCGGTCTCCTGGGGAGTTAATTCCCTCATCAAGATGAACAAAATTCACTGACTTCTACATAATAAGCCTTTTCTTTGTAAGTCTATATATCAAGCTATCGGGTAATCTTCCCAATCAAAAACTTTTAAAGGAAAATGAGCATCGAAACAAGAAAGATGGGGGGAGGCGACTAAACCAGGAGGCGACTAACCAAGAGGCGACCCACCCACCTAACGCGAAGGAGAGACAGCTTGTAGGGGTGAAGATTCTTCAGGAGCCAAGAAAGGAGCTAAGCTCTACAGGCATCAAGACCCCCTACCCACTATGTAAGAATGGAGGACCTGCAAAGCTAGGGGCCAACAGGAGGCCTTGAGAGGGGGCTCGGGGCGGGGCGGAGCGGGGCGGGGGTGGGACACGGAGACAAGAGAGCTGCACGGTCGGACAGGGCACCACTAGGGTCCGAGCAGTGAGCAGCTGCAGGGAAGAGGGAAGATTAGCAGGGGGAGGAGACAAAGCCTGCTGCCTTACTCACCTGCCAGACGTTCGCCCCGAGGCCAGAAGCACGGAGGCAGCCCAGGCGCTTCCTCACCTGCGGGACACAGCCTTTGCCTCCGCCGCCTGCCGGAGCCCCAGAACCCCAGAGTAGAGAGTGGTACCGAGGCGGGCAAAGGGGTCTCCGGACCCGAGCCCAGGGAGGCGTACATAGGGGGCACCAGTGGCCTGGGAAGGCAAGTCCTTGTGCACCGTCCTCACCGGCATCCAACAACGCTTCCCGGGAACAGCATCGCACCAACCTCGGCCGCTGTTCCCGGGCCGTCGCCTGCAGCTCCCCCTAGCAGCGGCAGCGGGTTTCCGGCGGCAACACTCCGCCCCTTTGCTACTCAGCCTCCGCCATCTTGTTGGGGGCGGGAAGAATACAGTGCGTCTGCGTGTAGGGAGACTGCGGGCGTCCCGCCGCCCTGAGAAGAGGGGATTGTATTGCGCAGCCGCATTGGCCGCAGCGCTCCCTTCTTGGAGTCCTCGTTCACGTTCTTGTTGCTGGCAGGATTTCCACTTGGGAAGTTAGTCCTCAGAGTCCGCGGACCCAGTCTCCTTTCCTGAACCTTGCTGCAGCAAAATCAATAGACCCTTCTGCACACCCTACAGTCAGCTGTTCTGCAAAGCCTGCCCCCACTGCTAGGCACTGATGTTAGAAAGGTTAATAAAAACTTGGCTCCAGCCCTCCAAATCTAGTAAAATAGACTGAGATGAATGAATAATTCCTAAATTCCAGTTGTAGTTGTGCACCCCCACGCACACTTTTAATTTAAAACATACCTTTTCACGAAGTCCTGCCTGTTTGTCTAACAAAGATTGATCAGTTCTTTACCTTGCATTACCTTTCTAGCTTAATTTCACTCAACATTAATTGAACAAATAATAATTGAATTTCGTTATATATTAGATATTAGTCTAGGTTGTAGGTTTATAGCACTAAGAAATAAAAGCTCATGAAACTTAAAACTAGTCGGAAAGAATAGACAATAAAAGGCTAAAATAAATCAACACAATAATGTGATAAGGGATGGGAAGAAAGCCAACCATAGAGGAGCCATCCAGTCATGAGAAATCTGGATTAGAGCCTTCCAAAGAAAAGAGAATGAGAATGAGACCAGCAACAGGAAGAGGGACAGAGGGAGTAGGTGACAAGGACAGTAGGAGGGGATGAGGTCAGAGAGGGGCCTAAACAAGGTAGGACACTGCAGCCATGGCAAAATTGGGTTTTATTCCAAGTGGCACCTCTAACTTGCTGACATTTCCCCAACTACTCTTCTTCAAACACCTGTAGCACCTGTTGGCCTCATTGCTTTGCTCATGATGACTCCACAGTCTAAAAGACCCTTACTTACTCTAGTTCTTTATGTGTCTAGCTCATCAGGTTTCATTTTAAATGTCACCTCAGAAAGAACATTCTTCCTAATCTAAGTCTCCTTTCTGCTCTCCCATTAGTCTCCACAATTGTACCTGATCGTTTCTTTCATGACACTCAGCATATTTTTAAATTATATATTTACTATCTCTCCACTGTCTCCCCACTGAACTGTGAACTCCACAATGAATGTTTTGTTTACCAATGAATACCCCAGGCTCAGCACCATGCCTGACATGGATGGTCACTCAATAAATGTTTGTTGAATTAACAAATGAGGAAGTTTGTCAGCACCTAAGTAGTCAGGGATATACTACTTTGTTTTCTACTTGGTGGTTTTTAAATGACAAGGCAGGTCATTTCCTACTAATATGTCTCTTCAACTAGATTATAAATAGGACTTTGGAAAGGGGGAGTGGGAATGGGATGGAGAAGTGCAGGGGGCAGTGGGGCAGGGGCAGAGACCACATCGCGCGTGTTTGCAGGCCTGGGAGAAGAAAGGCTTCAGTTTAACGGAGCACCCATTACGTGGGGTGTGCACTGTGTTAGGTACTCAGTCCTCACCAGTGCCCTCCAAGATAGTTACCCTCAGTTTTATACAAAAGATAGTTCAGAAAGATTAAGGCACATGTCCAAGGTCACACATTAAAAGATGGCCCAGACCCTATAGCTCACGTTCTTCCTATCCAGAGAAAATAGATTTGGAGATGGGCTTATTGGGTGATTTTGTTCTATGTTGTGAGCTGATTTTCATTAGAGATTTCAGCTACTGCCATGTAAGAATCCTGATAAAACTTGTATAGGATCTTGTATAGATTCTTGTATAGGATCTCACCAAAGGGCTGAGACAGGGCAGTAAGAAGCCAGGAAAATTCCTTGGCAAGTGAAATAGGAAAACTGAGACAGATAGCTGAACACAGTAGCAAAGCAACTTACCCCCAGGTACAGGTGGTCACCAAGGCAGAAGGCCTGACAATGGCAAAACTGGGATAAGAAGGACCTCAGCCCCAGGGTAACCTTTTTTCTCTTGACCATTCCTCCCTGGAGATAACATCTAGGCCTCACTTGTATTTTGGTTCCAGGCCCAGAAAAGCAGTAAAACCAGGTGGGTGACCCTAGGATTAACTGCAATGACTAAAGACCCCTGCCCTGTCACTGGCTAAGCAGTGGAGACCATGACCTGAAAGGACACACCTGGGGAACTGATGCATATTCTACTGAAACCCTCCCCTAAGACCTCCCCTAAGATTCCTGCCTTCAAGAAAGAGAGAGAGAAGCCTCTGGAGGATTCTCTGGATCCTCAAGAGAAAGGATCCAGCGCCCATACTCTCATTCTGGGGAGCAGCCCACAACATTCCCTTCTTCTTCTCCTACTTCTTTCTCCAGAGGCATGCATCTCCTAAACTCCTAAACTCAAAAGCAACATTAGTGCATTGGGCAGTTAGGTGGTGGGCAGTGGGCAGTTTGTCCTACGCTAATCCCCTGAATCTGTCACCAAAGACCCCTCTTCTCTGACTTCCAAGTGAGCTAAGGCAGACCAGCCTAAGCTCTCCTGTTGCTTCTTCTTTGCCAAACCCTTCCTTCTTTCACTGTCCTCAGCTTTAATAAACATGCTCTTACAGTCATCCGGACTCATACTGTGAGATCTTTCCTACATGAAGTCAAGAACCCACACACTACAGCTGGCCCTACGCAGGCCCACTCAGACTCAGGACCCTGTTCAGTAACAGGGCCTGATTGAAAACTGCTGTCATTTTTTTCTTTTGGACTGAAGCGGAGCTTATTTTACCATTTCCTTTTCATGTTTTTTAAAAAGAATTGTGTGTTTCTTTTCATATATAACATCTATATGTTTCATCAAAGGAAAAGAGATATCAGAAAAATGGATGCAAATCCTGAACACTAACTGCATCCTCTAGGTTAGGCTTGTTATTGCATTACTAGCTCTTTCATGTAGGTCCTGAGTAATATTTTAGACATCAAAGACAGTTCTCTGGCAAAGTGTGACAGGCTCACCACAACAATCATATCCCATTTACGCATCAGAATTACACACCATCATTTCCCTCTAAATAGGATAGCTGCCTCAAGATAGCTAGGGAGAACTACTAGAAAGGATGGGGCTTCTATCTTATAAATTGGGGGCTATTCAGTCCTTAGATAAGGGAAGTGATATACTACGTATCTCATGATAACACACTTGTCAACAAGATCTGGTTAGTATATGTAAACCAAGTCAGTACATGGGAATACATACCTGAAAAGATTCCCCACCTTCTACACCACTGCAGTGTAATTCTTCCTTGGAGTAAATCCGGTAAGCAAGACAATTTCTCCCTTTTCTATGGTGTTCTCTCCTCATATGTTTACTATCTGTTATAGGTTGAATATGCCCCAAACCCCAGCCAAAACAACAACAACAGCAAACAAACAAACTGTGAAAATCCTAACCTACCATTCCACACAACAAAAACTTATTTGGAAATAGGGTCATTGCAGACGTAAGTACAGTTGACCCTTGAACAACACGGGGGGTAGGGCAATAGACCTCCTGTGCAGTAAAAAACCTGCATAGAATTCATAGGTAAGTAGTTAAATGAGGTCATACTACAGTAGAGTGGACCCCTGAAATAACTTATAAGAGGATGGCCATATAAAGAAAGAAGCACATAGGGAAAAGCCAGGTGATAACAAAGACAGAGATGGAGTTACACAGCTACAAACCAAAGAACAACACCTGAGACTGCCAGCAAACCACCAGAATTTAGGAAGAGGCAAGCAAGGATTTCCCTACAGGTTTCAGAGAAATCATGGCCCTGTCAATACCTTGATTTCAGACTCGCAGATTCCAAACTATGAGACAATACATTTTCATTGTTTTAAGTCACCCAGTTTGTAGCACTTTGTTACAGCAGCCCTAGAAAATAATATGTCATCTTATGTACGTGACAGGGCCTGGAATAGAGGAGGGAGATGAGAGTAAGCAGTGAAGATCTGGGCTACTGTCCCAGTTTAGCAGCAAATAAGCTAAAGACCCCAGACCAGTCACTCAACCCCTCTGACCAAGCTCCCTCATCTGTAGGAGCAGGGATGACGATAGCTGCTCTGCCTACCTCAGAGATCTGCAGTGCTAACTATCGAGTATTCCTCCAGAGCTGCTGTGACTAAGACAGCCTGACAGCTACTGAGAAACATTTTTGCCAAAGACGGGGTTCCTGCTGTGGAGAATTTTACAGCCTGGCTGTGAAGAAAGGCTCTTTCCTATAATGAGATAACTAGCACAGCCAAG